>NC_136431.1:265834383-266396883 GCF_052849685.1 Lactuca virosa
TACCCTCGCAGATGTTGCACGACTGAGACTCCACTGTAACGCCTGTTCCAGGTATCATTTAATTCTCTAAGTTTTTAGGGTTTTGTGATAGGACTCGACGAGTTGGGGAGCTCTAACTCGTCGAGTAGAGGTCATTTATGAGGACGCAGGATTTAGATCCTACTCGACGAGTCGGAAGGCCCCGACTCGACGAGTGGGCGCTGTAAAGGAAAACCCTAATTTTCAGGGGTTTGTATCCTATGTAAAGAACTTATGGCTCATTTGTAGCCTCTTTCATCGTTCTTACAACCCATAGAGAAACCCTATCCGCATTTTGGTGCTTTCTTGAGTGTGTGTGAGCTTTGGAGAGTGAATCTTGTGCTTTTTGAAAGGAAACTTGAAGGTTGAAGAGATTGAAGTGAGGAGAAGGCTTTGGATCCATCATCTACTTGTTGTTAGCATCCATTTAGAGATAAAAAGTTGCTACCTTGATCTCTATTTGCTTAGATCTCATCTTATGGAAGAATATGGTCACTTTTGGTGCAAAAAGGGTGCCATACTCGGATTTGGACTTGTCATAAGGATATTGTTCCAGATATGGACACCTCTAGGTCTTCAATGACATAAAGTTGCCCACTTTATCCAGCTTAGGCCATTTCCATGCACTAAAACCTTGTAGGAACCATAGTTTTAGTGTTTTAGCCTTGTGAGGCCTTGCATACACGTAAAGTTTGCAACTTTACATGGTAACTACACTATAAGGGATTGGATCTATAGTTTGGAGCCTTGGATCCCACTGGAAAGGACTGAACACAAAAAGGGCTGAAGGGACTCGACGATTTGCTTAACCAACTCGACGAGTCCGGTAGGGTTTTCCCATTTTCGGGATGCAGAGTGATTTCGGTGAGCTGATTAAGAGATTTCGGTTTAGAGTTTTCGGCCCTTGGACATTAAGGAACTCGACGAGTTACTCAGGTGACTCGGCGAGTTGACTCGGGATTTCGGTTGTATGGACTCTGGAGGAACTCGACGAGTTGTTGGATGCACTTGACGAGTTAGGGTCAACAGGTACTGTTGACCTTGACTTTGACCAGGGTTGGGCAGGGTTGACTTTGAAGGTATTTATGGTATTTCGGGATTGTGACAAGTTAATCACATGATGATTATAGGTAGTTGAGTTGGAGCTGTGCGTTGGGACTTATCGGATCTTATCTTTTCAGTTCAGCATTCACGAGAGGTTAGTCTCCTCACCATACCAATGGGTCGAAGGCACCAAGGTCGTCCAATTTAGTGATATGTGATACACTCGTTGTTGTAGAGATAAGTGGTATGATAGTCAGTTACGCTAAGTGTCATGCTAGTTATATATGTGATACTTGCAGGGAAGACCATGGGGAGCCCATGACACCTGGATGTAAGACCATGTGGGGGAGCCCATGGCTTTTCAACACCTGGATGTAAGACCATGTGGGGGGGGGGAGCCCATGGCTTTTTAGCTAAGGACCATGGGGAGAGCCCATGACACTTCGGTGTAAGACCATGTGGGGGAGCCCATGGCACCCTGGAGTAAGACCGTGGGAGGAGCCCACAACGTCCTTATATGTTTGTATGCATGGATTATGTGGTTTATGTAGCTTTTATAGCTAATATGGTTATGTGATTATGTGGATTGTGTGGGGTATGCTCTGGGGAACTCACTAAGCATTAGCTTACAAGTTGTGATTTGTTTCAGGTACATCTGAGCCTAAGGGCAAGGGCAAGGCTTGACGACGCGACATGCACTCTCTCTCAGACATTTTTATGGGACACTATGATGTTTGGAATAATATTGTTGATGTTATGAATTTGAAAACAAATGTACTCGAGAATTTATGGTTTATTGGAAATGTTTTTGACGATCTAAAAATGAAAATTTTCTTTTAAAAATTGGGTCGTTACATCCACCCTCGCAAACGATGCTGCAATGCTATTGGCTCTTTTTCTCCACTACACCACCCCACTCCCAAGATTCCTTTGGTCCCCTCCATACCTCACATGATTCAAATTTGGCCAATCATCTTCAATCTTTAAAATATGGATAGTCCAAGCCCAAAATAAGAATCCAATACCCATCTTCATAAGCCCACTTCATCCAAGTCTTCAACTTTTTAAGTCCAGTTCTCCTTTGATGGATCCGTAAAGCCCAATGACGCCTTGAAAGACCACAAAGCCCATCTCCAAGCTAATCCACAACCGCAACGAGCTCTAAAACCTTGTAAAATACCTCATGCAAAATAGAAAGTACCCGACACGAACCATGATAAAGAAAATAAAGAATATACAATGCAATACTAATAAAATAGCAAAAAAATACTAAAATCAAATATAAAAAGGAAGGAAATAAAATAAACTATCAACTGATGTTACGCCATCCCTTGGGATGTTGCGCCATACAGAGGCATCTTGCGCCATCCATGAAGATGCTGGGCCAAAGTGTAACATCCGGATTCCCAGGTATAATATTTTATTATTTAATGTGAGGATTGTGGAGTGACTCGACGAGTTAGTGCCTCAACTCGTCGAGTAGAGTCGCGGCTGGTGACGTGGATTAATGAATGGACTCAACGAGTCTGTGAGGCGACTCGCTGAGTCAGCACTGCTGAAGGAAACCCTAATTTCCCAGACTTGTGGCCTATTTAAAGGCACTTATAGCCTCCCTTTGCGGCCACTTTTCCCAGAGAGAAACCCCAAACGATCTTTGAGCTTATATAGAGAGAGAGAGAGAGAGCTAACCTTGAGATTTTGGTGTATCTTTGCAAGGAAAGGAGAAGGTTTCAAGCAAGGAGCAAAAAAAGGTTGTTAGATCTGTCAATATACATCCAAGGGCTTCTGTTAGAGGTATCAAGTTCGAACCTTTCTCTCTTGTTTGAGTAGATCTCTCATTTTTAAGTTTAGGGCTTCTTTTCTTTATATTTTGGGACTTTGTGAATTTGGGGTTCATAAGGAGGCTTGAACTCCAGATCTGGGCCTTAGGAGGTCCCTACCATCTAAAGGTTCCTGCTTTATTCAACCTTGGGGGAATTTTATGTCTGAAAAACCCATTTAGATCATGTTCTTGGCATTTCATGCCCAAAAAGCCATGCATGGACGTAAAGTCTATGACTTTACGTGATAAAGGAGTCCTGAGAGTGTGGATCTGGAGTTTGGGAAAGTATCCTGCCTTAAAATCGTCTGAATGCAAGTTGAGTCTGAATGGACTCGCCGAGTTGATGAGCCAACTCGGCGAGTAGATTAGGGGTTGTCCCGATGAGATTTACCATCTGACGATTCGACGAGCTAGGGGTTAACTCGACGAGCTGGACCTTCATGAGATTACTGAGAATGATGGGACTCGACGAGTCGCACGAGTGCACTCGACGAGTCTGGTCAATTTGGGCTGTTGACTAGAATTGACTTCTGTTAACTTTAGGGTTGGTCGAATGAGTAATGGAGGTCAGGGAAGGGTAAAATGGTCTTTTACCCATTTCTAGGGCTAATTGTATAAGAGAGACCAATGAATGGTGTAGTCGAGTATGAGGAGGGTATTAATTAGAGATATTATCCTTGTTATAGGCGGAGGCTAGATCGAGGATTCCGAGCACGAGATTTTACTAGGTAGCTTACGAGGTGAGTCTTCTCACTATACTTTGCCTAGGGTGGTATCTATGTGTGACCAGAGGGTCTTATGTGTTTATTTGAGTACTATGATATTACTGCATTATGTCTGTGTGATTTATGTTATGTGTATTCAGAGTTTACAGAGTTAGGACCGAAGGGTCCACACAGTTAGGACAAGAGGGTCCATCAGAGTTGTGGGACTCGAGGGTCCCACTGAGATACATTGACCGGAGGGTCTTACAGAGTTATAGCCTCGAGTGGCTAATATGTTGTATGTGGTATTTTGGGGAACTCACTAAGCTTTATGCTTACCGTGTTATGTGTTATGTGTTTCAGGTACTTCCAAGGATCGCGGGAAGGCACCGACGTGATTGTACACATCTGTTCGAGATTATGTTGATGGTTCTGGGATTTGACTTTTGATTTATGTTGATATTAAAACACTTATGGTTTTTATGAAGTATGATATATGAATTTTATGTGTTTTAACAATGAAAAATTTGGTTTGAAAATTTACGTTGTTACAAGTTGGTATCAGAGCCTTGGTTTGAGGGATTCGGATGCACCTTCGGGTATGTCTAGACTCAAACTGAGGATTTGAGAAAATTTTCAAGAAAAACGATTTTTTTCTAAAAAGAATAAGAGTTTCCAAGAGAAAAACAAGGAAGAGTAGTGTGTACAATCAGCCAGCGCCCGAACGGGGATTTTCCCAAAATACCCTTACCTTCAGTGTTATGAGATATTTATGAGATATTATGAGATATGTTATGCATGCTAGGGAATAGGCTAGGTACTTCATATTTTAGGACTAGAGTGTCCTGATTTGTGATGCCTTAGCCTAGGAATTACCGTTACCTGTGATTTCCTTTGAGTGCGAGTATGTAGCAGAAATGAGCTTATGAGAGTAGTCTGTGTTCGGCGAGATATAGAGTACTTGCGATCTGGAATCCTAGGAGGAGGACATAGGGTGATTACAGATGTTGTGTGGAAGTTAGTATTGGGCCCGTACTACTGGAAGCACCGGGTCAATGAGCAGTCCAAGTAAGAATCCTTAGGATGCTAAGGAACAAGTAGGGTCGAGCGATCGAGTGTGAGTATACTCGAGCGAGTCTTTGATTATTTTGTGTTGTATTTCAGAGCTATCATGGTGGGTACGCACCACAACCTAGGGGCAGTGGTACCAATGGTACCCGTGACGAGGAGATTCGCAGGATGATTCATGAGGAGGTGGCCGCAACTATCCGAGAGGCCATCCCGGAGATGTTTGGGTCTATCAAGACCACCTTGATCGAGACGTTTGACGAGCGATATATTGCTGTTACCGAGGCAACTGCCGCTGCAGCCACCGCAGCTGTCGCTGCTGCTAGGCCACAGGGGGTGACTCGTTGCTGTACCGGGAGTTCAGCAACACGAAGCCACCAAAGTTTGATGGGACTCAGGATCCGATTTCCGCGATGAGATGGATTTCTGATATCGAGGGGTGTTTCTATACTTGTTCCTGTACGAAACATTTGAGGGTACGGTTCATGCTGAACCAGCTTCGCTTGGGAGCGAAGGAGTGGTGGAAGTTTGTGACAGCCAGTTTCACTTCTACAGAGCTCACTGCAGTGTCATGGGAGAGGTTTACTACTATGTTTCGAGATGAGTATGTTCCCCTGGTGGAGAGGGAACTGTTGGCCCAGGAGTTTCTGTCCCTCAAGCAGAGGACAGAGTCAGTGACAGTGATTACGAGGATGTTCCATGAGAGGGCAATGTTCTGCCTTGAGCACGTGTCTACCGAGCAGGCACAAATGAGCCGATATTTGAGCATTCTGAGGAGGGATATTCGAGAGTTCGTGGCGAACTCGACTTATCAGTCATTTGCTGAGCTTCAGGCAAATGCCCGAAAGAGGGAGATTGAGCTGGAGACTCAGGCCAAAGAGGAGGCGGAGTCTCAGGGGAGTGATCGGCGGCCGGCACAGTCTCAGCCGGCAGCCAAGCGGGCTAAGCCCACAGATTAGAGATCAGGAGGCCAGAAGACCCGCACTTGTAGGAAGTGCGGCAAGGGTCATGAGGGGATATGTCGAGCGGGGTCTTGCTACAAGTGTGGCAAGGAGGGGCACATGTCGAATGATTGCCCCAAGGGGTTTGCAGTCTGCTTTCACTGCAACCAGACCAGACATCGAAAGGCCGAGTGCCCCCAGCTGCTTCAGGGATCTGCACCGGCTACTGCACGAGCTACCGAGAGTCGGCCCGTGAAGACCGATGCGCCGGAGGTTCGTGGGAGGGCCTTCCAGCTGCCAGCGGAGGAGGTCCGCGCAGCACCTGATGTCATGGCCGGTATGTATTCCTTTGTTTATTCTATTCTGAGTTATTTGTGCTTATATTGTGATTTGCGTAGGTACTTTTCTTGTGAGTGTTGTACCTGCCTTAGTGTTACTTGACTCGGGTGCGATTTGATCTTTCGTATCATTAGCGTTTAGTCGCCACATCAGTATCCAACGTGAGTCGTTGAGTCGACCTCTGAGAGTTTCTATAGCCAATGAGCATGCGGTGTTTGCCACTGATGTGATCCGGGGATGTGTGCTCGAGATTTTTGGTGTTGAGTTTCCGATAGATCTGGTACCGATCGCCATGGGTGATGTCTGTGTCATTGTGGGCATGGACTGGTTGAGCCGATTCGGAGCTGTAATCGACTGCGAGTGTCAGTTGGTGACCATACGGAACCCTAGTGGGGGAGTACTTATAGTTTATGACGAGGGTACCCGATCAGGATCAGCTTTCTGCTCTGCTGTCAGAGCGAGACAGAGTCTGCTTCAGGGTTGCATGGGTTTTCTGGCGTACGTGATGGATTCGCGGGTTTCTATTAGGAGACCGAGTTCTATCTCTGAGGTTCTTATAGTATGTGAGTTTGCGGATGTTTTCCCCGAGGAGTTGCAGGGAGTGCCTCCCGAGAGGTAGGTGGAGTTCTGGATTGATTTGATTCCGGGTGCGGCACCTATTGCCAAGGCACCCTATCACCTTGCGCCATCAGAGATGCATGAGTTATCCTCTCAGCTCCAGGAGCTGTTGTGGAAGGGGTTCATTAGATCTAGCAGTTCGCCGTGGGGAGCTCCGATCCTTTTAGTCAAGAAAAAGGATGGTTCTCACCGGATGTGCATCGATTACCGGGAGTTGAACAAGCTGACGGTCAAGAACCGATATCCACATCCGAGGATCGACGATCTGTTCGATCAGTTGCAGGGTGCGTCTTGGTTTTCCAAGATCGATTTGAGGTCTGGATATCATCAGATGAGAGTTCGTAAAGAGGATATCCAGAAGACGGCCTTTAGAACTCGTTATGGGCATTACGAGTTCTTGGTGATGCCTTTTGGACTCACCAACGCACCGGCGGCATTCGTGGATCTCATGAACCGAGTGTGTAGGCCTATACTGGATCGATCGGTGATCGTGTTCATCAACGATATTTTGGTGTACTCGAGATCTAGAGAGTAGCATGAGGAGCATTTGAGAGAGATTCTTGGAGTATTGAGATTGGAGAGGCTTTATGCCCAATTCTCCAAGTATGATTTTTGGTTACGAGAGGTCCAGTTCCTAGGACACCTCGTTAATCAGAATTGGATTTTGGTCGATCCGGCCAAGATTGAGGCAGTCATGCGTTGGGAGGTGCCGAGACCCCCATCCGAGATCAGGAGTTTTCTAGGATTGGCTGGCTACTATCGGAGATTTATCAGAGATTTCTCCAAGATTGCCTTCCCCCTCACCAGGTTGACCCAGAAGGGTGTTACTTTTATTGAGGGGCCCGAGCAGTAGACCTCATTTGAGACCCTTCGCCAAAGATTGTGTGAAGCCCCAGTGTTAGCCCTTCCCGAGGGAGTGGAGGACTTTGTAGTTTTCTGCGATGCATCCATATCCGGGTTGGGTGCGGTGCTGATGCAGAGAGGGCTTGTGATAGCATACGCATCGAGGCAGTTGAAGCCTCATGAGACGAGGTATCCCACCCATGATATGGAGTTCGGGGCAGTGGTGTTCGCCCTCAAGATCTGGCGCCACTATTTGTATGGGGTTCGGTGTACCATATACCCGGACCACAAGAGCCTGAAGTATCTCATGGATCAACCCAACCTAAATATACGGAAGAGGAGGTGGTTGGATGTGATGAAAGACTATGACTGTGAGATCCTGTATCATCCGGGCAAGGCTAACGTGGTGGCCGATGCCCTAAGCCGTAGAGCGGAGAGTGCCCCGATTCGAGATATGTGTATGAGGATGACAGTGATGACTCCAGTCTTGGATACCATTCGAGAGGCCCAGGCGGAGGCTGTGACACCGAAGAACCGCAAGAAGGAACGTGTGATTGGGCAGGTGTCCGAGTTTGTGACAGATAGCCGAGGACTCATGACTTTCCGAGGGCGGATTTGGGTGCCCTATACGGGCGGAGTTCGACATATAATGATGGAGGAGGCGCATCGATCGAGGTTCTCGATCCATCTTGGGGCCCACCAAGATGTATTTAGACTTGAAGAGAGACTATTGGTGGCCCTGTATGAAGAGGGATGTTTCTTGGGTAGTTAAGAGGTGCTTGACCTGCCGTCGGGTCAAGGCAGAGCACCAGCGTCCACATGGTCCATTACAGCCTCTTGAGATTCCCCAGTGGAAGTGGGAACAGATCTCAATGGACTTTATCACCAAGTTGTCGAGGACTGTGCGAGGAGTTGATGCAATTTGGGCAATTGTGGACCGACTGACGAAGAGTGCTCACTTCCTTGCTATTAGTGAGAGATCTTCTGCGGAGAGATTGGCTGAGATCTATGTGAGAGAAGTGGTAGCGCGTCATGGTGTGCTGGTCTTGATAGTGTTGGATCGGGACGTGCGTTTCACTTCCAGGTTTTGGAAGAAGTTTCATGAGGAGTTGGGCACGCGCTTGCATTTCAGTACTACGTATCACCTACAAACGGACGGGCAGAGCGAGCGGACGATTCAGACGCTGGAGGACATGTTGCGGGCATTTGTCATGGACTTCAAGGGAAGTTGGGACACCTACATACCACTGGCTGAGTTTTCCTACAACAACAACTATCATTCGAGTATTGGTATGCCTCCCTTTGAGCTTTTGTATGGGAGAAGGTGTCGGACTCCCATTGCTGGGGAGAAGTGGGACAGAGAGTGATGGGTGGCACGAAGATAGTGCTGAAAACGACCGAGCAGATTCAGCAGGTCAGCCAGAGGTTACTGACGGCACAGAGTCGCTAGAAGAGTTATGCGGACAAGCGACAGTCCGAGCTAGAATTTCAGGTCGGGGATTTTGTGCTTCTGAAGGTATCCCCATGGAAAGGGGTGATCCGATTCCGGAAGCAGGGTAAGCTGGGACCCCGATACATCGGTCCTTTCAGGGTGACCGCCAGAGTGGGCAGGGTAGCTTACCAGTTGGAGCTACCTACGGAGTTAAGCCAAATCCATAACACCTTCCACATGTCCCAGTTGAGGAAGTGTGTGGCCGATGAGACGATAATAGTACCACTGGAGGACATTCAGGTATATGCGAACCTGAACTACATTGAGAGGCCGATCGCGATTCTAGATCGAAAGGTGAAGGTTCTGAGGAACAAGGAAGTGACCCTGGTTCAGGTCCAGTGGAAACATCGGAGTGGGTCCGATTTGACATGGGAGCCGGAGTCGGAAATGCGGGAGCAGCATCCTGAGCTATTTACTGAGCATGACTTCGAGGGCGAAGTCTGATTCTAGTGGGGGAGAATTGTAACATGTGGATTCCCAGGTATAATATTTTATTATTTAATGTGAGGATTGTGGAGTGACTTGATGAGTTGGTGCCTCAACTCGTCGAGTAGAGTCGCGGCTGGTGACGTAGATTAATGAATGGACTCGACGATTCTGTGAGGCGACTCGCCGAGTCAGCGTTGCTGAAGGAAACCCTAATTTCTCGGACTTGTGGCCTATTTAAAGGCACTTATAGCCTCCCTTTGCGGCCACTTTTCCCAGAGAGAAACCCTAAACGATCTTTGAGCTTATAGAGAGAGAGAGAGAGAGGGAGAGAGAGCTAACCTTGAGATTTTGGTGTATCTTTGCAAGGAAAGGAGAATGTTTCAAGCAAGGAGCAAAAAAAGGTTGTTAGATCTGTCAATATACATCCAAAGGCTTCTGTTAGAGGTATCAAGTTCGAACCTTTCTCTCTTGTTTGAGTAGATCTCTCATTTTTAAGTTTAGGGTTTCTTTTCTTTATATTTTGGGACTTTGAGGATTTGGGGTTCATGAGGAGGCTTGAACTCCAGATCTGGGCCTTAGGAGGTCCCTACCATCTAAAGGTTCCTGCTTTATTCAGCCTTGGGGAAATTTATGAGTGAAAAACCCATTTAGATCATGTTCTTGGCATTTCATGCCCAAAATGCCATGCATGGACGTAAAGTCTATGACTTTACGTGATAAAGGAGTCCTGAGAGTGTGGATCTGGAGTTTGGGAAAGTATCATGCCTTAAAATCGTATGAATGCAAGTTGAGTCTGAATGGACTCGCCGAGTTGATGAGCGAACTCAGCGGGTAGATTAGGGTTTGTCCCGATGAGCTTTACCACGCGACGGCTCAACGAGTTAGGGGTTAACTCGACGAGCTGGACCTTCATGAGATTACTAAGAACGATGGGACTCGACGAGTCTCACGAGTGCACTCGGCGAGTCTGGTCAATTTGGGCCGTTGGCTGGAATTGCCTTCTGTTGACTTTAGGGTTGGTCAAATGAATAATGGAGGTCAGGGAAGGGTAAAATGGTCTTTTACCCATTTCTAGGGCTAAGAGTGTAAGAGAGACCAATGAATGGTGTAGTCAAGTATGAGGAGGGTATTAATTAGAGATATTATCCTTGTGATAGGCGGAGGCTAGATCGAGGATTCTGAGCATGAGATTTTACTAGCTAGCTTACGAGGTGAGTCTTCTCACTATACTTTGCCTAGGGTGGTATCTATGTGTGACCAGAGGGTCTTATGTGTTTATTTGAGTACTATGATATTACTGCATTATGTCTGTGTGATTTATGTTATGTGTATTCAGAGTTTACAGAGTTAGGACCGGAGGGTCCATCAGAGTTGTGGGACTGGAGGGTCCCACTAAGACACATTGACTGGAGGGTCTTACAAAGTTATAGCCTCGAGTGGATAATATGTTGTATGTGGTATTTTGGGGAACTGACTAAGCTTTATGCTTACCGTGTTATGTGTTATGTGTTTCAGGTACTTCCGAGGATCGCAGGAAGGCACCGGCGTGATTGTACACATCTGTTCGAGATTATGTTGATGGTTCTGGGATTTGACTTTTGATTTATGTTGATATTGAAACACTTATGGTTTTTATGAAGTATGATATATGAATTTTATGTGTTTTAACAATGAAAAATTTGGTTTGAAAATTTACGTTGTTACACAAAGGGAGAGGAGTTGCGCCAAAGGAGTGGATGTTGAGCTACATACAGAAGATGTTGTGCTTTAAGGAACCCAATAAGGAGATGTTGCGCCACATCTATGAGATGCTGCACCATGAGGGTATGAAGTTGCACCAATGGAAGGATGATGTGCCATCTTGAGGAGATGTTGCGCTATCATGGTCCATCTTGGTACATGATGCACCATCTCTATTCTTTTGTTGTGCCATGTTGATCCATGTATGCTGAGACGATGATCATGCTCGAGAAATACACCATGTTGTGCTAGAATGATGTATGTTGGACCATTAGTGTTCATGATGCGCCGCCTATACATCATGTTGCTCCACTATGGTCAAGATGGTCCATCATGTGTGTTACTGATGCTTATGGGTTGTATGTCATGGAAGAATTTTCTAGAAGATGTTGCATGGCGGAATATGATTGGTTGTCACCATTCATGGGCCAATGGGCCAATTGGCTTGGCCCATTAGGGTTTTAGGTATGATCCCTCAAGTATAAATAGGGATGCATGCTAGGTCATTTTGTATCTTGAATTATAGAGTGTTAGGGGAATCTCTGTGAAATTGTACTTGTAACCTCTGTTTGAGAGCTTTGAAATAAATAATACCCCCTCCTTCCCATGGACATAGGTTACCTTGTCCGAACCACGTAAATACTATGCCATGTGTGCTTTTGGTTTTGCTAGTTATCCGCTTTACTTCCTAATAAGTGGTATCAGAGTTCCAGTTTGTATTCCTGTGATTGAAGATGTCCACTCACAAGTTTGATTTGGAGAAGTTCAATGGTTCAAATGACTTCAATTTGTAGAAGGTGAAGATGTGGGCTCTTATGGTTCAACAAGGATGTGCAGCGGCACCAGAAGGAGAGGCAAAATTGCCAAAGGACATGGCGGATGAAATGAAGGTGGACATTTTGACGAAGGCACATAGTGCCATTCTGTTGAGCTTAACTGATGAAGTACTGAGGAAGGTCGTGGATCAAACAACTGCTTTTGGGATCTCGGATAAACTTTATGACAAGTACTAGAACAACTCACTAACGAATAGGTTGTATCAGAAGCAAAGTTTGTACACTCTCAGAATGTCTAAAAGTACCCAAGTGAAAGATCATCTGGATAACTTCAATCACATCATCTTGGATCTACAAGGGTTTGTTGTAAATATTGAAGATGAAGACCAGACACTCATTCTCTTTTGTCCTCTTCTAAACTCATATGAAAATTTCGTTGATACCATGCTCTATGGTAGGACAACGATCAATGTGAGTGATGTGAAGGACTCTTTGATGTCCAAGGAACTGAAAAGAAAAGTTTTAGTTAGAGATGAAGTGTACAGTTCTGATTTGTTCGTAGGGAGGGGAAGGAAATAAGAGAGGAAAGGGGGGAACAGAGGGAGATCATGTTCTAAATCGAAGTCTAAAGGTTCATCGAATGCGAAATATTATAACTGTAAGGAGAAGGGGCACTTCAAGCGAAATTTTCTACAACTAAAGAATAAGGTCAAGAGTGAATCAGGAAGGAATAACAATGATGTTATGGTTGGGTCAGAGGTTGGGTCTTGGATTCTGGAGCATCCAATCACATGTCGTATAATTGTGACTTGTTCGACTCCTTCAAAGAGTGGGATGGAAAAATCAAGATGGGTGATGATTGGGTGAGTAATATCAAGGGTTGTGGCACGGTGCAGATCAGGATGCACGACGACATGGTCAGGAAGTTGATTGCTGGTACATTCTGGAACTTAGGAACAATTTAATCTCTCTTGGCACATTAGCTAAGAATAGGATGAGGTGTGCTGGTAAAGGTGACTGGGTCAAAGTGACCAAAGGTTCTCTAGTTATAATGAAAGGGAAGATGAATCATAGAAGGATTTATATCCTAGAAGGATGTATGGTTAAAGGAATGGTAGTTATCTCTCAATCCTTGAATGAAGGTTATGACAATAAAAAGTTGTGGCATCAGAGGTTGGGGCACATGTCAAGGGAAAGCACCGAAAAGTGAAGTTCGGTACCGGTCAACACACAAGCAAGGAAATCCTGGAATATGTTCACTCAGATTTGTGGGTCTTGCACCAATGAAGTCTCAAGGAGGATGGTTATACTTTGTGACGTTCATTGATGATTATTCAAGGAAGGTTTGGTTGTACTTTCTAAATACCAAAGATGAGCTGTTTGGGAAGTTCAAGGAGTGGAAGCCCATGGTCGAGAAAAGGACTGGAAAACAGGTCAAGACTCTAAGGACTGAGAATTGGTTGGAGTTCTGCAATGCTCCATTTGAAAGCTTCTGCAAGGCAGAAGGTATAGTGAGGCACCGCACTGTACGACTCACACCACAACAAAATGGAGTGGCAGAACGGATGAACCAAACACTCATGCGACGTTCAATGTGCATGCAGATATGTGCTAACTTATCTAAGCAATTTTGGGCAGAAGCATTGAACACTTCTTGCTATCTAGTGAACAGGTCACCATCAACTACTATTGACTTGAAGACTTCTCAAAAGGTATGGTCTGGGAAACCCTCTGACTATTCTGGTTTACGAATATTTAGATGCCCCACATATGATCATATGAATGATGGTAAACTTGAGCCAAGGGCAATGAAGTGCATATTTCCATGATATGCGATAGGAGTAAAAGGTTATCGACTGTAGTGTAGAGAAGAAGGAATAAGTCCTAAATTCATCATGATTAGAGATGTAACCTTTGATGAATCTGCCATGGGTAACCAGGGAGGAGGTGATACAAGTCAAGCAGGGAACAAAGATCAGGGTGCTAGCTAGAAGGTGGAGTTTGCATCTCAAACTCCAGACAGAGTAGTGATAAGTGATGAAGAGCAAGGCGGCAGTGAACAAAATGGACAAGATGAAATCCATGAGGAACCCATGGGATCTTCGTCCAATAGTGATGCCAGGAAGGACGATGGGAAAAAAAACTATAGCAAGGAGGAGATCCAAGAGGGTTATTCGACAACCTGATAGATATGTTGGATGTGTGAATTCTGGTGACCTTGACTCCATTGCTTTCGCTTTAGCAATTGGAGAAGACATTGACACTAAGGAGCCTCAATCGTATAAAGAGGCAATGGAGAGTAATGAAGCAACAAATTGGTTGATGGCCATGAATGAAGAAATGAAATCATTAGAAAAGAATGAAATATGGGATCTAGTTCCATTACCAAAGGGAGCAAAACCAGTGGGATGCAAATGGATCTTTAAGAATAAGGAAGGGATACCAGGATTTGAACCAACTAGGTTTAAAGCAAGGATGGTGGCGAAAGGGTTTTCTCATCAAGAAGGAATTAATTATCATGAGGTGTTCTCATCGGTCGTGAAGCACAAGACAATTCGGGTTCCTTTGGACATGGTGAGTGCATTTAATCTGGAGCTTGAACAACTTGATGTGAAAACGACATTTCTTCATAGGAACTTAGAAGAGAAGATTTATATGTCGCAGCCAGAAGGGTTCCTTGATTCTAAGAAGGATAATGTATGTTTGCTGAAGAAATCTTTGTATGGTTTGAAGCAATCTCCATGACAGTGGTACAAGAGATTTGATTCATTCACGATCTCTCATGGCTACACTCAGAACTAGTTTGATAATTGTATCCACTTAAATGAATTGCCATGAGATTCTTACACACACACACACACACACACATATATATATATATATATATATATATATATATATATGTTGCTCTATGTTGATGATATGCTCATAGCAACCAAGAATATGGATAGAATAAATAACTTGAAGGCGATCCTGAAGAATGAGTTTGAGATGAAGGATTTGGGAGCAGTAAAGAAGATACTGGGGATGGAGATTAAAGGGATAAAAGAGCAGGGTAGTTGTGTATTTCTCAACAAAGGTACCTTCAAAAAGTTCTGCAGTCTTTCAACTATGATCTGTACAGACCAGTTGGAACTCCTTTGAAAGCTCACTTTAAACTTGGTCCAGATACTATACCCACAACTAATGAATAAAGCAAGTACATGAGCATGGTTCCTTACTCTAGTGTTGTTGGAAGTCTTATGTATGCAATGGTCTGTTCCAGACTAGATTTGGCCCATTCAGTTAGTGTGGTAAGCAGGTTTATGCGTAATCCGGGGAAGGCTCATTGGGAAGCTGTCAAGTGGATTATACGGTACCTAAAGGGAACGAAGGATGTTTGCTTGGTGTATGGAGCTAATACGAAGACTGACTTGGTTGGATATGATGACTCTGATCATGGAGGTGATTTGTTAAATCGCTGGTCACGGACATGTTATATTTTCACTTTTTTTAGATGTGCCATCAGTTGGAAGTCAACATTACAAGATATCGTTGCTTTGTCTACAACTAAGTCTGAGTACATGTCTATGACGGAATGAATAAAGGAGGAGATATGGCTACATGGGATTATTTAGAGTCTTGGTATGAAGGTGGTATTGTGTAGTGTCAGTTAGAGCGTGTTGAATGTTGCAAAGAATTATATGTATCATGAGAAGACACAACATATTGATGTCATATTGAATTTCATTCGCACCATTCTGGAAACATACAGTTTCTCAATTCTAAAGATTGATACCAAGGTGAATCCAACAGAGATGTTAACAAAGTCGTTGCCCACAGAGAAGTTCAAGCTTTGCTTGGACTTGGTTGGTAATCGCAGGAGGTAAGCCCATTTGGGGTTTAATGGCAGGATGGGAGAGGATGTTCTTGTTCGAGGTGAAGTTTAGAGGATGCTCAAGTCAAGGTGGATATTGTTAAATGTGACTTGAGAATTTGGAGCATTTTCATGGAGTAATTAGGTTCAATGGAGCACTTAGAACTCAATGGATCACTTGGGGTTCATGAAGGATGTGACAAAGAAACATATATTTTAAGAAAGGAATGTATCATCAAACAAATGAACATATCAAGTGACAAAGGAATGGATCTTCCAAAAGGTGGTTTGGAGCAACTTAGAGTGACTTAGAGCAACTTGGAGAGACTTGGAGTGACTTGGAGCAATTGGACCAACTTGGAGCAACATGGAGCAACATGTTGTGCCATGATGATTGATGTTGCGCCATCCCTTGGGATGTTGCGCCAAATGGAAGCCTCTTACGCCATCCATGAAGATGTTGGGCCAAAGGGAGAGGAGTTGCACCAAAGGAATGGATATTGAGACTCACACAGGATATGTTGCGCCATAAGGAAGCCAAGAAGGAGATGTTGCACCACATCTATGAGATGTTGTGCCATGAGGGTATGAAGTTGTGCCAATGGAAGGATGTTGTGCCATCTTGAGTAGATGTTGCGCCGTGTAGGAGATGTTGTGCCATCATGGACCATCTTGGTACATGATGCGCCATCTCGATTCCTTTGTTGTGACATGTTGATCAATGTATGCTCAGATGACGATCATGCTCGAGAAATACACCATGTTGTGCCACCATGATGGATGTTGGGCCATTAGTGTTCATGATGCGCCACATGTGCATCATGTTGCTCCACTATGGTGAAGATGGTCTATCATGTGTGTTCCTGATGCTCATGGGTTGTATGACATGGAAGAATGTTATAGAAGATGCTGCATGGCGGAATATGATTGGTTTCCACCATTCATTGGCCAATGGGCTTGACCCATTAGGGTTTTAGGTATGATCCCTCAAGTATGAATATGGATGTATGCTACGTCATTTTGTATCTTGAATTCTAGAGTGTTAGGCGAATCTGTGTGAAAATTATACTTGTAACCACTGTTTGAGAGCTCTGAAATAAAGAATACTCCCCTCCTTCCCGTGGACGTAGGTCACCTTGACCAAACCATGTAAATAATGTGTCTTGTGTGCTTTTGGTTTTGCTAGTTATCCGCTTTACTTCCTAACAATATATATATATATATATATATATATATATATATATATATATATATATATATATATATATATATATATATATATATCCTTGTGTGTTGGGATGCAGCCGTAGTGGTATGCTGGTTAGAGTACGAGTAGGCTGGTTATCGTCTAGTGGAATTCCGTAGAGGCTGAATGTAGCCATGTAGGATAGCCTGAGAACTCTTAATCTAGGCTTTCTTGCCTGTTCGTTGTTTGGTTGTGGCTCTAAAATAGGATAATCTGTTCGGGTGGCTATCTCACCTATGGTTCCTTATGGTTATGCATTCCATGGATGAAGATTTGTATCGAATGGATGCACTTCAAGTATAATTAATAAAGAACAAACTAACTAAAAAAAGATCAAACAGAAAAATATAGAACACGAGTAATCAAAAATATGTCTGTCACCAAAAAAGTGGTGTTCTCACCAAGAGAACGCAGGTCACAAAGACGATCACCAAGACTTACATCAGGGTTTCACCCTGATGTTGAATATATACTAAACTATTCTAGTAAATCCCTTCAATCAAGGGATTATATATAATCTATAATAAGAACTGATGCTTGTCACCATGGTATCGGGTTTGTTATCTATTCTATACATATCCGTATAACTACCTAATATAAAAATATTACATAAGATCACTATCTTTACGCTGATGATGATAAAGTATTGAGGCACTAGCGCTAGTGTTGACGCTGGCGCTGGCGGTCAGCGTATAAAGTGTTTGACTCATCAGATCATAAGGTGTGACCTTACAATCTCCCCCTATCTGATGATGTCAAAACTAATCTTCAACGAAGTCATCAAAGTCATCAAGATCATCAATTGAGAATTTTTCAGCTTCAACAAATGCTCCCCCTGAGATAATAATACTCCCCATGAGATAAGATATAACTACCCAAATTTTGGTAATCAGTAGTAGCAGCAGTAGCAGTAACAGTAGAAACAATCAACGTAACACTAATGTATCATGACTATCAACGGATATCTGCTCCCCCTTAGACTTAGACCCTCTTCAATTAGATATAACATCTCCTTAGATCAGATAAATGTCTCTCCCCCTGTTTGACAACAGCAGTTGGTAATTCAGAAAGTTTGTGATGTCTCATGATAGTATAGGTTTAAACTACCATTCACTGACATAGTATTGTGAGGTCTCATCAGCGTATGGTTTTACACGCTGACTCATTAACCACTTTTATTAGAAGAATAAAGGGGAAGAATGAAATAATGCGTGTAATTCATTTCGGTATGAAATGTACCCATCGGCATATAGTGTCAAAGTTTTAGTAGTGTATGGCTAATATAGCGAATCATTAACTTCGTTATTAGAAGAATTTTTGGGAAAGAATGGGTAGGTGCGTGTAATAATATATCACGGACAATGACATATCTATGAGCATAGATTTTTCGAATTCTCATCAGCGTCTAACTTCATACGTTGAATCATAAAATTGTAAAGAAGAATTTTTGGTGAGAATGGATTGGTGCGTATGATAAGCTGTGGTGTTTTAGCTTAACCATCGACATAGATTTTTCAAACTCTCATCAGCGTATGGTACACTACGCCAAATCATAAAGCTTTAAAGAAGAATGTAAGGGAAAGAATGGGTTGGTGCGTGTGATAGTCTACGGTATATAGACTAACCATCGACATTGAGTTTCAAACTTTTAGCAATGTGTGGTATATCACAATGATATGTAAAGTTTTATCAAGAGAAAATTGAGGACAAAATTGAGTTTTTCAGTCATGCTGAGGTGGAATCAGTGTGAATCATAAACGTTGTCATCTCATTAACACGAAGTGGTTCAACTTCCGTATCATAGAGCTGAGTTGTAGTTTAGAACTTTGAATTTCACCATCAATTCATTTAAAATGGTACATGACAAAATATAAGAATAAAAACAAAAGAGTTATTCAAACAAGGAAATATTCTAAAAGCGGTATTTGTGCAGCTTTTTCAGAAACAAAATAAAGACCCAATTCATCAAATCTTTTGAGTTAAAAGGCCATATATGAACTTCCTTTTTCCGAGAATCTGTCCCTCAACACTGTCTATAAAAGAGTAAGCAAACAAGATCAAAATATCAAACTAAAACACAATTCATAGTAACCAAAGAGAGAAAATGCCTTTAATCGTTGAAGTATTGCAGATTGATTCCAAGCTTCATGTTCACCAAGAACAAGAGAAAATCATGGACTAGTCTTTGTAACCAACAAGTTAAAAAATCCAATCTTTGTAACTTCCAAGTTATGAGAGTCACCAAGACAAAAATCGAAGGTTTCATACATTGTGATCCGTGATAGAAGCGACGAGGAGCACTATCTGGTTGAAGTGGTCCTTGGATTTCTGATGGGAATCAATGTAGTAGTGACAACATCTATGTAAATTAGACGTGATACGTTACTTGGCTTCACTTCATCCCATTTCAACAGAGATAGGTTGTCCAAGAAAGAAGAGATATGTGCCTAGAAGAACACATTTTGACATGGTTCTCTCCTATCTAGCCTCATTGATAGGATGCTCCATGTCAATTGGCATGAGCATCAGCGTCAGGGAGAGAGCTGTTGGCGCTAAAGAAAAGATGTAGAGCCAGATTTAACTAGCTCTACTTAGAAGATGATGCACCGAAGGAATGACACGCTAATCTTTTTTAGAGAAACAAATAAGTTAAGATCAATGTTGAGATGAAGACAGAATATCTTGAAATATAGAAGGTGAGAGAGAAGAACACATTAGAAATGTTAGTAGCAAAATGTAAAATGTATACTTCTTTGGTAAAATAAAAGTTAAAAAGAATTTTTGAAGCGAAAGTAAACTAAAGTTATAGTAGCTTATGTTCAGTAATTTTATGGCAGCGAAGCATAATGTTAAAGTCATAAAGTAGCATTGTCTAACACAAGTAAAATCAGTGCATATAAATGTCTTTGTCCCTGAGTGTAGTGAGCACATTTTTGTTCTTTGAGTCAATAACCTTCCCTTCACTACAATCAAAGAGAACTTTGTAACCAACATCACAAAGTTGACTGATGGAGATAAGATTGCTTTTCAGGCCCTTGACAAAGAACACAATCTTCAGCTTGAACGCTCTGCACTCAAATGTTCCAACGCCCATGACTGCTCCTTCACTATTGTCACCAAAAACCACACCATGCTGTGCCACCATGATGGATGTTGCGCCATTAGTGTTCATGATGCGCCACATGTGCATCATGTTGCTCCACTATGGTGAAGATGGTCTATCATGTGTGTTCCTGATGCTCATGGGTTGTATGACATGGAAGAATGCTCTAGAAGATGCTGCATGGCGGAATATGATTGGTTTCCACCATTCATTGGCCAATGGGCTTGACCCATTAAGGGTTTAGGTATGATCCCTCAAGTATAAATATGGATGCATGATAGGTCATTTTGTATCTTGAATTCTAGAGTGTTAGGCGAATCTGTGTGAAAATTATAGTTGTAATCACTGTTTGAGAGCTCTGAAATAAAGAATACTCCCCTCCTTCCCGTGGACGTAGGTCACCTTGACCAAACCATGTAAATATTGTGTCTTGTGTGCTTTTGGTTTTGCTAGTTATCCGCTTTACTTCCTAACAATATATATATATATATATATATATATATATATATATATATATATATATATATATATATATATATATATATATATCCTTGTGTGTTGGGATGCAGCCGTAGTGGTATGCTGGTTAGAGTACGAGTAGGCTGGTTATCGTCTAGTGGAATTCCGTAGAGGCTGAATGTAGCCATGTAGGATAGCCTGAGAACTCTTAATCTAGGCTTTCTTGCCTGTTCGTTGTTTGGTTGTGGCTCTAAAATAGGATAATCTGTTCGGGTGGCTATCTTACCTATGTTTCCTTATGGTTATGCATTCCATAGATGAAGATTTGTATCGATTGGATACACTTCAAGTATAATTAATAAAGAACAAACTAACTAAAAAAAGATCAAACAGAAAAATATAGAACACGAGTAATCAAAAATATGTCTGTCACCAAAAAAGTGGTGTTCTCACCAAGAGAACGCAGGTCACAAAGACGATCACCAAGACTTACATCAGGGTTTCACCCTAATGTTGAATATATACTAAACTATTCTAGTAAATCCCTTCAATCAAGGGATTATGTATAATCTATAATAAGAACTGATGCTTGTCACCATGGTATCGGATTTGTTATCTATTCTATACATATCCGTATAACTACCTAATATAAAAATATTACATAAGATCACTATCTTTACGCTGATGATGATAAAGTATTGAGGCACTAGCGCTAGTGTTGACACTGGCGCTGGCGGTCAGCGTATAAAGTGTTTGACTCATCAGATCATAAGGTGTGACCTTACAATCTCCCCCTATCTGATGATGTCAAAACTAATCTTCAACGAAGTCATCAAAGTCATCAAGGTCATCAATTGAGAATTTTTCAGCTTCAATAAATGCTCCCCCTGAGATAATAATACTCTCCATGAGATAAGATATAACTACCCAAATTTTGATAATCAGTAGTAGCAGCAGTAGCAGTAACAGTAGAAACAATCAACGTAACACTAATGTATCATGACTATCAACGGATATCTGCTCCCCCTTAGACTTAGACCCTCTTCAATTAGATATAACATCTCCTTAGATCAGATAAATGTCTCTCCCCCTGTTTGACAACAGCAGTTCGTAATTCAGAAAGTTTGTGATGTCTCATGATAGTATAGGTTTAAACTGCCATTCACTGACATAGTATTGTGAGGTCTCATCAGCGTATGGTTTTACACGCTGACTCATTAACCACTTTTATTAGAAGAATAAAGGGGAAGAATGAAATGATGCGTGTAATACATTTCGGTATGAAATGTACCCATCGGCATATAGTGTCAAAGTTTTAGTAGTGTATGGCTAATATAGCGAATCATTAACTTCGTTAATAGAAGAATTTTTGGGAAAGAATGGGTAGGTGCGTGTAATAATATATCACGGACAATGATATATCTATCAGCATAGATTTTTCGAATTCTCATCAGCGTCTAACTTCATACGTTGAATCATAAAATTGTAAAGAAGAATTTTTGGTGAGAATGGATTGGTGCGTATGATAAGCTGTGGTGTTTTAGCTTAACCATCGACATAGATTTTTCAAACTCTCATTAGCGTATGGTACACTACGCCAAATCATAAAGCTTTAAAGAAGAATGTAAGGGAAAGAATGGGTTGGTGCGTGTGATAGTCTACGGTATATAGACTAACCATCGACATTGAGTTTCAAACTTTTAGCAATGTGTGGTATATCACAATGATATGTAAAGTTTTATCAAGAGAAAATTGAGGACAAAATTGAGTTTTTCAGTCATGCTGAGGTGGAATCAGTGTGAATCATAAACGTTGTCATCTCATTAACACGAAGTGGTTCAATTTCCGTATCATAGAGCTGAGTTGCAGTTTAGAACTTTGAATTTCACCATCAATTCATTTAAAATGGTACATGACAAAATATAAGAATAAAAACAAAAGAGTTATTCAAACAAGGAAATATTCCAAAAGCGGTATTTGTGCTGCTTTTTCAGAAACAAAATAAAGACCCAATTCATCAAATCTTTTGAGTTAAAAGGCCATATATGAACTTCCTTTTTCCGAGAATCTGTCCCTCAACACTGTCTATAAAAGAGTAAGCAAACAAGATCAAAATATCAAACTAAAACACAATTCATAGTAACCAAAGAGAGAAAATGCCTTTAATCGTTGAAGTATTGAAGATTGATTCCAAGCTTCATGTTCACCAAGAATAAGAGAAAATCATAGACTAGTCTTTGTAACCAATAAGTTAAAAAATCCAATCTTTGTAACTTCCAAGTTATGAGAGTCACCAAGACAAAAATCGAAGGTTTCATACATTGTGATCCGTGATAGAAGCGATGAGGAGCACTATCTGGTTGAAGTGGTCCTTGGATTTCTGATGGGAATCAATGTAGTAGTGACAACGTCTATGTAAATTAGACGTGATACGTTACTTGGCTTCACTTCATCCCATTTCAACAGAGATAGGTTGTCCAAGAAAGAAGAGATATGTGCCTAGAAGAACACATTTTGACATGGTTCTCTCCTATCTAGCCTCATTGATAGGATGCTCCATGTCAATTGGCATGAGCATCAACGTCAGGGAGAGAGCCGTTGGCGCTAAAGAAAAGATGTATAGCCATCTTTAACTAGCTCTACTTAGAAGATGATGCACCGAAGGAATGACACGCTAATCTTTTTTAGAGAAACAAATAAGTTAAGATCAATGTTGAGATGAAGACAGAAGATCTTGAAATATAGAAGGTGAGAGAGAAGAACACATTAGAAATGTTAGTAGCAAAATGTAAAATGTATACTTCTTTGGTAAAATAAAAGTTAAAAAGAATTTCTGAAGCGAAAGTAAACTAAAGTTATAGTAGCTTATGTTCAGTAATTTTATGGCAGCGAAGCATAATGTTAAAGTCATAAAGTAGCATTGTCTAACACAAGTAAAATCAATGCATATAAATGTTTTTGTCCCTGAGTGTAGTGAGCACATTTTTGTTCTTTGAGTCAATAACCTTCCCTTCACTACAATCAAAGAGAACTTTGTAACCAACATCACAAATTTGACTGATGGAGATAAGATTGCTTTTCAGGCCCTTGACAAAGAACACAATCTTCAGCTTGAACGCTCTGCACTCAAATGTTCCAACGCCCATGACTGCTCCTTCACTATTGTCACCAAAAACCACAACCGGACCATCTTTCTCTACAAAATCTATTAAGAGGGACTTGAGACCGGTTATGTGTCTAGAGCACCCACTGTCAAGGAACCAAGTATGTTCAAGATTCTGACTCGATTCTTGGACAGCTTGAGAGGTATCAACGTTACACATGTTGAGATCACCATCAGGGGAGTCTTTGATAAGTACCATAAGACCCTTAACATTTAGCCCCTCATCTTCAAATGTTTCCTCTTCTTCCGCCCATTCCTCACGATTCTCTTGCTTTGCAATGAAGTATTTTGGCAGAGAGATATTCTCCTTCTTCATATGGGCCAAAAGCTTCTTGTACAAGACTTCATAACTCTCTGGGCTTTAAGCTTCTTTCTTATCTTTGCAATCCCAAGAAAAATGGTCAGGGATTCCACAGTTAAAACAGTTACATGAGTTTCTTTTCTCTGAAGTAGATCTCCTTTCTCAATTGCCTCCCTTAAACCGAGCTCTTCAGACTCCATTTGGTATGCTTTCTTCGTAACGTTTGACAATAAGTGAAACGCTGATAATAAGTTCATCAATAATTTCTTCACTACTCGCTTCACCCTGATCAAAGTCATTTGAGTCGCTGATGAGATTCATTATCTCCTTCTTAGCAACCAAAGCTACAAACTTTTATTTGCTTGAGTCCTTCATGATGTCTTTACGAAGAGCTTTGGTCTCTTTCTAATTTCTTAGATTTCCAAACAGGGAGTTGAGATCCATGAGATTAATCTTCTCACTGTTTTTTATGAACATCAACGTGATTTTCCTCGCTTTTTCCAAGGGAATCCAAGAATTTTAAAACTAACTGAGAAGAATGTTTGATGACTCCCAACCTGCGGATATCATTCACCAAAAAATTAAACCTATTAAAGGTTTGAGTTAGAGATTCACCTTGCTGAGCAAAAAAATGCTCATATCTTCGATTGAGGTTGTTGATGGTCGTAGCTTGAACTTCTACAGTGACTTTATAAGCCACCATCAACGTCTACATCATCTCTTGAGCTGATTCACAGTTCTGAACTAAATGATACACATGATAGGGAAGAGAGTTTCCTATGGCTGCACTAACTTTCACATCAAGACTGATGAGTCTGTTGTCGTCATCGTCATAACTAGTCTTTGGATTTTGCTTCAAGGGACCAATAGGAGCGTTGTTAACCATAGATTGATACATAGGAACGTGAGGAACCTTCTCAACAATGTTAAGTATCTCATAATTCATGGTTTCAAGAACAACCATAGCCTTAGTTTTCCACATGGTAAAATTTTGCTCATCGAAGGGAGGGATCTTGTTGACAGCAGACGATTTGGGATTGTAAGAGGTCGACATCAAAACCTGCTCTGATACCAATTAAAGGTTTGTATCGATCAAATACACTTCAAGTATAATTAATAAAGAAAAAACTAAATAAACAAATATCAAACAGAAAAATAAACAACATGAGTAATCATAAAGATGTCTTTCACTAAGAAAGGGGTGTTCTCACCAAGAGAACGAAGGTCACAAAGACGGGCACCAAGACTTAAATTAGGATTTCACCCTAATGTTGAATATATACAAAACTATTCTAGTAAATTCCTTCAATCAAGGGATTGTGTGTAATCTATAACAAGAACTGGTCCTTATCACCAAGATATCGAATATGTTATCTATTCTATACATATCCGTATAACTGCCTAATATGCAAATAGTACATAATATCATTATCTTTACGTTGACGCTGATAAGGTATTGAGGCACCGGCGATCGTGGTCAGCGTATAAGATGTTTGACTCATCAGATCATAAGGTGTGACCTTACAATGGAGAATTACCAGTAGTCGGATAGTGTGTTGTGAAGGGTCTAATAGGCGTTAGTGAGTTGTATGATTGGTAGTTGTCTGTATTTATGTGCCTACTTGAGCTGTTGTTTGTTTATATGTCGACATATTATGGCGGTTGAGGTTGAGGCGGTCTTGCAGTGTGCTATAGGCCAAGAGACCAGGTGCGGGTTGGCTGTAAGCCGTAGGCACGGAGGCTCTGGAAGAGCGGTTGGGTTGGGGCGGAAGGCCAACATACCCGAGGTAATCCAGTCCGATAACTGTGTACCCAATATGCATGCTTGTATATGTTCTGTTGTGTGCGGTATTTTGGGGGAACTCACTAAGCTTTGTGCTTACCCAGTTGTTTATGTTTTCATGTTTATCGGTGATCGTAGGAAGGCAAAGGTGTGACTGTACACACTCATTAGCAGGATTGAGGATTCCGCGTTTATTATATTATTCTGATTTTTTACAGTTGTAATTTGAAATAAATGGTTTTCTTAAAATGGATTTATAATTGTGGAGTTTTACCTTAAATAAAATGAAAATTTTTTGTTGTGAAGATGGGACGTTACAATCAACAACCTTATATTTATATGTATAATCACCCTTATCTCGAACACCGAAAGACCCATTGTCATCTGAACGATTTTCCCCAGAAAATCATTGAATGCCACTTTCCATAACATTATTAACAACACACAATTGTACTATCTTAGGAGGAATACTACTAACAAAATTAAGAAAATATTTGACAACGCTATCGTCAAGAATATGCATAACTATATTTGATTCGGGACATTAAAAAGATAGACGTATTTGATTAGTGTGTAACCTGGACCTGAAAGAAACCAACATGATTAAACCAACGAAGTTGATATCATTGGTTATAGTACCAAAACATGTGTAGTCTTGAGCAATATACTGCATATATGCATCCATACATTGCCATTGCCCTCCATTAGAAACCGACACTAAAAAAATCCGTATACATACTCATTCTTTTACAATACGAAAACTATTAAAGAACACAACTTCTGGATGAACTGGGGAACAAAGACATAAATATACTTCATGTGGTTTGTGGATGAACAAAGAACATAAAAATACCCATATTTTACCTCTCCGGAACAACAATCCATAATGGTCGTACATTCCGGAGTACAGTCTGGAATACACTTTATCAGTCTGGAACATTCGGGTGTTAGATTCCGGTCCAGATCCTACCAACCACCACCAACTCCGGAATAAGCATAAATACTCCGGAATATCGTATTCTAGAATAAATAGTCCGGAATACACTTTATCAGAACGTACGACTATCGATTGTCAGATTCCGAATCTGATACCTACCAACCACCCCCAACTCCGGAATGAATCTAACTACTCTAGAATACGATATTCCAAGGTAAGGGGTCATTTTATAAAATTTATAAAAGTTAGTTATTATTATCAAATTGTTCATTTATATGGGTTAGTTACTTAATTTCCTTTTCATTTATATGGGTTAGTTACTTAATTTCCCTTACACTTATCATATTTAATTAATATTTTAAATGATTGATGTGCAGTCCCTTTGTCTTATTTCTTAGATACATTTTAATACAGATCTCGTTGTTTGGAGTCATGCAGTGAACATATAATTCGACGAGAATATTTCAAATATTTTCCATTGATTCGGGATGTTAGCTTGTCAATTTTAATAATTTATATATAATAGTTTAAAAGTTTTTTGCATCAAGATTTATTTATATTAATATCGTATTGGCAAATTGAAGAAGACAACATGCAGTCATGGAAACGATAGGGTTTATAACAAGATGGAATCGGAATGTGTTGGGCATGCCACTTCACAGGAGTCGAAACGCCGTTGATTCCGGCGATTCCTCCATTATCTTCTTGTCTTCACCAATAACTAGAAACAAACTATTATCCTTCTTGATATTAATATTATACTCCTCATGTCTTAAGAAGATATTATATAGAGGAGGCTTTTGCAAATATAGTGGTGTTTGAAACAAACTTGGTAGAAATAACGATATTTTCCAATGATTTGTAGAAATGGGTAGAACTAAGGATATTTTCTAATGGTTTGTAGAAATTGGAGTATTAGGAGCAGATCCTACCTTTCTATCATCCGATTTTTTTAATTACATTATACCCTTATTTAGCTACTATCACCTATCTTTTGAAATTTGTATATTTAGCTTTTATTATATATTATGTATAAATTAATTTATTAGAAATATATAATTAAATTTTAAGTATTATTTGAAGCATATTAAAGTCACTATTTTTTATAATTATCATGACAACTAGTTCTTTTTAGACACACATTAGAATATTAAATCGTGACCATACAATAAATATAGTTAACGATTTTTTTTAATCATGAAAACCGGTTATTTTTAGACGCCTTAGAATATAAAATCGTGACCATAAAATACTTATAGTCGCATTATTTGTCTTTACCATGCCAATTGATTTCTTCCCGACACACATTAAACTAATAAATTTTAACCATAAAGTGTTTATAGTCACAATTTTATATATTTATAACGACGGTTACTTTCATAAACACATTATGATAATAAAATATGATAATTATAGTCACAATTGTTTTATATCATGACAATTGGTTTTTAGACAAAAAAATAAAACAAACCATGACTATAATACAAATGGTTAGTTTTAGACACATATAATAAAATAAATCATGACCACAAACAACTTATAATTATAGTTATTTTCTTACATAATAAAAACAGTTCTTGCAACAGGTATAAATACACATACTGGAACCAAAGAACCAATCGTGAGCGTCGAAAATCATAATGATCAACGGCCAATGAAATAGATGTACAATTGTACATTGGACGCACATACAGCGGAATATACCAAAAAATTCACCTTCTTACAAAAAAACGCACCTCTTTTTTTTTTCATTTAAAATTTTTTTAGGCCACCTTTTTTATCGAAAAAAAACCGAATATACCGTTGTTCTCGATTTTCCGTCCTCTTTCTATAGAGATCCATGTTGATATATAAAAAACGATTTTTTTTCTGAAAAAAAGTCACTTCATTTTGTTAGTTTTTTCAATATTTAAGTTTATTTTTATCAAAAAAAAACTAATTATACCAAAAAAATTATTTTTTTGTACTTTATTAATAAACATCAACACCGACTAAAAAAAACCTCGATCAGTGTAGATTGACACTGTGAATCTAAACTATAAATATTTTAATTTTTAACATTTACAATGTGAAAAAGCTCGATCGGTTCAGATTCACATTGTGAATCTGACTTACTATTATGCACACTGTGAATCTGAGAAGGTTCACAATGTGAATCTGAACAGGTTTACAATGTGAATCTGAACTGAAATATCGTTTTTTTAACATGAATATGAATCTATGTTTAAAAAGTAACAAAAAATATGAATTTTGATATATTTATTATTAATTTTTTCTATAAGAAAAATAGACCTTAACTTTTCAACAAAGAAAATGAAGTGGGTTTTTTTCGAAAAAAAAAATCGTTTTTTATATATGATCATGGATCTCTATGGAAAGAGAACGAAAAATCGTGAACAACAGTATATTCGGTTTTTTTTTCGATAAAAAACATGCCTAAAAAATTTTTAAACGAAAAAAAAGAAGTGAATTTGTTATAATCCGGTGCATGTGCGTCAATTGTAAAAGTCTACAACCCTTCATTTTGTCGTTGATCGCTTTAAATTTCGATGCTTTGGATTGGTTCCTTGGTTCCTTGATTAATAATGGTTCTCTATTAAACTTTATATATATATATATATATATATATATATATATATATATATATATATATATATATATATATATTCTAGCCAAAGCTTTTGAACAGTAAATGTTTGGACATTGGCAGAATTAGCCCAATAATTTAAGGGATTGACAGTTTAATCTTTGTCTCCTATTAATTAAGTGGAAGTGGTGGCCTCTTTATCAGACACTACCAGGATATGTGACTTCCTCTCTTTTTTTTTTCTTCTGCATCTCCAGGATACGTGTGAATCTTCCACCGTCATTACAGGAATGGATTACCACTAACTTATGAATTCGTCTCCTCTCACCGTTGCTCCCTCTAAGTCGTTGCTCTGCCTCCTTCACAACACTTGTGGTTCGTCTTCTCTCACCGGAAGACCACCAGGGCGTCGTTGTCCTTGGTGCAGAGGAGGCGAAAATATACAATCTTCTCCGTTAATTAAACGATCAAACTCATTGTCGGAAAGTTTCGCTGCTGCCGTCCAGATACTAACGATTCAATGAATTGATTCATTAAACTAGATACAATTAATGTATGATCATTAATTAGATGAGAATTCGTTGAAGGGAATACATAAAACCAACACCATCTTGACAACATTCTCAATTTCGTTTCCCTCTGGTTTGATCATCATGAAATAGGTTTTTCCCAAAATATTTTATTATTGTAGGTTGAGTTTCACATACCCTCTCTTCGTCTCACTTTAATTTAATTGTTGCGTTTAATGTATTGTTGCGTCGGGGTCGTTAAATGTGAGAGAAAGACACGACATGGAACACATAGGAAGCAAAGTAAATGCTCAGAATCTTGGGAAGATTAAATGAAATGAAAATGTATGTTCTTCTTGCAATTCTTCTCAACTTTCTCACTTCGATTATCGCTAAGATTTTTATTGTTGTATTTTCGAAGAATTTTTCAAGACTAGGGATTGTTTATGTTGACTAATAATGTAAAGCCCAAAATGTATTTGATGTTTTTCCTTTTCAATTATGTATCTCATGTTTTTATTTTTTGTTTCGTAACTTCAAATTAATCGTTTCTTTTATTTTTTGATTAAGGCTTTTATTTTTTGATTAGGGCATATTGACTACTACCCAACCAACAAAGGTAGAGTCTTTGGTGGTTATATTTTGGGTTTATCAAATTCTTCAATTTCAATTCTTACTTATTATTAGTGATTTGTTGCAAGATATAATTTATAATATGTGAGGTATTTATTGTTGTTCCCGTTCATATCTACTCTACTCCACACACAGGTACCCATCCTTATCTGATCTTATTGTTGTTACCACTTATCTTGTACTTTATGTTATTAAGGGGTTAGGGTTAAATCTATTGCATATACCATTTTCTTTCAAATTTACAATGCATGTTTCTTTGGGATTTCGTTATGTGTTACTTCGGTAGAGGAGGGTAAGAAAGATGATGGGATTTGGAATAGATGGTGATGATGATAGTGCTGTAATGGCGTCAAGTTTGATAGTTATTTTATTTTCCGATGGTATTGATTGATTTAATAAACAATTTCTTTAACAACCCACTTGATTGCAATAATTTTTATTTTCAGAAGGGAGTAAATTGACATGATCCAAAGGGGACTCTACTAAGATTCATTTGAGATAGAATCATTTAAGAGATTACATATCAGGTTTGTTAAAGTTATTGATGAGTTATTAGTTTGTTTTGGTTATTTGAAAGATACTTGGTTAATGTCCATGTTTGATAGGATTAAAAAAAATCAGGTTAGAGGTGATGATGGAGGTAAGATAGTGTAACATCCCAAAAATTCAGAGTAAAATTTTCATTTTTAAAACACTAAAACAATACAATTGAGTTGTTCCAAAACTAGTTATAGAGATTTAATCATTCAAACATCAGAGTACAATTATAAATAGTCAATGTGGAAAACGTCATGGGATGCTGTGCAGTCACGTCGGACCCTTCCCTTTGCAACCGGAAGTACCTGAAACCATAAGCACAAAGCTTAGCGAGTTCCCTAAAATACCACATACAATACATATCATTAGGCCTAGCCCGCACATTGGGCTCATCCCATAATAATGGGCCTAGCCCTTCCTAATCATTGGGCCCAGTCGTACATAAAAATAGGCCTAACCCCACCATACGATGGGCCGAACCCACTCATGCAAATGGGCCCAACCCTGTATGCATGCTAATGGGTCCAGCCCAACATACAATGCAAGAGTCACAAAGACAACTATCATTCTACATAACTCATCTTAGTGGGCCGACATTGGTGCCTTCAACCCATGGGTACAGCGAAGAGACGCACTTGTCTCACGAATCTGCTAAACCACAGCTCAAAGCCTCGAAACCGCTGCTATAACACACTTATCGTATCATACAAGGTCCAACCTTAGTCTACACACTAAAACCATTTATCTTGACCAAAAGTCAACCTAGGTCAAAAGTCAATGCTCAAAGTTAATGATTAATGTTGAATTCAGTCAACTGCCATGTAGTGACCCTCCATGACCACGTTGTGGCCCTCTTTCGATCGAACAAACGACATTTCCCAGTCGCCATGCCGTGGTGAGCTATGGCCACGTCGTGGGTGTTGGGTTTCCAACATCTTAATGGATTAATATGCTTTTTCGATTCCAAGAGTTCTAAAGCTCAGATCTGGTCCATCCTATGGTCTAAATGGATAAAGTTTCCAACTTTATCCATTAAAACACCCAAAGAGATCAAGATCTCCAACCCTAGGTCTAAATAAAGCGAAATACCACAATGTCATAACCATTAAGCCCTTAATATGAAAAGTCCTTAACCCAACCACTCCAGAAGAGTTCATAAAGATAAAAGCTTTATAAACATGCATGCCAATGCATGTCTAGAATACATTTTAGGTCAAAATAGGCTAAGAATGACCAAAACTCATGCAAGATCAAGAACCCCCAACCAAAATCTAGATCTACAACATATGATGCTCCTGGGACTCCGGAGAGTCATAAAGTTGCCAACTTTATAAGTTCCTTCCTTCCAAACTTGCTCAAACATGAAGAACATAGGATAATATTCAAGATCTAACCACTTTAAGCCATAAAGCAAGGAACTTGGACACTTACAAATGTACAGAGATGCCCGAAAGATATCTTCACCTCAGCGAATAAGCACCACAATCCTTTCCAATGCCTCTTCTTTCTTCACGAGTAAACAAGGTCACCAAAATGGACTCACAACTCTCAAGGAGAAATTAGGGTTAGGGTTTCTGAAACTTGAGGGTGATGGAGGCTAATTAGGAACCTTAAAAATAACTTAGAGCGGTTTAAAAACGAAGCAAACCCTAAAAGAATCATGGGATTGGCCAGAACAGATGCCACGTTGTGGCAAGCTTTTGCAACACCGTCACGATCCAATAACCTTCGCGATCCTTTAAACAATTCCCACACCGTGACCCTCTTTGGCTACATCGTGGCACATGATTTACTCCAAAACTTCTTCTTTGGTACCTGGTAAAAGTAAGCTTAACCAATCTGGAACACGGGTGTTACAATTCCCCCCCCCCCACTTAAATTAGATTTCATCCTCAAAATCGCTCCGTACTACTCCCTAGACTATTCGGGCAACCCTTCCAGAATACATATCCGAACTAAGAAGTCAACATATACAGACGACTGCCTTCCCATACTACGATCAAAACCCATTCTTAGAGAAACTCACATACCCTGACGAATAATGAATCCTTGACCCACTAACTTTAACCAATGAAGAATAACCATCACTACTCTTCCTGAACTCCATAAATCCAATACCTTGTCTGACTTCCTGACAGACAAAACCATTCTAAAACATAACCAATATGGCTCCACTTTGCAAACCTAACCCGAACAAAGCCCTTACGACCCTTTGTTATCTTGCTGATACCACTGGAAAACAAAATCCTTGACCATTCATCGTTTCTGAAAGGCCTTTCATTTGAAACCAAGGGTGACTCCCATCGCGAGTCTCACCCCTAATTGTCAACCTAATACATACCTCACATCCCGATAACTGAAGATTCGCATAATTTATCTATCCAATATCTTCTAATTCCATGGTGAACTTCTACTAAGCTGTGATACAGAATCCCCAACCGTCCGCTACATCCGACAATCTCGCACATGGTCACACCATGAGACTCCACCCAAGAGTCTAACTGCTACATGCTACCTGAGCCTAAGTACTACATAGATTCTATTCGTTGATCATAGAGTCATCCTACTCTAAACATGATCCAACACTTTAATCAAGACAATTTCTATTGGGTTTCACCCCAAATATCATAACCAAATGGGCCTCGCCCCCCAGTCTCATCCCATCTACATAATCGAACAGGCCTCGCCCACGGGTCTCGCCCACTCGAGGGCTATACAAGCCCAAAACAGTGCCACAGATCCAACAATCCTCATTCCAAAAAAGGAGTGGTCAACCAACAAAACGGTATGACTTGACCCATGCATGCGATGTGATCCTCCTACAGCCCAACAACCACTCCTGTAATGGCCTATCACATCCTGGTGAATGTTACGACTCCATCACAGACTTACAATACTTTCTCGACAGCCTATCATCCTTATGTATGCTAAGGCTACCCCAAAGTCTTACAACACTCTGATAACAGCCATGTTCCCGGCCCCTGGTCTTTCCTTCTATCTACCATACCAAAAAATAATCAATCATGAGTCGAAACTGCATCCAACTGTACCCCAATCAGGTGTTTGGGGCATTCTTCGAACCCTAAATCCTTTATCATAAAAGAATAGACAAAGCGGCTCTAATACAACCCTCAACCTGAATCTAATCACATATCAGCCATGTGCTCCCCCCTTCTTGTTCAAACCTCAATCTAGGCCGCCAATTTAACTGGCTCTCCACTTTACTAGGGTATGGAACTCCTCCTTGTTCCGCTCCTGGAATTACTCCGACTAATCCAAACGGTTCTCTCCCTCTTGGATTCAAATGCGCTCTGCCAACCTTACTAATGACAACGAATGTTAAACCCTTCACCAGAATAGATGGATGACCAATCCAACAACCCACTTTCCGGAAGATTGATGCATTTCGAACATCTCCAATAGATACAATTTAAATTCTTTTGAAAATCCCAACGTTTGAACAAACCCATGCGGCCAATTCGTCACCCACACTCTGGAGTGATGGGTCACTACTGCTCTTGCCCTACTAGTGGTAGTGATCAGATCAACAATCAGCTGACATTCATCCTGAGCGACACAAGCACACCTGAACTATGACTTCGTTGTCCCAGAAGGGGACAACCAACTTCCATGAGATCTTTTCCTAAAATCTTCTGATGTGAGGACCACACTCACAATCCCGAAAACATGAACTTAATAGCAACTCCCTTGAAATCGCATTCTGACCAATCTCATACCCTCCTCAACTAGGAAAGATCTCAAGCATCTCAAATTCCAATACATAAATGAACTTACGTTGCAACTCCTTGTGGACCGCTATACTAAATCTACATAACAATCCGACTGTTGATCCTCCGACAGGACACTCGGTACGCATCCATTCAAGGCTCGCACTAACAACGACTGGCGTCTTAAGACCAACGCATCCAGTTCACTCCATTCATGACTCTCGGCATGCAAAAATGGCATAAGATGATCTCTTGATACTAATAATGAGCAGACAATCTTAAAGGATGACGATCCTCCAGAGTCTAGCAGCTGGACATGCTCACAAACTCCCTAATATCGTCTCGTAACATATCATGGTACCTCGTCTTCTTCATCTCCTCATTCGCAACGTACTGCGGCACCAATATGGAACTCTCCCTGAATTTGGTAGTGATCTCCACCACAGTCTCAGTTATCTGGCGAAGGTCCTGAAACTCCCTCGCTAACTGATGCGTCTCGATAGCTGGTGCAAACTCCGCCCTAAACTGGGTCACAAACTCATCCCAAGTCATTATCTCAATGGCCTCGCCTCCCAAAGAGAAATCTACCTCCTCCTAACATTCATGAGCTCTGTCCTTCAGAAGATAGGATACAAATCTAACCTTCGACCCCTCGGGGAAGAAGCTCGTCTGGAAAGCGTTCACCATGTCCACTAACCACCTCCTACTGGAAATAGGGTCCTTTTCCCCAAAGAACTCGGGAGCTCCACAAGCACGGAAATCGTGGAATGACAGAGTGTGATCTCCCACAATAGCCATAATCTCGGTGTAGAACGTGCCTAAAAGCTCATATATATTCTCCATAATCCTCTCCTTGACCGAACTGAAAATCATATGAGTCTGCTCCAAAATGCCACGGATGATATCTGACAAGATGAACTCTCGCATCCGCTCCTCAAGCAACTCAGTACCAACACCTAAGCCTGAACCAGCACCTAAAGCTCCTCCACGCGTGCTCCTCACCATACTGAAAAGCAATCACACATTGATCAGAAAATACCTAAAGAATTCTCATCCTACAGGCTTCCTAGAATCTCCGTTACTTTCCTCGATTCGAGTACATATTCTGTGTTTTCAGTAGAACAGGCCCAATACTACGATCCAAACCTATCCATACTCTCCTCAAGAATTATCCCGAATCCTCCAAGTCACCTTCTCAAACTGGTACTCCAAGTACCCTTCTAAGCAACGCATCCAAACCTATTAAAACACTTCCTAGGCTCTCCTAGGTTCCCGACCTCACCCTATCATTAGCTGCTGAAGAATTCCCACTTATATCAGTTAACTACTTCATGAATACAAATACACGCAACAAAGCTTAGATAATCCTTCGAGTAAAAGACTCAACCCTATAACGTCTGGACTTGAATGTGAGCTGCGTAATAGGGCCAAATCAATCACTCTAAGATTATTTAACCTTTGCAGCATGTAAGTTAACGTATTCACTTAATAGTTAACTAACATCCAAAAGAGTCCCACAAAGAACAAAGCAAACACCATTCGTGTAATAACACTCCAAACAAAAAATTAATCAAAAAGGCATCCAAAACTCACTTGCTACTGGCATGCTAGGAACTACCACTCTTATTGCCGGTTGCCTTATGCATGCAAATCATACAAAATTCATGATCAAATATATTTTCGAATAAATGATTCTGCCCTAGAACCACAACCAAACATGGAACAAGAAATAAGGGTAAATCAGTCACTCTAGGGCTATATTGTAACATCCCAAAATTCATGACCAAAAATTTCATTTTTAATTAAGTAATTACAAAACCAATGATCTAAAAACATCAATAGTACCAACCCATGTCATCATCAAAACCAGTATCTCAAGAAACCAAGTTATGTCATAACAAATAAAATCATAGTACAACTCCCAAAGATCTCATGTGCGGAAAACCATAGTGTGATGCGCTGCGATCATGCCGGCCCCTTTCCTCCCGAAGAAGAAGTACCTGAAACCAAAAATGTAAACCATAAGCATGAGCCTTAGTGAGTTCCCCCATCATACCACATAATCACATACTGCCAGGCATATCTGGGTGCCGACCTACCCTGCCAGGCATATCTGGGGTGCCCGACCTACCCATGTCAAGCATATCTGGGTGCTCGACCTACCCTGTCAAGCATATCTGGGTGCTCGACCTACCCTGTCAAGCATATCTGGGTGCTCGACCTACTCTCCGGTTTATTCCAACCAGTTACGGGGACTATTTCACCCCTACTGCTACCACGTAATAATATATCACAAACATACTGTCAGGCATATCTGGGTGCCCAACCTACCCTCCGGTTTATTCCATCTGGTTACGGGGGTCTATCTCACCCCTACCACTATCACATAATAATGTATCATAACATAATGTCAGGCATACCTGGGTGCCCGACCTACCCTCCAGTTTATCGTAACTGGCTACGAGGTCTATCTCACCCCTCCTACCACTACCACATAATAACATAGCATACAAGCACATAAATCTCTACACATAGTGCCATACCAGACAATTATCACAAAGACAATCATCTCTACTATATACAAATACTAGTGGGATGGCATTGGTGCCTTCGACCCACTTTTACAGGAATGTAACTCACCTCACACTGCTGAAGTCCATTGCAGGAAATCCTTAACTGTCGTCATGGCAACTCCCTGGGCTATCAATACCAAAATATCACCCAGTTAGCAATTGGGTCTCAAACCATGATCCATAATCCTTACTTGGGTGAAATGAGCGTTTCACCCCCGACCCATCAAGGCCCAAATTATAAAATTCATGAAAGCCCATCAATGGCCCAATTTTCCAACTTGGGCCTAAACCCTTACCTGAAACCACCCTTTAGAACCCATTATGTACTTCATAACCCTACAGGGGTCAACCTTGGTCAAAGTCAACATCCAAGTCAAAGTCAAAGTCAACTCTCCGAGTTGACTCAACTCGTCGAGTTACCCTTCAACTCGGCGAGTTCCCATAAATCACAAATTCGTGATTTCGCGATTCAAATCGTCGAGTTCTTCCATGAACTCGTCGAATTCTTCCTTATCAACAGAGTCGGGACTTTTTAAATCAACTCGTCGAGTCCATCCTTGAACACCTCGAGTTCCTTAGCTTGTTAGCCCCTTCTTAACTCATTAAGTCCCTATTCTTCAAATCAAGGGCCTATCTTCTGGATCCAAGCTGGAAATACATCTAGAAGGGTAAAGTTTCCAACTTTACCCATTAAGGACCTCTCCCAACGCAATAAACTCAAAACCTAACCCCAAAATGACTTAGATCCAACTCCAAAGGACATCAATACTTTAAGATAGACCATGAGGTCATAGATATGGACTCTAGGGACAATTTGGTCACGTAGAGCTCCCATCTTTACTTGCATGCATGACCTACCAGGGCTCAAAAGACCAAAAGGATGGTCTAAAAGTTGCATGGGACTTCCATGGCCATAAAGTTGGCACCTTTATGCCATGAAGTTCCCTCAAGACCCTAGATTTGAAGGGTTTGCCCACATGGGGCGTCTAAATTCCAACAACCAACATACTTGGACCAAAACATGAAGAAAGCATCCTAAAACTAGATCTAAGAATGCCATGGACAAAGTTGAAGCTTTATATCTTAGATGATTCAGTAATGAAGCCCAACTTCTGGATCTACTCTCCTCGCATACGTCCTTGCTCCTCCTTCAAGCTTTTTCTTCTTCAAACTCACCAAGAATGCACAAGGTTAGCTCGCAATCACTAAAATGGCCTAGGGTTTCGAGATTTAAGGTTTGGAACTTGGAGGCTGGAAATGAGGCCAAACCCTAGAGCTTAAGTTGTTTAAATAGCCCGCGGCTCTCACTTTTTTCCATGAACCAACTAATGTTTCCTACGAGTACTGACGCCCGCTATCCTGAGAGTACAACCATCACCGCGCGCAATCAACAACCTTCCCAAGGCAACCGGAATTTCTATCCTGGAAATAACACCCGAACCTTCAACCCTTGCAAGCCACTTCTACCTTCCGAGACCTGAAACCTGCCATAAACTGGCTTACCGACAACTCGCCCGTGCTGGAACAACTCTCTGTCAATCTCTCAACTGATAGCAAAACAATCATAACCCTTCCAACTCTGATCATTCAACGGCCTACCCCATTCTACTAAAACCATCCTTAGAGTAATTCTTCAATCTCGGCGAAGAATGACTCCTCAATCTCTCAAATAAAGCCAATCATACTTCACATGGAACCCGAAACCTAAGGTCTCAGTTGTAACCCCCGTAGATCCGGGCTAGTCAATTTAGAGACGATAAACATCAAAAATGACTTTTTGATGGAATATTATTTAGAAGTATTAATCTTAACTAAGTTGTAGTATATGTTACAAGGATTTCGTACATATAAAGAACGCCGAAATCTGAGTTATAACGAAGAAGTTATGACCTGTCCAAGTTTTGCAATAGAACCGGCACGACGCTGAATGACGTAAAATATGAATTTAAGATAGAGCGATATCTAGCCTTAGTAATCTAAACGAAAGTCGTAGAGTTCGTTAAACCGAGAGCGTGCATAAAAAGAACGTCTAAATCTGACTTCGTATGAGGAAGTTATGATTTTTCGAAGTTTCAGCTTAGTAGTATGCAGCCCGAATACTCGAATTTGAGATCGAGTGGTTTCTAGCCGAAACTTTCTAAATGAGAATTGAAGATCTCATTGATAGTAGTCCAATGGTAAAAAGACAGACGAAAACGGACGTCAGACAAAGAAGTTATGGATTTCTAACGGAGTTTTCCTGTCCCGGCCTACTAAAAATAATATAATAAAAATATAATTAAAATAGAGTCAAAATTAGCCGACGAAGTCTAAACGAGAGTTGTAGAGCATAATCTCACCTACGCGTGCATATAAAGAACGTCGAAAACGGAGCTCGTATGCGAAAGATATGAATTTCTGAAGTTCGGGGCACGAAATCTGATCATGTGTCAGAACTCACGACGTGAACACTGTGTTCACGACGTGAACTCAGAAAAACATCACCTGGACTCTGTCAGACCCCACTTGTGATGACGCATGCAGTGACGATCAAGCCCCACGACGTGAGCAGCAGATTCATTCCTGCAGCGGTTAGACTCAGACGAGAGTTGTGCAACAGGGTCATATCAACTACTCTGAGATTATTTAATCCCACTGTGAGGGACTTATCACTTCCCAATCATTTAGTTACTCCGTCCGTACATGAAATCCTAAAACACTAATACTGCTCGAGACACTGAAACTGCCCAAAAATACTGAACTGCCTGAAACAATGAACTGCTTGAAACAGTATGCCGCCTCCTGGTTGCTTTCCAAAATCCACCGAGACCTACCTGGTCTCAATTTGTTTGCCAATCATCTGAAATACCGGGTTCCGACCCAGTTGCTGAGCCAAAAGACTCCCACACAGTCGCCGCACACGACTTCCGAACAAAATCCTCGTCTGTTAATGGTTGCCATTAGTTATCTTGCCACTATGGCTCTAACGGCCTTCTGATCCAACCGAACGGGCGCATACGTCGAATTATGACATCACCAAATCCAAGGCTAAAAGTGATTGCCACATGACCAAGGGTAGCCTTATATCACAAACGACCTTAAATGGTCCATTCTTTCCTTGATCCCATGACTGCAGTGGTGTTCCTACGGTCTTATCACTGGCTCAACTAGGTCTAATTCATCTGGGGAAATCCGTAAGCCAATCCGCAGATTTGCCATGCCCTCACTGTTGCACCCGAACTGGTGGGTACTATTGTTCCTTCTGCGATCTAACAACACTGCCTTGCTATCTACTAACATAGTGAATGCTACGACTACACCCGCAGACTTACAACACTCTAGCACTATCTTCCAAGCTTGTGAATGCTACGACTACACCCGTAGACTTACAAAACTCTAGCACTATCTGCCAACCTTGTGAATGCTACGACTACACCCGCAAACTTACAACACTCTAGCACTATCTGCCAACCTTGTGAATGCTACAGCTACACCCGCAGACTTAAAACACTCTAGTACTATCTGCAAACCTTGGTCCTACCGCCAATCCAAATATAGCCATCTGGAGTCGAACACGCACTCAACCTAACACTCACCTGAACTTGAGTCCTAACTGGACCTCTAGCCTGGTCCCCGAAGCCTGCTATCCGATGCCAAGGAAAAGCGTGGACCAAATGTTGGAACGTTTTCCGAACTCCCAACTCACACAATCCTCAGCCTAGACGGCCATTCGACCGTTTTCCTCCCTGACGGGGATGCGAAACTCATCCTAGTTTCACACCTATTTTGCTCCTGGATACCTGATCGATTCTCCCCCACTTAGATTCAACTAAGTATTCACGACACGTGAGAATTGAAGGATTCCCAATCCTTCTTACTTTCTAATAATCCACTGTTGACAACCTGTGCTTACCAATGCTAGCAATAAATTACTAGTCAAACCCTAGATCGCCCATCCTCGGAAATTTTAAAGAGTACTCTTGAAATCTGGTCCAATCCGATACCACGATCCACCTCCCATGCTAGCGGCTGGAAACCTTAATCTTTACCCTGGCTGACGACTCCTCGCTCCCACTTCCATTCTCGCAGCACCACTAAACTCTAACCGAACACAAACCATGCGAAAATACAATTCTCTTGAAACATCCAATGACCAAACACTTATGCGACTAACACCAATATATTTCTGCTACCGCTCCTCTCCTAGCAACGGTAGTGCTAGAACCCATAAGTTCTCCCATAGGCCACCGTCGATCATACCAGAACAGATGATGAAACCACCATACCCCATTGATACATGAGGACTAGCTTGATGAAGCTAACCACATATTTGTCGCATAATACCCATGAGCTGACCCCGACCGCAACCCAAAATAACACCCTATCACTTGGAACTCCTTATATAAGATACAACCCCTTACTAACCCACTAACGATTCATGGTATGCAAATGGCATATGATAATATTTGAAGATATAACCCAAACATAAGCAAAGAAATGAGTTGTATATGTGCTTACCCAAACTGATATAAGATTCCGACAACCATAAATACCGATAGAAATTATGAGGATAGCAAAATATAACATACCCGCAATATCGCCTGAAGAAACCCTGAATCTCTCTTCCTGCCGAAGTAATTGCGATGAAACCTGAGCTGCCTCAACCCCTAGCCCGGGGGAAATTCGCCCTGATATGACCAGGCTGATGACAACGATGACACAACTCTACCTCCAATGTGCATTCTCGGCGGAGGTGACCCTTCCATCTGCACCTGCCGCACTTTGACCTGTTGCGTACATCCTTATGTGCCCCTTTATCCCTCCTGCAACCACCACGACCCCTCGGGTCTCTGACACCAGCCGCAGTCACATCTAACTGCTTAGGTCGCCGATCCAGGCCATGATCCCTCTTTCTCTTCCCCCGTTGCCTATCCAAGCCAATCTCCTACTCCCAAGTTACCCCGACTACCTCATCGATTTCCTGAACAGTCGCGACCTGGCCTTGGAATTTGGCGATCAACCTATCAGTGACTCGGCCAAGGATGTCGGGTAACTCCTCGTGTAGGGCTCGCGAAACCTCCACAGTGATCCAATCATGTGGTAGACTCTTCTGAAGACAAGGTGCATAACCCACCTCCGGTCCTAAATGACAAGAGCTAGCAACAGGATCCTCCTTCCTGAAGGGTCTCCGGGATCCATAAGCATTGGGCTCCAGATGAGCCCCCAATTGCCCTGTAACGATCTCGACCCGAAAGGCCCCGAGGCGACTATCTAATAGCTCCAAAATCCCCTACTTGACTGAACCAAAGATCACAGGGGCCTACTCCAAAATACCGCGGGTAACTTCCAACGATATAAACTCCCGCATCTGCTCGCTAATCGACTCAGCACCTGCACCCGAGTCGGAACTTGAACCAGAACCACCTCCCTGAGTGCTCATCTCCAAACTGAAAACCACGAAACCACTGATCAAAACGTACTCAAGGATTCCCCTCCCGAAGCTTCTCAAATTCTCCAAGACTCTCACCGATTCGAGTATGGATCCTGTGCTTTCAGTAGTACGAGCCTAATACTACCTTCCACACCTATCCATACTTTCCTCAGCAATCCTCCCGAATCCTCTAAGTCACTTTCTCAAACTGATGCACCCAAGGCTCACTAAACCGCATTACTAACCCATTGAAGCATATTCTAGGCTTTCCTAGGTTCCCGAACCCACCCAGTCCTCAGCTGCTGAAGGATTCCCAGTAATGTAAACTAGCTACCTCATGAATATAGCCACATGCAACAGAGATCAGATAATCCTTTGAGTAAAAGACTCAATCCTAGAATGGTTGGACTCAAACGAGAGCTGCGCAATAGGGTCAGGTCCACCACTCTGAGATTATCGAGCATGTTCCACATGTAACTTAGCATATCCACTTAGTATCTAACTCACATTGCTAAGAGTCCCACAAAGCACAAAGCAAGCAGCATTCGGACAACGAAAAAACTAACAAACATAATCCAATCAAGCCATTCGATCCTCCTATCAGGAATCTGTACTATCATGCAGCTCTAAGGCTCAAAGAATCAAGCATAACCTAAACAGGCCATCCTACCACTGACTGATCAGTTCTAGCATGCAAATCTACAAGCTCATACAAGCATACAAAGGCATCTTTCCTAGATCCTTAACTCTAATCTAGCATGTGAATCATATCATATAATCATAACAAACATGTGTGGTATCTTCGGAAAACTTACTTGAGCTCGACTGATTGCAAGCATCACACTCCTTGTTCTTCATCAAAAACCCTTAATTTTAAACATAGGAAAAATTATTTTTCTTTTAAAAACCTTTCAAACCCTCGATTTGAGTCCAGACATCCCCAAAAGTGTGTCTGAAACCCTCGAACCAAGGATTGGATACCAATTTGTAACATCCCAAAATTCATGACCAAAAATTTCATTTTTAATTAAGTAATTGTAAAACCAATGATCTAAAAGCATCAATAGTACCGACCCTTGTCATCATCAAAACCAGTATCTCAAGAAACCAAGTTATGTCATAACAAATAAAATCAGAGTACAACTCCCAAAGATCTCATGTGCGGAAAACCATAGTGTGGTGCGCTGCGATCATGTCGGCCCCTTTCCTCCCGAAGAAGAAGTACCTGAAACCAAAAATGTAAACCATAAGCATGAGGCTTAGTGAGTTCCCCCATCATACAACATAATCACATACTGCCAGGCATATCTGGGTGCCGACCTACCCTGCCAGGCATATCTGGGGTGCCCGACCTACCCATGTCAAGCATATCTGGGTGCTCAACCTACCCTGTTAAGCATATCTGGGTGCTCGACCTACCTTGTCAAGCATATCTGGGTGCTTGACCTACCCTCTGGTTTATTCCAACCAGTTACAGGGACTATTTCACCCCCTACTGCTACCACATAAAAATATATCACAAACATACTGTCAGGCATATCTGGGTGCCCGACCAACCCTCTGGTTTTTTCCAACCGGTTATGGAGTCTATCTCACCCCTACCACTATCACATAATAACGTATCATAACATACTGTCAGGAATATCTGGGTGCCCGACCTACCCTCTGGTTTATCTCAACTGGCTACGGGGTCTATCTCACCCCTCCTACCACTACGACATAATAACGTAGAATAAAAGCATATAAATCTCTACAGATAGTGTCATACCAGACAATTATCACAAAGACAATCATCTCTACTATAAACAACTACTAGTGGGCCGGCATTGGTGCCTTCGACCCACTTCTACAGGAATGTAACTTACCTCACACTGCTGAAGTCCATTGTAGGAAATCCTTAGTTGCTGTCCTAGCAACTCCCGGGGCTATCAATACCAAAATATCACCCAGTTAGCAATTGGGTCTCAAACGATGATCTATAATCCTTACTTGGGGTGAAATGACCGTTTCACCCCCGATCCATCAAGGCCCAAACTATAAAATCCATGAAAGCCCATTAATGCCCCAATTTCCCAAATTGGGCCTAAACCCTTACCTGAATCACCCTTTAGAACCCATTCTATACTTCAGAACCCTACAGGGGTCAACCTTGGTCAAAGTCAAGTCAAGGTTAAAGTCAACATCCAAGTCAAAGTCAAAGTCAATGCTCCGAGTTGACTCAACTCGGCGAGTTCCCATAAATCACAGAATCGTGATTTCGCGATCCAACTCGTCGTGTTCTTCCATGAACTCGTCGAGTTCTTCCATGAACTCGTCGAATTCTTCCTTATCAACAGAGTTGGGACTTTTTAAATCAACTCGTCGAGTCCATCCTTGAACACGTCGAGTTCCTCATCCTGTTAGCCCCTTCTTAACTCATTAAGTCCTTATTCTTCAAATCACGCCCTATCTTCTGGATCCAATATGGAAATACATCTAGAAGGGTAAAGTTTCCAACTTTACCCATTAAGGACCTCTCCCAACGCAATAAACTCAAACCCTAACCCCAAAATGACTTAGATCCAATTCCAAAGGACATCAATACTTCAAGATAGACGATGAGGTCATAGATATGGACTCTAGGGACAATTTGGTCACATAAAGCTCCCATATTTACTTGCATGCATGACCTACTATGGCTCAAAATATCAAAAGGATGGTCTAAAAGTTGCATCGGACTTCCATGGCCATAAAGTTGGCACCTTTATGCCATGAAGTCCCCTCAAGACCCTAGATCTGAAGGGTTTGCTCACATGGGGCGTCTAAATTCCAACAACCAACATACTTGGACCAAAACATGAAGAAAACATCCTAAAACTAGATCTAAGCATGCCATGGACAAAGTTGAAGCTTTATATCTTAGATGATTCAGTAATGAAGCCTAACTTCTGGATCTACTCTCCTCCCATACGTCCTTGATCCTCCTTCAAGCTTCTTCTTCTTCAAACACACCAAGAATGCACAAGGTTAGCTCGCAATCACTAAAAATGGCCTAGGATTTCGAGATTTAGGGTTTGGAACTTGGAGGCTGGAAATGAGGCCAAACCCTAGAGCTTAAGTTGTTCAAATAGGGTGCAAAGTCCCGATTTTAGGGTTTCGCAAACCCAGTCCAACTCGTCGAGTTGGTCTTCCAAAACGCGCGCCCCCAACTTTCCAACACGTCGAGTTTTCACCCTTGAACTCGACGAGTTGGCCTCTAAATTGAAGATTTTCTTTCCTTAATTAGTCTTCTGGATTCCGGGTGTTACATATATGATCCTAACCGTATACAATTTTTAAGCATACACTTAGTAATCACTTCCACCAATATATATTCCAAATCTAGCATAACACCCAAATCCTCTTAGGCTACAAGGCATCACAAATCAGCTAAACCACGACTCAAAGCCTCGAAACTGCTGCTATAGCACACCTATCGCATCAATCAAGGTCCAACCTTAGTCTAAACACTAAAATCAAATATCTTGACCAAAATTCAACCATGTCAAAAGTCAATGGTCAAAGTCAACGGTCAACATTGACTTCAGTCAACCGCTACGTTGTGGAACTCCTTGGCCACATCGTGGCCCTCCTTCAATCGAACAGACGAGTATTTCCTAGTTGTCACACTGTGATGACCTATGGCGACGCTGTGGGATCTAGGTTTTCAGCAGCGTAATGGATTAAGTTGCTTTCTTTGATTCCAAGAGTTCCAAATCTCATATTTGGTCCATTTTATGGTCGAAATGGTTAAAGTTTCCAACTTTATCCATTAATTCACCCAAAGAGATCAAGATCTCCAAACCTAGGGCTAAATAAAGCCAGATACCACAATTTCATAACCATGAAGCCCTTAATCTAAAAATTCCCTTTCCCAACCACTCCAGAAGGGTTTTCTAATACCAGATATATCATAAAGATAAAAGCTTTATAAACATGCGTGCCAATGCATGTCTAGAATCCATTTTAGGTCAAAATGGGATAATAATGACCAAAACTCATGCAAGATCAAGGACCCCCAACCAAAATCTAGATCTACAACATTTGATGCTCCTGGAATGCAGGAGAGTCATAAAGTAGCCAAGTATATGAGTTCCTTCATTCCAAACTTGCTCAAACATGAAGAACATGGAACAATATTCAAGATCTAACCACTTTAAGCAATAAATAAAGGAACTTGGACACTTATAAAGGTCCAGAGATGACCAAAAGAGATCTTCACCTCAGCCAAGAAGCACCAAAATCCTTTCCAATGCCTCTTCTTTCTTCACAAGCAAGCAAGGTCACAAAAATGGACTCACAACTCCCAAGGAGAAATTAGGGTTAGGGTTTATGAAACTTGACGGTGACTGAGGCTGATAAGGAACCATAAAAATGACTTAGAGGGGTTTAAATCCGAAGCAAATCCTAAAAGAATCATGGGCTTGGGCCATAACAGCTGCCACACCGTGGCAACCTTTGGTCATGTCGTTTGAGATGACCCAACTGGTGACAGTGGAAACACACCCGATCCTTCTTGCAGTCGCGAAATACATGTCCTCTCTCTCCACACTTATAGCATTTGAACTTGTGACAAGAAAACCTATGGGTTCCCCCACACTTCCCGCATATATTATAGCTCCCTTGGCTTCCGGTACCCAAGTTAGCAGCCTCGAACCCCTCGTCCTTCGCTGAATGAGCCCTCCTCCTCTTTCCGAGTCGTGTCCCCTCATCAAGATCTCCCCCAGTAGTCATCTTAGAAGCACCTCTCATAGTTTGTGAAGCTGAAGTTCATTCCTCGAACTTGGCAATTAACCTTCCAACTATTTGACCCACGATACCAGAAAAATCTTCCTGCAATATCTGCGACACCTCAATGGTAATCATTTCTCAAATCTAATCAACAGTCATCCCCAACCTATCCTATCCATCAACTCCAGATCCCGAACCTGATCCCCTCGCAAACTCCATACTAAAAATGAGTCAAAAGCATCAGGAATGACACCACACATATTTCTACAACCACATAACGAGACTACTCCTCGGGGTTGTGACTTCCTTGCTACGTGTACGGGTCCTATGCTTCCAGTAGTACGGGCCCATACTACCTTCCATACCTACCCGTATTTGTTTCAAGGATCATCACAAGCACCCAAAACAGTACATTGCACACTAGCATACTCATACACTCTATCCTCACTTCCTAGAGGAGGGCTGAACATAACGCAACTGGCCGGCTGACCCCACATAACTCATCCTACCATAATCTGCCACACGACCCTCCATTGGTGCCAGTTAACTACCACATGAATACAATCACATGCCACACAACTTAAACTATTTTATACTAAAAGATTCAATCCTACAACGGTTGGACTCAGACAAGAGTTGTGCAGTAGGACCAAATCCCTTATCCTAAAATCATTTAACCTACGTAGATTGTGACTTAATGTATTCAATTAATAGTTAGTTCACACCCGAAAGATTCATACAACAATCAACAAGAAATTCTATAGGAGATAAGGCATCATGCATCAGGCAATTCTATCATGCAATTCCAGAAGATCCCTATCCTACTACTAATATGTTGTTGTAACATATCACAATATCACATAATAGTGTGGTAATTTGGGGTCTACTTACTGGCTCCGACTGATCATACACATCACATCCTCCTTGATTATTTTGAAAAGAATTTGAAAATCATTTCTAAAATCTTTTCCTTAGTTTGAGACTGGATTCACACGAGTGTTCCTCCAATTCACTCAAACCAAGGCTCTGATACCAATTTGTAACATCCATAAAATCATGATAAATTTTAAACTTTTTAAAACCAACAAAAATTTCACAAATTGTGTACAAACATAGTTTTCAAAACATGTTCAACATCAGAGTCTCCCAAAATCGTAAGTCAAAAACATGAGGATGTATACAGTCACGCCTTCTCCTTCCTGCGATCATTCGAAGTATCTGAAACATAACCCAAAACTATAAGCCAAAGCTTAGTGAGTTCCCCCAAAGTACCAACACATAACATAAGCATAATACAAACAACATGCATACAAAGCTTTCAGCCTGACTGGAACGCCATACCGGCCTACCGTCTATCTGGTATGCTCACAGAACCTTCATCATGACTAGTATGCATCACCGGGCCATCAGCCTATCTGGAACGTTCTCCGGGCCTTCAGCCTGAATGGTACGCCTCTCGGTCCTGCAGTCTATCCGGGACGCCCTAGGTTTCTTGGCCTTCAGTCTACACTGGTCCGCCTCAACCCAACCACATATAAACCATGTCGACATATACATAACAGATAATCATACATATAACCAGTCAGAAGACAATCACACAGATCTTACAGATCTCTAACCATAGCATCATCACATATATAGCAGGATACAGATCTAACAGATCACTACAACATACCAACATACGATAAACCAGGATAACAATCCAATGGGCCGACCTTCATGCCTTCGACCCGGAAATATAGTGAGTAAATCCTACTTCGCAAACTGAACAGAAGCTGATGAGGTCTCGACTCCGAATCTCAACTCTCTAACCAACACCTATTCCCACCAAATTACCAATTTCCATAGAAATCCCAAAATACTAAAAATACTCTCAAGGTCAAATTTGGTCAAACTTGGTTAAAGTTAACTTGTTAAACCAACTAGGTCAACTGAGTTAACCCAGCCGAGTCAACCCAACCGTGTCAACTCGACCGAGTCAACTCAGGATGCATACGCGGGGCGTACTCCGGTGGTACGATGGGCGTACACGAAGCCTCGTAGGTTGACCACCATTGGGGTGGTTGACCTCGTATGCAAGGCGTACTCCCTGTACACAGGGCGTACCCTCACAAATCCAAAAATTCCATTAATAGCTTAATAGCTTAAGCTCTTAAATCCAAACATCATATCCATGGCTAAAATACTCTTAGGAGTCATAAAGTCTCCAACTTTATGACCTAGCATGTCCAATAAGTGCTTAACACAAGGTCTTATTCCACTAAGACCTTCCAAATGATGCATGAAGCAAAATTAACCATTTGGAACCCATTTTTATGACTTAAGACCCCTCCTAGGGTCTGAAAGGACAACTCAAAGGTCAAGAAAATGTCATATTCAAGATCTAACATTTTGGGACCAAAAAGCTCCATAAAGACATCCAAAATTGTTGGATTAGGTGTCTAAGCCCATAACTATAATTGGTATGCACTTGACCCGAAAGTAGCATGGTCCATTTGGGTTGCAATTCACTGGAACAATTTGATAGGATGGATATTTGAGAAAGAGGTTATTTGTGATTTATTAATATATTATAAGTATAATATATTAACTAAGAAATCACATTATTTAATTAGTATTGATCAATAATTAATTTGGAATTAATTTAGTGATCAAAAGAGAATGACTAAATTTACGGGGACTGATTAGGTAAATTAGTAATACTTATAGTTTGGACCAATGATCCATGTTGATTAGGGTTGGACTAAACCTTTATGAGAGTCCATGAAGGTTTAACCCAAAAGGCCTATGAAATGTGAAGAGTCATGGTGAATTAGGGTTTGCATGGATGAAACCCTAGGCTATAAAAGTAACCCCTAACTCCCTAAAATCGGTTCATGCATTCTAAAGAAGAATACTAGCCGTTTTGTGCTTCCTAGCCTCTCTCTCACAAGCCGCCTTTTGTTCTTGGTGTGTTGTGAAACATTTGAGCCATCACACTTGGGGTGCTAAGCTCTTAAAGGTCAAATACAAACAAGCTACAATATGAGGTAATCTTCTAACTAGTTTTTATAATTCATATATCAAGTTGTATGCTAGTTTAGGTTTCACGCTTTGGAAAAACAATATTGCATGTATAATTAGAGAAAACTTATATCCAAAGCATTAAGGTTGTATGTGCACCACAGGGATGTTAGAGTACATAAAACCCATCAGTGGTATCAGAGCCATGGGTGTTTTCTATTATATTGATGCAATTGTTTGATTTTCAAAGCTGAAAAAAATGACATTTCTGGCCACTGCCTGATGGACTCGACGAGTTGGATGAATTTGTCCATGAACTCGATGAGTCCATTGCCTGGATCGACGAGTTGGGTCATCTATTGGCATAATTTTTGAGTTTTTGGCATGTTTTGGATTAGGCTCATTACCACAAATTGTTTTGGCTTATAAAATTTGATTTTACTAATATTGTAATGATTATCCCCATCCAATAACATGATGATTGACATTTTTTAAGATAATTACTTGATTTTGTGAAAAACCTAATTATTTGTAGAATTAGAAATTGTCATGCTGCATGAACTAAATTAGGTCAAGTTGGTAAATGAAATATTATTTGATAATTGTATTAGTTTAAATTTGATCTAAATATGTCTTGAAGAGTTTCATAACTAGTCCTCAAGTTATGGGATATGAAAAGTCTCATTCATGAAAACATTAAACCCATAAGTTATGAAATTCCAAAGGTCTTGAAGAGTTTCATAACTTGCCCTCAAGTTATGGAATTTGAAAAGTCTCATTCATGAAACAATAAATCCATATGTTATGGAAATCAAAAGTTTTGAAGAAGTTACAAAACTTGCCTTCAAGTTTTGGAACTTGAAGAGTCTCATTTATGAAACTTTAATTCCAAACCCTAGTATTTTAAAAGCTTAAAATTCAACCACTATACTATTATAATATTAAAAGATTAATACTTATATATATATATATATATATATATATATATATATATATATATATATATATATATATATATATATATATATATATATATAAAAGACAAGTCAGTCTTACCGTTAGTAGGCCTCATTCACGAAGCTGATCTATAAGGGGTGTTTAAGGAAGTGGCCTATAATATGACCCTCATTGGGTATCCACTCTTACCCACCGCACTCTTGACTAGTGGAGGGTCGTTAGCCGAACAGGTAGGATAGGACATTAATCCTCATTAATAAGTATAATGATATTATAAAGTAACTAAACTTTTATAAATTCTTAATCTTAGTTACTTTAAGAAAAATGTGAAAATTGTGCTATTCCATGAAATTGCACTTTGCACCTTGCTAAGTCGTTAGTGGAGTGTGTGTTGTTAATCGACACACTAATTTGGAACTAACAAGGGTGGAAAAGGGTAGCTTGATGTTTATCATAGATCAATGGAGCGTGTATGGTTAACCGGCACATTGATTAGGTGATATGTAACATCAAGAGTACCAAGAACATTTGCATGGTTGTTCATACCTTGTTTGTGATCCTCGGTATCCCAGTCACAAACTTGAAGGGCATAATCGAGATTTAAACATGTCATTTAAAAGTTTAATGAATCTCAAAAGAATCTAGGAATTTCAATTCATGTAAAACTTAATAATCAATTTCGTTTTTTGTGGTGGAAATTGGTAAACCATCATTTACCTACCATCAAATATTTTGCAATTGGATTACGGCATCCCTCTTCCGAATTGTGAAATATTGTGTTGGGTCATAGCCTTAATATTTCATTTGGGTGTGATATTAAGGATCCTCATATAATATAAACTTTGTCTTTCTTTTCAGATGTCTACTTCAAACACCGCATCAAACCCAAACTCTTCCGGCTCTTTCTCCCTCATGAACCTATGTGGGAGGGTCATCTTTGATGGATTGAACTTCAATGACTGGATTCGAAACATTCGAATGGCCATTCGGTACGAGGACAAAGAATATGTTCTCAATAAAGAGCTAAAGGAGATTAATGAAAACACTGCTACTCCCGAACAGATTGCTAAGTATAAGTCTCATGAGAGGGACGAGACAAAAGTGTCATGTATCATGATTGCTACCATGACTGCTGAACTTCATAAGTCCTATGAGGACTTTTGGCCTTATGAAATGCACCAAGATTTGATGGAAAGGTACCATCAAAGTGCTCGGCAGGAAATGTATGAAATCATTGCCTCCATGATCACAACCAAAATGAAGGATGAAGAGTCCATCACGACCCACTTGGAAAAGATGCAAAGGTTTGTGGACCGCTTGCTGAAGCTGAATGTTAACTTCGATGAAGAGTTGGCCATTGATATTATCCCACACTCATTGCCTTCTTGTTATGATCAGTTTCGTATGACTTATCATATGAACAAGGAGGAGGTCACTCTAAGCAAGCTTCAAGGCCTTCTGAGAACTGCTGAAAGTAGTTTAACAGGAAAGTCTGTTGTACCCACTCCTACTACTGCTGCCCCTGTCTTGGCAATTGGACATGGGAAGGCAAAGAAGATGAAGGTGTTGGATAAGGTGTCTAAGTCCATAACTATTTCTGGTATGTACTTGACCCGACCCGGCATGGTCCATTTGGGTTGCATGGCACCATGCAATTGGATAAACTAAAATGAGAGAAATAACACTTATGGTTTATTAATATATTATAAGTTCTAATATATTAATAATATTATTTAATTAGTTTGATCAAGAATTAATTTAGAATTAATTAAGTGATCAAAAGATAACTAATTAAATATATGGGTAGATTATGTAAATCTTCCATATCTTATATAGTGGGCTAAGAGGCTCCATGGATTATCAAGTTGGGTTCCACCCAAAGGATGCTCCATGGGAGTTACAAACCCATGGGTCATGGAAATGAAGAGTCATGACACATTAGGGTTTACATGGTGTAACCCTAGATGTGTCAACACTATATAAGAAACCCATTCTCCACCAAAATTGGCTACACATAAGAAACAAGAGGGCTAGGACGATTTTAGAAGTGTGTATTCTCTCTAAAGTCATTCCAAAAGCATTTGGTGTTGTGTGAAGCATTTGAGGCATCACACTTGGGGTGCTAGGCTCACAAGGTTTCAAGGATCATAAGCAACAACAAGGTAAGTTATTCTATCTTTCATGCAAGTTAAAATTTGTTCCCCATGTATGCTAGATAGGAATATAACCTTGGAATTCAACTTTGCATGATAATTAGACAAACATAGATCCAAGGTTATTAGGGTTGCATGTACACTTAGGAAGTGTTAGAATGCTCAAAATCCATCAGAAGGCTCCTTCTAAGAGACACAAGGGAAAGTCCCATGATGGATCCTCTTCCAGTGGGACCAAAGTTGTTTCTGCTAAACCCTCTTCCAATCCAAAGGAAGCAGAATGCTTCCATTGTCATGAAAAGGGGCACTGGAAACGAAGCTGCCCCAATATACTTGCAGGACATAAAGGATGAGAAGATCAAGCCCACCTTTATAGGTATTTATACTATTCTATCTAATAACTCATAACATGCTAATTCTTGGGTCCTTGATACAGGATGTGGTTTTCATATTTGTTCTGATTTGCAGGGTCTAAAAGGAAGTAGGGATGTGGAGCACGGGAAGATGAACTTGATCATGGGGAATAGGAAAAAGTCGCTTGTCACCAATATTGGAGTTTATTCTTTATTGCTTAGTAGCGGGTTAAAATTTAGAACTGAATAATTGTTGTTACTCGTCTGATATGGCGAGAATTATTATTTCTTTTCATGGTTTGTATGAACAAGGTTTTACTTTTTCATTTAATAATGAGATTGGTAGTATTAATGCTTATTATAATGGTAAATTTTATTTTGAAGCATTGACTTGTAATGGTATATATGAAACTGTGATGATTGTAGATAACTTAGGAAATAATATGTTGCACATCAATTCGTCCAATGGTTTGGATAAAGCATGCTTATGGCATTGTTGTCTTGGACATGTCAGCAAGAAGCGCATAACCCAACTACAAAAGGATGGAGTGTTGGAGTCATTTGACTTAAAGTTGCATGACACATGTGAATCTTGTTTACTTGGAAAGATGACCAAGTCACCCTTCACTGGTTCGTGTGCAAGGGTTGAGGGTTTGTTGGATCTCATACACACTGATGTGTGTGGACCCTTCAGATCCACCACAAGGGATGCTAATCGCTTCTATGTGACTTTTAGTGATGATTACAACAAATATGGCTATATCTACTTAATCAAGCATAAGTCAGAAACCTTTGAAAAGTTCAAGGAGTTTAAACAGGAAGTGGAGAATCAACTGGGCAGAAAGATAAAGATGCTCCGATCCGATCGAGGTGGAGAGTACCTTAGTATCGAGTTCCACGACTATCTTAAGGAATGTGGAATTGTTTCACAATTGACGCCACCTAGGACACCACAACTTAATGGTGTGGTTGAGAGGCGCAATCGAACCTTGCTGGACATAGTTCATTCCATGATGAGTCGAGCTTCGTTACCTATCTCATTATGGGGTTATGCCTTAGAGACTGCCACCCACATCCTTAATCTAGTCCCAACTAAAAGGGTTGCCAAAACACCTCACGAAATGTGGACAAGGAAGGTTCCCTCGTTAGCACATATAAAGGTTTGGGCTTGCGAGGCTTTTGTAAGACGAGAGACTCACGACAAACTCGAACCTCGTAGTAAGCGTTGTATTTTCATTGGCTATCCACAAAAGTCCTTTAGATATCTCTTTTATAGACCGAGTGACAATGGTGTCTTCGTTGCGAGGAGAGGGGTTTTCCGTGAAAGAGAACTCATATGCCAAGAGAACAGTGGGGGGCAAATTGACCTTGAAGAGCTTCAAGAGTTAAGTGATGAAGGACCCTCAAACACTAGTGCTCAACTTGAGGAGGAAACTCCTGTTGAACCGATTGATGAGTCCTTGCCTCTAAGGCGTTCCAATAGAGTTAGAACGGCACCTGATTTTTATGGTTTCCATATTACTACTTAAGGTGACACATTTATTAGTGATAGTACGCTGGTAAACTTGGATGAACCTAACAACTACAAGGAAGCCATGGCAGGCCCCGAGTCTGTGAAATGGAAGGAGGCTATGGACAACGAGATTCAGTCCATGTATAACAATCAAGTTTGGAACTTGGTTGACAATGTACCGGGTCGTAAGACAGTCGGGTGCAAATGGATCTTCAAGAAGAAGACCAACATGGATGGGAAAGTACACACATATAAGGCACAATTGGTTGCGAAGGGCTTTACTTAAACTCCTAGAGTTGACTATGACGAGACCTTCTCACCAGTAGCGAAGATTAAATCTATAAGGGTTATGCTAGCCATAGTTGCATTTCATGATTATGAAATATGGCAAATGGATGTCAAAACCGCTTTCCTTAATGGGAAGTTGGATGAAGATGTTTATATGAGTCAGCCAGAGGGTTTTGTCAATGCAAAGTACCCTAATAGAGTGTGTAAGCTTGAGAAATCCATTTGTGGATTGAAACAAGCATCTCGTAGATGGAATCTTTGTTTTGATGAGAAAGTCAAAGAGTTTGGATTTTCGAGAAGCGAGGATGAGTCTTGTGTATATGTCAAAGCTAGTGGGAGAATAGTTAGCTTTCTCGTATTGTATGTGGATGACATACTGCTCATAGGAAACGACATTCCAACCTTCCAGGAGGTTAAGTCCTGTCTTGGGAAGTGTTTCGCTATGAAGGACCTTGGAGAAGCTGCTTATATTCTAGGGATAAGGATATTGAGAAAGAGGAGTAAAAGACTAATAGGACTTAGACAAAGCACCTACTTGGACAAGGTGTTGAAACGTTTTAACATGGAGGATTCCAATAAAGGTGAGTTACCTATCCTGAGCAATACCAAACTGAGTAAGGCTTAGAGTCCGAGTACAGACGAAAAGATAGCAGATATAAGTCAAGTACCATATGCTTCGGCAGTTGGGTCGATCATGTATGCTATAGCATGTACTCGCCCTGATGTGGCCTTTGCTTTGAGCATGGTCAACAAATATCAAGGGAATTCTGGTAGAGCTCACTGGACTGCGGTAAAGAACATTCTTATGTACCTGCAGAGGACTAAGGACTGGGTCCTTACCCTCGGTTGGAGTGATGACTTGAGAGTGATAGGGTATAGTGACGCCAGTTTTCTGACTGACAGAGATAATTTTCGGCTCTCAGTCGGGCTAGGTATTTACCCTGAATGGAGGATCAGTAACATAGAAAAGTTCCAAACAGGAAACTGTAGTTGATTCAATGTGCGAATCAGAGTACATAGTAGCAAGCAAAGCGGCAAAGGAGGCCATATGGCTTAAGAACTTATTGTACACCTTGGAGTTGTATCGGCTGTAAAGGAGCCTATCGATATTTTCTGTGACAACGAGAGTGTAGTTGCCTTAACCAAGGAACCGAGGGATCATGGCAGATCCAGGCACATTGACATAAAATATCACTTCATACGACATCAAGTAGAAGAAGGACTCCTCGTAGTAAAGAGGATATCATCAGAGGAGAACCCAACAGATCCCTTACAAAGGGACTGAGTAGGGATAAACACTTGCAGCATGCAAGGAGTATTGGGCTGAAGGTCGATATTAGTTTTAGTGATTAGATAGTTGTTTAGAAACTTGTAATAGATAAAATGTAATTGACATTTGATTATTGAATAAAAGGAGTTTTATTTATGAGTAAAGTTACTATCTTGTGTCAATTGCTTACTATTGTTTCAATTTGCATGTTTTGACTTCCAGAATAATAAGATTATTCAAACCATCCACAGTCTGTCATACTTTGGAAGTAGGATATGAGATTAGACTGTCATGAATTGGCTTGTAGATTGTCTAAAGAGTTTAGACATAACAAGAGTTTGCTACAACATTCATAAGTGCTCCTGAAATAAGATTTGAGTATTAGATTAAACCCACGCTCACATGAATCACTTCATGGAATTTATCATGAGTGATTGTCAGACAATAATATCGTATAATCTTCAAACCAATATATATGAGTTGTTGATTATGAGTTGGTTGTACACTAATAATGTGAAACCGCATAAGTAACTTGATGTTATAAAACGTGCTATTTTGTATGATTTAACAAGTAACTAGTACAAGCATATAAGTCGAAGTTTATATGTTCCTTTTATCCTAAGAGGAATAAAAGCGATATCTTGGGCCCCTCGATGATTTTGTTTTGACTTATGTGCTGGGTCCGGTCAGGACTCAATTGATGTGTTCAATTAAGTTCTATGCCAAACAAATCAGAAATCGGTAAACAAACTGATGGACAAAAAGTATGACTATGTTCCATGTATTTGTCCGCATGATATCTTGAAGAACATATGATTATATGATCCCTTATCTAAATGGTGTGTCAGGATTCGACAATGGCTTTAGAGAGCTACAATTGCTAATCGGATTTTGAAGTTGCATTTGCAATTATAGTTATTAGACTTATCCAAGTGGGAGACTGTTAGATTAGGTGTCTAAGCCCATAACTATAACTGGTATGTACTTGACCCGAAAGTAGCATGGTCCATTTGGGTTGCAATTCACTAGAACAATTTGATAGGATGGATATTTGAGAAAGAGCTTATTTGTGATTTATTAATATACTATAAGTATAATATATTAATTGAGAAATCACATTATTTAATTAGTATTGATCAAGAATTAATTTAGTGATCAAAAGAGACTGACTAAATTTACGGGGACTGTTTAGGTAAATCAGTAATACTTATAGTTTGGACCAATGATCCATGTTGATTAGGGTTGGACTAAACCTTTATGAGAGTCCATGAAGGTTTAGCCCAAAAGGCCTATGAAACGTGAAGAGTCATGGTGAATTAGGGTTTGCATGGATGAAACCCTAGGCTATAAAAGTAACCCCTGACTCCCTAAAATCGGTTCATGCATTCTAAAGAAGAATACTAGCCGATTTGTGCTTCCTAGCCTCTCTCTCAAAAGCTTCCTTTTGTTCTTGGTGTGTTGTGAAACATTTGAGGCATCACACTTGGGGTGCTAAGCTCTTAAAGGTCAAATACAAACAAAATACAACAAGAGGCAATCTTCTAACTAGTTTTTATGATTCATATATCAAGTTGTATGCTAGTTTCGGCTTCATGCTTTGGAAAAACAATATTGCATGTATAATTAGAGAAAAGTTAGATCCAAAGCATTAGGGTTGTATGTGCACCATAGGGATGTTAGAGTACATAAAACCCATCAAAACTACATCTACATGCTAGAGGAATAAAGTTGCAAGCTTTTTACCTTAGAATGGTTGCAAATGAAGTAGAAATTCCTGATCCAAGTGTTCCACTCCTTCAAGATGAGCTTGGCTTCCTTCCTTCTTCTTCCAAGGACCAAAAACACACTTCTAAGCTTGAAAAGGCTCTTCAAGGTGAAACTAGGGTTCCACAAACGTATGAGAGGGATGAAGGCAGTTAAGGTGGGTGAAATAAGGCCATAAGAGTGCTTAAATACGAGTCACACCCTAAAAATTAGGGTTTCCTTATCTGGCAAGTACACCCTGTATACATTGATGTACGCCCCACATACTAGGGCGCGCCCTAGTATGCTCATCATACACCACGTATGTAACATCCGGATTCCCAGGTATCTTATTTTAGTTATTTATTTTGGGTTTTATGGAGGGACTCGGCGAGTAGACGCTCAGACTCGCCGAGTAGGATCGCGAGTTCTTGACTGGATTAATGAACGGACTCGACGACTAGATACGTGGACTCGGCGAGTCCGCGCTGTAAAGTGAAACCCTAAATCCCCGGGCCTGTGCCCTATTTAAAGGCCTTTATGGCCTCCATTTGCGGCCAATGCACCCCAGAGAAACCCTAGAGAGAGCAGTGAGAGAGTTGAGAGCAAGAAGAGGCTAATACATCACTTTTGGTGTAGTTTTGCTAGAAGGAAGAAGGAAACACCCATCTAGAGCGTGAAGGGAGCTTGGATCTGGGCTAATCATCTTGAGAGTTCATCTCTGGAGGTATAATCCCTTCTATTTCGTGTTGATATGATAGATTTCATGATTTTAGGGTTTTTACCTCCATTTTATGTAAGATCTAGTGAGTATGAGGCCCCCTTTGTGTTAATAGCATCAGATCTGGACCATGAGAGGTCCATAGAGTCACTATCCCTCAGCTTTATGCAAGCAAATGAAAGATTGGGGACTAGGTTGCCATTTTTAGAGTTATTTCTCCATTTATGACTTGTTGTAGGTTGCATGCACGTAAAGGTTGCACCTTTACATGACATTTGAACATTTGAAGGGTAGATCTGATAGTTAGGAAAGCAGATCTGACCTTAGGAGGTCATTTGAGGATGAACATGGAGGCAACTCGCCGAGTCCATAAGTGGACTCGACGAGTCGAGTCGGGGTTGCCCCGCGATTCGTGACAGGTGTAACCCGTCGAGTGGAAGGATGAATCGACGAGCCAAGAGAGGCTGAAAGGATTCAGAGGACCCGCATGGACTCGCCGAGTCGCCCTTGTGCACTCGACGAGTCGGGTCAAAGTTGACCGTTGACTTTCGTTGACTTTAGGGTTCTGGTCAAGACTGATTCAGGAGAGTTCAGGGAAGGGTAGAATGGCCTTCTACCCAATCTGTAGAGATGAGATCATGAGTGAATATTGATCGGGGATGTTATCTGAATAATAGGAGGAGGCTAAGTCGGGACGTTGAGCACGAGAGTTTATCCGATTTCATTGAGGTGAGTCTTCTCACTATACATTACCTAGAGTGGTATTTATGTGTAGACCAGAGGGTATTGTATGCTATGTGTATATATATGAGTTATGTGCATTGTGTTGTATGTATGCTATGTGTTGAACAGACCGGGCCGGAGGGCCCAACGATATAGACCGGACCGAAGGGTCCAACGACACAGACTAGACCGAAGGGTCCGACGAGCTATGACCGGACCAGAGGGTCCAACGAGCTACGGGACTGGAGCGTCCCGCTGAGACACATCGACCGGAGGGGCATATTGTAGCCTCGAGTGGCGTATGTGTTGCATGTGGTATTTTGGGGAACTCACTAAGCATTTATGCTTACAGTTGTTGTGTTATATGTTTCAGGTACTAGCGAGGATCGCGGGAAGGCGCCGGCATGATCCGTACACACTGAGAGGATTTATGTATTTGAGGATCTTGGGATTTGTTTATTGAGATAACATGTGTTACATTGGATTACTATGATATTTTATGAATGAGAGTATGTTTTTAAAATGAAAAATTGTTTTGGAAATTTACGTTGTTACAAGTTGGTATCAGAGCCTTGGTTTGAGAGACTCGGATACACCTCCGGGCGTATCTGATCTCAAACTGAGGATTTGAGAGAATTTTTCATAAAAGAAACAATTTTTCCAAAAGAGTAAAGGACTTTTGAGAAAAGCGGAACGGAGCAGTGTGTACGATTAGCCAGCGCCCAAACGGTGATTTCCCAAAATACCCTTACATTATGTGTTATGAGATATTATGTGATATGTTATGCATGCTAGAGTAGGCTAGGTATTCATGGTTAGGACTAGAGTGGGCCTGATTTGTGATGCCTTAGCCTAGGAGTTACTGCTACTATGAGATACTTCGAGAGTAAGTAGGTAGCAGCGAGGAACTTATGAGTGGTCTACCAAAGAGTAGCCTGAGTTTAGTGAGATATAGAGTACTTGTGATCTGGGATCCTAGGAGGAGGACTTGGGGTGAATACCGATGCGTTGTGGAAGGTAGTATAAGGGCCCGTACTACTGGAAACACCGGATCGGTGAGCAGTCCAAGTAAGAATCCTCATGGTACTAAAGAATAAGTAGGGTTGAGTATCGAGTGCGAGTATACTCGAACGAGTCTCTGATTCTTTTGTGTTATATTTCAGAGACATCATGGTTGGGACGCGCCACCACCCAGGAGGCAGTGGTACCAGTGGTACCAGCGATGAGGAGATTCGTAGATTGATTCACGAGGAGGTGGCTGCGGCCATTCGAGCTGAGATACCAGAGATGTTCGGGTCTATCAAGACCACGCTGATCGAGACTTTTTATGAGCGGTACGCTGCTCTTACTGAGGCTGCTGTTGCTGCGGCCACCGCAACTGTCGCTGCTGCCAGTCCCCAGGGAGGTGACTCGTTGCTGTACCGAGAGTTCAGCAACACGAAGCCACCAGATTTTGATGGGACGCAGGACCCGATTTCTGCGATGAGGTGGATTTCTGACATCGAGGGATGCTTCTACACCTGCTCGTGTCCGGAGCATCTGAGGGTTAGGTTTGCGCTTAACCAGCTTCACTTGGGAGCGAAGGATTGGTGGAAGTTTGTGACGGTAGACTTCAATACGGCAGAGCTTACTGCGGTGACCTGGGAGAGGTTCACCATGATGTTTCGAGATGAGTATGTTCCCCCTGTAGAGAGGGAACGTCTAGCCCAGGAGTTCTTATCCCTCAAGCAGGGAACTGAGTCTGTGACGGTGATTACGAGGATGTTTCACGAGAGGGCGTTGTTTTGCCCTGAGCACGTGTCGACTGAGCAGGCACGTATGAGCCGGTACTTGAGCATACTGAGGAGGGATATACGTGAGTTCGTGGCGAACTCGTCATACCGGATATTTGTCGAGCTTCAGGCAAATGACCGGAAGAGAGAGATTGAGCTGGAGACTCAGGTCAGGGAGGAGGCCGAGTCTCAGAGGAGGGACAGGCGACCGGCACAGGCGCAACCGGTAGCCACGCGGGCAAAGCCCGCTGATTCGAGATCTAGGGGTCCGAAGGGCCGCACTTGTGGGAAGTGCGGCAAGAGTCACGAGGGGGTGTGCAGAGCTGGGGTGTGTTACAAGTGTGGGAAGGAGGGGCATTTCGCGAGGGATCACCCCAAGGGATTCTCGGTTTGCTTTCATTGCAACCAGACCGGCCATCGGAAGGCCGAGTGCCCTCAGCTACTACAGGGATCAGCACAGGGGTCTACACCTACTGCTAGAGCTATCGAGGTCCGGCCAGCAAAGGCCGAGGCACCGAAGGCTCACGTGAGAGCCTTCCAGTTGACAGCGGAGGAGGTCTGCGCAGCGCCCGATGTCGTGGCCGGTATGTATTCTTTCACTTACCTATTTTGAGTTTGAGATTTTGTGCTTATATTGTGTTATGCTTAGGTACTTTTCTTGTGAGTTCTGTACCTGCGTTGGTGTTATTCGACTCGGGTGCGAGTCGATCTTTCGTGTCATTAGCATTTAGTCAGAACATCAGTGTTCAACGAGAGGTGTTGAGTCGACCTCTACGAGTTTCTATAGCCGACGAGCGAGCGGTGTATGCTACTGATGTGATCCGAGGATGTGTACTCGAGATCTTCGGCGTTGAGTTTCCAATTGATTTGGTCCCGATTGCGATGGGAGATGTATGTGTCATCGTGGGCATGGACTGGTTGAGCAGGTTTGGAGCGGTTATCGACTGCGAGCGACAGTTGGTGACCATACGAGACCCTAGTGGGGGAGTTCTTACGGTGTACGGCGAGGGCACCCGTTCAGGGTCAGCATTCTGTTCGGCTGCTAGAGCGAGGCAGAGTCTACAGCAGGGTTGTAGTGGGTTTGTGGCCTACGTGATGGACACACGAGTAGCAGCGGAGAGGCCTAGTTCTGTTGATGATGTGCCGATAGTGCGTGAGTTCCCGGACATTTTCCCCGAGGAGTTGCCGGGTGTGCCTCCCGAGAGGCAGGTGGAGTTTCGCATCGATTTGGTTCCGGGAGCGGCGCCTATCGCCAAGGCGCCCTATCGCCTTGCACCACCAGAGATGCAGGAGTTATCCTCACAGCTTCAGGAGCTGTTGGGGAAGGGATTTATCAGACCGAGTAGCTCGCCGTGGGGAGCGCCGATCCTTTTTGTCAAGAAAAAGGATGGTTCACACCGGATGTGCATTGATTACCGGGAGTTGAACAAGTTAACGGTCAAGAACCGTTAGCCACTGCCGAGGATTGATGATCTGTTTGATCAGTTGCAGGGAGCGTCTTGGTTCTCCAAGATTGATCTGAGGTCTGGATATCATCAGATGAGAGTGCGTGATGAGGATGTCCAGAAGACGGCGTTCAGGACTCGTTACGGGCATTACGAGTTTGTGGTGATGCCTTTCGGGCTCACCAATGCACCGGCATCGTTCATGGATCTCATGAACAGGGTGTGTAGGCCGATGTTGGATCGATCGGTGATCGTGTTCATCGATGACATATTGGTGTATTCGAGATCCAGAGAGCAACATGAGGAGCATTTGAGGGAGATCCTCGGAGTTCTGAGATCGGAGAGGCTTTACGCCAAATTCTCCAAGTGTGATTTCTGGTTACGAGAGGTCCAGTTCCTGGGACATCTCGTTAATCAGAATGAGATATTGGTCGATCCGGCCAAGATTGAGGCGGTGATGAGTTGGGAGGTGCCGAGATCCCCCACCGAGATCAGGAGTTTCCTGGGGTTGGCCGGCTATTATAGGAGATTTATTAAAGATTTCTCCAAGATCGTCGTGCCTCTCACCAGGTTGACCCGGAAGGGCGTTACTTTTTCGTGGGGCCTGAGCAGCAGGCCTCGTTTGAGACTCTTCGCCAGAGGTTGTGCGATGCCCCGGTGTTATCCGTTCCAAAGGGAATGGAGGATTTTGTGGTGTACTGCGACGCATCGATATCAGGGTTGGGTGTGGTGCTTATGCAGAGAGGGCATGTGATAGCGTATGCATCAAGGCAGCTGAAGCCTCATGAGACGAGGTATCCCACCCACGATCTGGAGCTGGGGGCAGTGGTGTTCGCCCTCAAGATCTGGCGCCATTACCTGTATGGGGTTCGGTGTACCATATACACGGACCACAAGAGTTTGAAGTATCTGATGGATCAGCCCAACCTGAATATGCGCCAGAGGAGATGGTTGGATGTGGTAAAGGATTACGATTGTGAGATCTTGTACCACCCGGGCAAAGCTAATGTTGTAGCTGATGCGCTGAGTCGTAGGGCGGAGAGTGCCCCGATTCGAGACACTTGTATGCGATTGACAGTGATGACTCCGATGTTGGACACCATTCGGGAGGCCCAGGCAGAGGCCGTGAGACCGTAGAACCGCAAGAGAGAGCGGGTGATTGGGCAGGTACCTAATTTTGTTACCGATAGTCGTGGGCTGATGACCTTTCAGGGTCGGATTTGGGTGCCGTATGCAGGCGGGACGCGCACCACTTTGATGGAGGAGGCGCACCGATCGAGGTTCTCGATCCATCCCGGGGCCACTAAGATGTATTTGGACCTGAAGAGGGACTATTGGTGGCCCTGTATGAAGAGAGATGTAGCATGGTTTGTTGAGAGGTGCTTGACCTGTCGCAGGGCCGAGCACCAGCGTGCGCATGGCAAGTTGCAGCCACTTGAGGTTCCTCAATGGAAGTGGGAACAGATTTCTATGGATTTCATCACCAAATTGCCGAGGACCGCACGGGGTGTCGACGTAATTTGGGTGATCGTCGACCGGCTGACGAAGAGCGCGCATTTTCTTGCTATCAGTGAGAGCTCTTCTGCTGAAAGGCTGGCAGAGTTGTATGTGAGGGAGGTGGTATCGCGGCATGGGGTGCCGATCTCGATTGTGTCAGATCGAGATGTACGTTTCACTTCCAGGTTCTGGAAGACGTTCCACGAGGAGTTGGGTACGAGGTTGCATTTCAGTACCACCTACCACCCCCAGACGGACGGACAGAGTGAGCAGACGATTCAGACACTCGAGGACATGCTTCGAGCATGTGTGTTGGACTTCGGGGGAAGTTAGGACACGTACTTGCCGTTGGCTGAGTTTTCCTACAACAACAGCCACCATTCAAGTATTGGTATGCCTCCCTTCGAGTTGTTGTATGGGAGGAGGTGTCGGACTCCTATTTGCTAGGGAGAGGTAGGGCAGCGTGTGATGGGTAGCACCGAGATAGTGCTTCAGACGACAGAGCAGATACAACAGGTTAGACAGAGGTTATTGACGGCTCAGAGTCGTCAGAAGAGTTATGCGGATAGGCGACAATCCGAGCTTGAGTTCCAGGTGGGAGACTTCGTACTCCTGAAGGTGTCTCCTTGGAAAGGAGTGATTCGGTTCAGGAAGTGGGGCAAGCTGGGGCCCGGGTACATCGGTCCGTTCAGAGTGACCGCGAAAGTGGACAGGGTAGCGTATCGTTTGGAGCTACCTGCGGAGTTGAGCCAGATTCATGATACCTTCCATGTGTCTCAGTTGAGGAAGTGTATACCAGATGAGTCAGCAGTAGTGCCGCTGGAGGACATTCAGGTAGATGCGAGGTTGAATTATGTTGAGAAACCGATCGCGATTTTGGATCGGAAGATCAAGGTTTTGAGGAACAAGGAGGTGCCCCTGGTTCAGGTCCAGTGGCAACATCGGAGAGGGTCCGAGCTGACTTGGGAGCCGGAGTTGGAGATGCGGGAGCAACATCCAGAGTTGTTGGCGGGACAAGACTTCGAGGGCGAAGTCTGATTCTAGTGGGGGAGAATTGTAACATCCGGATTCCCAGGTATCTTATTTTAGTTATTTATTTTGGGTTTTATGGAGGGACTCGGCGAGTAGACGCTCAGACTCGCCGAGTAGGATCGCGAGTTCTTGACTGGATTAATGATCGGACTCGACGAGTAGATACGTGGACTCGGCGAGTCTGCGCTGTAAAGTGAAACCCTAAATCCCCGGGCCTGTGCCCTATTTAAAGGCCTTTATGGCCTCCATTTGCGGCCAATGCACCCCAGAGAAACCCTAGAGAGAGCAGTGAGAGAGTTGAGAGCAAGAAGAGGCTAATACATCACTTTTGGGTTAGTTTTGCTAGAAGGAAGAAGGAAACACCCATCTAGAGCATGAAGGGAGCTTGGATCTGGGCTAATCATCTTGAGAGTTCATCTCTGGAGGTATAATCCCTTCTATTTCGTGTTGATATGATAGATTTTAGGGTTTTAGGGTTTTTACCTCCATTTTATGTAAGATCTAGTAAGTATGAGGCCCCCTTTGTGTTAATAGCATCAGATCTGGACCATGAGAGGTCCATAGAGTCACTATCCCTCAGCTTTATGCAAGCAAATGAAAGATTGGGGACTAGGTTGCCATTTTTAGAGTTATTTCTCCATTTATGACTTGTTGTGGGTTGCATGCACGTAAAGGTTGCACCTTTACGTGACATTTGAACATTTGAAGGGTAGATATGATAGTTAGGAAAGCAGATCTGACCTTAGGAGGTCATTTGAGGATGAACATGGAGGCAACTCGCCGAGTCCATAAGTGGACTCGACGAGTCGAGTCGGGGTTGCCCCGCGATTCGTGACAGGTGTGACCCGTCGAGTGGAAGGATGACTCGACGAGCCAAGAGAGGCTGAAAGGATTCAGAGGACCCGCATGGACTCGCCGAGTCGCCCTTGTGCACTCGACGAGTCGGGTCAAAGTTGACCGTTGACTTTAGGGTTCTGGTCAAGACTGATTCAGGAGAGTTCAGTGAAGGGTAGAATGGCCTTCTACCCAATCTGTAGAGATGAGATCATGAGTGAATATTGATCGGGGATGTTATCTGAATAATAGGAGGAGGCTAAGTCGGGACGTTGAGCACGAGAGTTTATCCGATTTCATTGAGGTGAGTCTTCTCACTATACATTACCTAGAGTGGTATTTATGTGTAGACAGAGGGTCTTGTATGCTATGTGTATATATATGAGTTATGTGCATTGTGTTGTATGTATGCTATGTGTTGAACAGACCGGGCCGGAGGGCCCAACGATATAGACCGGACCGAAGGGTCCAACGACACAGACTGGACCGAAGGGTCCGACGAGCTATGACCGGACCAGAGGGTCCAACGAGCTACGGGACTGGAGGGTCCCGCTGAGACACATCGACCGGAGGGTCGTATTGTAGCCTCGAGTGGCGTATGTGTTGCATGTGGTATTTTGGGGAACTCACTAAGCATTTATGCTTACAGTTGTTGTGTTATGTGTTTCAGGTACTAGCGAGGATCGCGGGAAGGCGCCGGCATGATCAGTACACACTGAGAGGATTTATGTATTTCAGGATCTTGGGATTTGTTTATTGAGATAACATGTGTTACATTGGATTACTATGATATTTTATGAATGAGAGTATGTTTTTAAAATAAAAAATTGTTTTGGAAATTTACGTTGTTACAACGTACGCATGGCATACTCCGAAGGCCAATATTACAACAATGCCACTAGGGCTCCTTTTGCACACTTTTTTGAACTTAGGGTCCAAAATGCACATAATGACATTATAGGGTTGAAATTAGAAGTACCTTAACATCAGAATGTTACATTAGTAGTCTAATGAAGTCATCACAAATCGGGAAATCAAGAAACAGAATCTTGGACCATGAGATTTATTCTAACCTATGTCTCGTGTCCATACGATATCAGGAAGAATGAAAGGATAGATTATCACTTATCTTAGGTCCAACGTCTGATTTGATCAGAGATTGGCATTGTATTTGGAAAACACACTTTACTGGTTATTCTGAGTTATATTGGCAATTGTAGTTAGCGACTTATCCAAGTGGGAGACTACTATTAAGTGTCTAAGGTTTTAACTAAATTGGTATAATATTAAAGAATAAAAGTAAAGTCCTTTTGGGGCTGCCCTCATAACGAATAAATAGCTTGGATTGGAAATAAGAGAGAGAGAGAGAGAGAGAGAGAGAGAGAGATAAAATGATTTATTAATATATTATATGCTCAATATATTAATTGGAAATAGTAATAATTAATTAAGATTTAATCAGAATTAATTTGGAATTAATTATGGGTTAATTAGAATTAATTGGAGGTACAAGGACTGTACTGTAATTGTCCCATAATTGAGCAAAAGAGAGAATCTAGAACCTTCCTAGGGGTTGACGGTTCTGAGAGCCATCTTTAGGATTTTTGAAAGCCTCCTAGTCAAATAAGAACACATGATTTGAATAGGAATTAAATACTATTATTTTATTATTCAAATTTAGGTTCTATAGGTTATTTGGCAAGTATAAATAGGGGTGTCCCCTAGCCAAATTCGGCCACTACCTTTCATACGTCAAGAAATCTGATTTTCTCCTCTCCCATATCTCCTATATTCGATCATAGGGTTTCCTAGGGTTTTGGGTGTAACGCATTAGAGGCTATCACACTATTGGAGCTAGGTTTTCCAAGAATACTTTGAGGGTTTGATTAGCTTAATTCGAGTTAAGATAAGGTATGTTTCCTATCTATGATTTTCGATGATCATAAGGTTTTAGTTTTGTTTCATCAAGTATGTTGCTATTAATAGTGAAAAGTCACAGAATGTTTTAGGTTGCATGTACCCATAAATGTTATGTGAACTTCTACAAGTACATTGTTATTGTAACCTAAAAACCTCAATAGGTTTAACCCATGGATGACTAGTTATTTTGAATGTTGTTTATGAACTTGTGGTTGAAGTTTATGGAAGTATTTTCTAGTTAAACATCTTTTTATGTTTATTTGTCTTTAATCATGAGTTTGGATGAATGAATGTTTAATTAGTTAGCTAATTTCTTAGTTAAGTACTAGATCTTCAAATTAGCAAACAAACAAATGGTTTATGTGTTTTTTTTCATTTTACTAAATCATGAAAGTATTTTCTCCAAAATGGTAATGGAAGAATTTTGATTACCTTTTGGACTTGGTGACTCTTAAAACCTAATGCTAATTGATTTTCACAAATTACATGCTTCATTAATTTTATTACATTGATTAAGGAAATGTGTTATGAGCTTCTCTATCCATTTTAATAACAAAGAAGAGTTGAGGTAATTTATGCTTATAAATCACTATGGCCAAGTTAAATTGAATCACTAGTATTGCACCATAACATCTAATGATAAATTAACTAGACATTCACGTGGTGAAGGCCAATGCCAACCATCTTTCTCTCATTGATTTGAATCAAACTCTTTACTTGTTCATTTGCAATTTTCAAGTCTTCGTATAATTTTAGTTTCTTCAAAACAACCAAAAGATTAAAACCTCCATTTTTATTTTTATTTTCATTTCACAAGTAATTGTATAAAAAGATTTTCATCGGGTTATAAATTGAACAAATCTCCGTGGATTTAATCCCATTGTCATTATGCATTATCTTGTGTGCAATTTTCTAGGTTTATTTATTTTTTGGTCTCAACGACCATAATGAGGATTGAACTATTTAATATCTATTTACTAGGCTGCAAGGTTAGGAGGAAAACTCTAACTCATCAAAACAACAATGCCTAGTTTTGTTAGTTTGTACCCATAGATATGTCACCAAAATAATATGATATCAATATATATAATATAATAACTTAAAGTGATTAAAAATTAGTAACTTGTTCGTATATATTTTTATATTGTAATTATTTTGCGGTTAAAGAGTATAAAAAAGAATTCTAGGAAAAATATGGTAAATATCAAAAAGGATAATTTAGTAATTTCAACGTTGAGTTATGTTATGTCCTAGTCTTGCCAAACACAATATAAACATGTTGTCTAATCCCATATCTTCCGGTTCATTTCTATGCACCAAACACTATTGGGCTGTAAACAAACCGAACGTTCTGTGAACCGTTCGGCAGCAAGTTCGTTTATGTTCGTGTATTTAATAAATGAATAAACATTAACACAAATTCATGTTCATTTAGTTTAATGAACAAACATAAACAATGATCCCGTTCATTTATTTATGTTGTTTGTTTATGTTTATTTATGATCATATATGTTCAATAGTTTTTTATTATATTGCTATATTATATGTTCGTTTATGTTCACATATGTTCCATTAATTATGTTTGTTTATATTCGTTCGTTTATGTTCATTTATTTATGTTTGTTTATATGTTCACGAACATGAAAAAGATAATTTGTTAAATGAACGAATATAAACAAGAAAACTCGTTTGTTTATCCGTTTGTGTTTCTTTATTTGTTCGGTAACTTAACGAATATGTAGAAACCATGTTTTTTAATGTTTTTGTTCTTGTTACATCTTTATTCGTACATTTTTATAAACGAGATTGGAAAGTTTAAATATTACAATTATAGAAAACTATATTTAATATTGATAAACACTATTTCATTTTCACCATCGTGAACTGGTTGGTTCCTCACTTTCATCTACGTTAGTTCCATCCTTAAATTCCCAAACATTATCCTTTCCTTTTCCTTCCCAGTTTCATCTCTCCCTATCAAAAGAAAAAACCCCTCTTTCTTTTCTCACTACATTTTCCCTTCCTTCCTATTCTGCAAAACCAATCCTACTCCTACTGTATACTCTCACTGTCCAGAATACCATGCAAAGATTAATGCAATCATAAGTCACTCAACCAGCATATAATCAGAACTACATCCCCTTTCACTGACACCCACTCTTTATCCATCTAAATGTTTCTGAGCTCAAATTTTTCTCCAATGACAACTAATGAAGCTACAGCTTTCCCAGATCTATCCTTACAGATCAGTCCTCCATTTGCAGCGGATGAGTATAACATGACAGGTTGTATCATCAAAAGGCCACCCTCCACGTCAAGCAGCAGCAGCGATTTAAGCCAAGAAAACACCTTCAACCATCACCACTACCAACAGCTTATAGCAGCAGATATGGATGGTTTTGTTAACCATGGTTTGCAGTTTGATCAGCAGCAGCCTCAGCTGACCTTGGGGCTTGAGATGGGAGCTTTGAATCATTGTCATCCCAACCACCATTATCATCCACGTGGACCACGTCAAATCAACTCCCACTATTTCAAGAGAAGCTCGAGGATGGTTAACAGTGTCAGAAGGGGCGCTAGAGCTCCTCGTATGAGATGGACCTCGTCCTTACACGCCCACTTCATACATGCCGTTCAGCTCCTTGGTGGTCATGAAAGTATGTTGTAGTTTCAAATGTGTTACACTTTTTAAAAATTTAAAACTTTCTACTGATCCTTCTATATCACAATCATGATTAATTACTCAACTAGTTCCCGTAGCAATTTGTTCTAACTTCTTTAGGGTTTGTGGCAGGAGCAACCCCAAAATCAGTGCAAGAGTTGATGAATGTGAAGGATCTAACCCTAGCTCATGTGAAGAGTCACTTGCAGGTGCCTATCATTGTACTCAAAACAGTCCCACTTATTTTGAATTTAGGAACCTTATGATTATCATTACTCTCTCTCTCTCTCTCTCTCTCTCTCTCTCTCTCTCTCTCTCTCTCTCTCTCTCTCTCTCTCTCTCTCTCTCTCTCTCTCTCTCTCTCTCTCTCTCTCTCTCTCTCTCTCTCTCTCTCTCTTTGTGTGTATATATATATATATATATATATATATATATATATATATATATATATATATATATATATTATCACAAATATAGAGGGACATGAAGGTCAAATGTGATATCTTAAAGATAAAAAGATCTATGGAAGCTAGGTCACAGGTTAAGTCTGTAGTCTCATCGTTTTCCCTTTGCACATCAATAACAGAAAGTAATAGAAATGGTGAGACAAGGAAACACAACCCGGAAAACTTGGTGTGGGATAGGGTGGGGTGGGGTGGGGTGGGGAAGTAGAGAACAAGGGGGTAGGACAAAATGGCATCTAGGAAAAAGTGTAAACTTAGCAAATGTAGACTTTGTGTTAATAATTACTCACGTCATCATCACTTTCTTCTTTTTTTGATGTGGGGTATATTGATTGATCAGATGTACAGGACAGTGAAGAGCACTGACAGAGGAGGAGCAGGTACTAGATTTGGATCTTTCTTTTTTCCCCTTGCATCCTAATTTTTACCGTGTTTGATAGGGCCAAACAATATTAATGCGGTGGTGATGTACACATGCATGATTGTATATGAATTCATGTCTTGCAGTTGCACTGACAGATACTCAAGTAATTAATCCAAGGGCTCCAATCTCATTGTTTGAAGTAGAGGGAGATATATCACCATCTACTACACTGAATATATCTCAAAGGTTTGTGTGTGTGTTTTTGTGCCCTGCTGTACATTTTCTGCCGTTTTGTGTACCTGTATCTCTCACCATTAATTACATGGCTGACTAAATAGTTGATGTGATGATATATTGACCAGATTGAAGGCATCTAATAATTTACATAACAAATGGATGACATGTGTGGTATTATATATACTATCAATATATATCCGTCTTTTACCATTACAATGGATATATCTCATAAAATTTATCATATTAACATGCATGTATATATCCGTCCGTGCACACTATCTGTATTTACCAGTGAACAAAGATGTAACGTAAGAAAAATGTTGTTATCATTTAGGTATTTTATTGATTTCTTAAAATCAAATTTTCTATAGGGAATTCGTGAAGAGAACACCCTAATGGCCTATAAAGGAATAGTGAGTGACATTGTGAATGTAAATGAACTTGAAAGTTAAGCTAAAAGTCAAGGTAAAATGGACAAAATTAACTCTAAGTTTGTAGCAGTGTTGCATATGTGAGTTTGACATATGGTACATATATAAGAGATTCGCTGGTTTTTGTTGATTTAATTAACTCTTGAACAGCATGCAAAGAGACCACAAGGACGGCTAATGTAAAACATATTCAATATGTAATATGTTTTGTATATGTTTTGATGACAGACATTTGTGTCTTTGTCCTAATCCATGTTTTTTTGGATAATTTATAAGAGATGCTGCTTGTCTTCAATTATAAAGTATATATCAATGATCAATAGTAGAAAAAAGAATAAATAGTTTTATGTAAAAACGATAGTTTGATTATTTTCTTTTTTCAAGCAGGAGATCCTTTAAATCGTCTTTGGAAACGAATGATTTGAGTTACACAATGAAAAAAAATGTATCAAGTGATTGCCCGATATCCATTGACACTAGTGAGGTACGACAACAGCAAGAACTTTATTTTAAAGTGGGAATATAAAGGAATTACTTATATATGGAGAAGAATAAAAATATCACGTATATAGTTTATGTATTGTTTTCTGCAGGCGGATGATGAGCATGAGGTAACCCTAAGTTTGTCGAAAAAGATTAAGAAGTTAGAAAATAATCGAAGTTATTCGTCATCAGAAAGGTTGCTTAACCTTGAGTTCACCCTTGGACGGCCATGCCGGCAGTTGGACCAGATCTTTTGAATGATAATGGACGATGAACTACCCCTTTCATTTATCATATCATTCCACTAGTAAATTAGTAATAATCGCATCTGAATATGTCTGATCCTATTAATTTTTGAATCTAATTAAATCATTATTAAATGGGTGGTGATATTGCCACTGCAACTTTTAATCCTTCCAAAATGTGAATCGACAACTATGCCCTTATTTTATTAAAAGAAAGCAATCCTATTTTTGTTTCACAAAACGATCTGGCAAGTAATTGATATTATAAAGAATTTTTCAATTAAATAAATTATACTCGTATATTTGAAAGCATCGTCTTTGTATTCCCATCATGAGCTCACATCCTAATTCCCAACTACCGTCATTCTTCTGGTGTTTTTTTTTGTTTTTTTTAACGGCAACCTTTAATTAAAATTAGCAAAAAGCTAGGAAAAGAAACACATTGGTGTTGTTGTCTTCAACACTTCAAGTTGCCCTAAAAAAAAAAGAACCATCACCCGCCATGGCTATGTTAACTAAAGCTTCTAATGAGGATACTGGATTCGTTTAAAAACTTTAAATGAATATGTTGAAAGCCATAGCCAATGTCAACTTTCAGCTACTATATGTACTGATGGTGTTGGCTGTAGAAGAATCAGCTGAAGGAGGAAGAAGCATGCTCACATCCCATCTCGAAGTCCACTTTATATCACTCAAAACAAAGAACTAGTAAGTGTACATCACTAACAGGTTCACAGCCATGACGACAGAAGCATGCTCACATTTGATTGATTTTGAGTATTTCCCATATGGTTTAATATTTTATAATAACCAATTCACTAACTGACATAGTAAACGTAATTAACTTTGATTATGATGGGATAACCAATAACCAATTTATCGTAGATAGTATCAACCTCTTTTGAGTTTCCGATTCATCTGTGTGATCTATCTTTTAACTTTGATTATGATACGAATTTCTACTTTTACAAATGATTGAATACCCACATCATATTTATGACTTACGAGGGAAACAACCAGGCCAAGATCATGGGGTTTTTCAAAAAAAAAGATTGGTATTTCTCTCTTTTAAATAAATAGGGGCATAATTGATAATTTATATTTTTTCCAGTGGAAATATCAAAAATTAAAGTGGCAATATCAGCTCCCTTATTACATCCATTTCTTATTTTTTGAGACGGATTAGTCGTTTCATATAGTGTAACACTTCCTCGTTTAGACGCTTTTTTTTTCAAAATAAAAGTGCTATCTTATCAAAACCAGTCAATGACCACCTCCGTTTAACATAATCCAAAAAAAAAGTAAAAATATAGCTTATTCTAATGTCTATGTATGTCGTGATTAAGAGGATATCTATATCTATACTATATTATAATGCATATTCATCATATTTTGAATTTTAAGAGGTATAAGTAGGAATGAGTATCGGAACCGGCCTCGTTTTACCCGCCCTTGGGCCTAATAATGCCACCACGTGCTTTCATGTCATTCATTGAAGAACCATCTTTGCTCAACTTCAAAATACCAAGAGAGAGAAAATGTGTTCAATCGGGAACATTTGAAAACAAATTTAGACAATTTATTTAAAACAATATTATTTATTTCTTTATTAATTTATATATTATTTACTAATTTTATTATATAAAAAATAAAAAGGTAGACCACCTACCCCACCCTACCCCTACGTTATATTTTTATTTTTTATAATATTACATCTTAATTAAAGCTGAACTATCAAGACTGTCGAACCACCACCTACCGTCGTTGGACCGCCACTCGTCGTCGTCGGAGTGTTACCGCATGCATCGAATATTCGTGAAATGTCGCTACGAACCACCTCTAATCATCTATTCTCTTCGTAAACCAGCTCCCTCTTTCGCTCATCTTCTTCCACCGGAAAGGTACCCCGCTGGAAACTACCTTGTCGGAAATCACCTCCTTCTCATCTCCTATCCGGTCTCGTTTTCATCACCGGATCTGGTTTCATCCACCATTACGAGTCACCGGATCTGGATTTGAAGTTGAAGGCCACCAGATCTGGTTTCCTATCTCCACAAAACATCATCCTTATTCCATTTCATTTCACAATCTAATGTAACATCCCAAAATCACGATACAAATTTTCATTTTTTTTAAAAAATCATTGTTTTCAAACAAAACCAAGTATAAAATACAAATATCCCCAAGATCAGTATAACATAAATCCAAAACATGTCATCGAAGGGTGTGTACGATCAGGCTTTCGCCTTGCTACGGTCATTTGAATTACCTGAAACAATAAACAGAAACTGTAAGCCAAAGCTTAGTGAATTCCCCCAAAGTACCACATACAACATATATAACATGTGCAATCATGCATGCTAGGTCCAATCAGTCACCAGACTGGAATACCTTTAGGTCCACAGCCATCGTGTTGGATTACCCCCGGCCCAATCAGTCATCCGACTGGAATGCCACTATACAACGAGTCCAATCAGTCATCGGACTGGCATACCCTCGGGTCCACAGCCAGCGGACTGGATTACCCCCGGTCTGTTGGCTCACGCACATAACAGTAAAATCTCAACCCCAAGTCATACTATGTCGACATATGCAATAGATAAACATATAAACAATCAACAAGCAACAGGCAGATCTACAGATCACTACCGCATATCACATCTTATATACCAGGAGACAGATCTAATAGATCACTATAGCATAACAACATCCTATATACCAGGATACAGATCTAACATATCACTACAACATAATAATATCCTGTATACTAGGGCACATAACCTAGTAGGCCGACAGTGGTGTCTTCGCCCCACAAGTATAATGAGGAAAACTCACATCTCAGTCTAAAAAGATAGCTAAATATGACACTGCTCTGAATATCAACTCTGCTGGTCACCTATACATTGAAAAATGACAAAACTCAACTACAATTCAAAATACCCAAAATACCCCTAGGTGAAACTTGGTCAAAATCTGGTCAAAGTCAAAAGTTAAAAAGTCAGCCGAGTTGACTCAGCTGAGTATACCCAGCCTACTCAGCTTGTACACTTAGCGTACTCAAGATCCATATTTGGGGCTCTCATCGTGTATGCATGACGTACGCCCATGTACGCCCAGCGTACACTGGTTGAATGAGTTCTTTCCTTTTAAGTGCTTATTTCATTAAGTCCCTTCGACCAAAAGCAGATATAGTCCCAAAATAACATCTTAAGTCATAAAGTTTCCAACTTTATGACTTTGCATGGCTAGGAAGTGCTTAATACTAAAAACCCTAACTTCTTAACTCATTAAGGGCAAAATAGTCTTTTTAGGTAAGACAAGGACCAAGCGCGCAACAAAAACAAACTGTAGGGACCTTTCGAGTTAAACAAATAAGTTAGGGATCAAACATGCAAATTATCCCAAACTATAGGGACCATTCATGTAATTTACTCAAAAACAATTAAAGATGTGGCTTTTCGTAAAAAAAGAAAAGAAAAAAAAAAACTAAAGTACACATATTGAGATTCTGTAACACCTCGGTTTTCAGGCATTTTCAAGTTCACCTCTTGGTTTTAAAGTATGTCATTATGGTCCTTGTTTTGGAAGGAAGTAGTCGCAAGAAGCCCTAGTGGCAAGATCATAATTTTAGAAGGAGTGGTACGCTGAGCGTACATGTGAGTATGCTAAGTGTACTAGGGTGTGCCCTAGTACGCTGGGCGTACTCATGTCCGAAAGAAACCCTAATTTTTAGGGTTTGAGGGGTATTTAAGCATCCTTAAGGTCATTTATCCCCACCTTTTCTGCCTACAAATCCTTAGAGCCGTTCTTGCAAAATCCTAACCCATTTGAGTGTGATTTTGAGCCCTAAAATGAGTTCTTGGTGTTTTAGAAGAAGGAAAGGTGCATCAAGAAGCTTGGAAGCTTGAAGCAAGGATTGGATCTGGAAGTTTGGCTTTTTCTCCATCATCTAAAGGTATAAGTTCATACCTTTATGGCTCATTTGATAGATCTCATGTTTGGGTCTTTTTATGCTTCTTTTTGGTCCCAACTGCTCCATCTTGAGCATGACATGTTCTGGATGTTTTGAGTCATCCTTTCAGACCCTTGGACGATCCTTGGTCATAAAAATGAGTTCCCAATTGCTAGAAGTGTCTCATACTTTTGGTAGAAGGGTCTTAATGGATTGAGACCTCGTATTAAGAGCTTTATGGATGTGTATGGTCATAAAGTTGGAGTCTTTATGACCATAGTATGTCTCTGGACCTTGGATCTGAAGTGTGAGCTTAAGTGCTGAAGCCATTAAGCACTTGTGAAGAAAATGAGACATGTGAGGGTACCCCCCTACGCAGCCTCATGTACGATGAGTGTTCATCGATGACATTTTGGTGTACTCGAGATCTAGGGAACAACACGAGGAGCATCTTTTCGAGATTCTTGGGAGTGTTGAGGATGGAGAGGCTTTATGCCAAATTCTCCAAGTGTGATTTCTGGCTACGAGAGGTCCAGTTTTTGGGACACCTCGTTAACCAGCATGGGATTTTGGTCGACCCAACCAATATTGAGGTAGTTATGTGATGGGAGGTGCCAAGATCCCTATCCGAGATCAGGAGTTTTCTGGGCCTGGCAGGCTATTATCGGAGGTTTATCAGAGATTTCTCTAAGATTGCCGCTCCTCTCACCAAATTGACCAAGAAGGGTGTTGTCTTTACTTGGGGGCCTGAGCAGCAAGCATCATTCGAGACTCTTCGCCAGAGATTGTGCGAATATCCAATGTTAGCTCTTCAGGAGGGAGTAGAGGACTTTGTAGTCTACTGTGATGCATCTATATATGGGATGGGTGTCGTGTTGATGCAGAGGGGGCACGTGATAGCATATGCGTCGAGGCAGCTGAAGCCTCACGAGACGAGGTATCCCACCCATGATTTGGAGTTGGGGGCGGTGGTATTCGCCCTCAAGATTTGGCGTCACTATCTCTATGGTGTCTGATGTACCATATACACGGACCATAAGAGCCTGAAGTACCTTATGGATCAGCCCAACCTGAATATGAGACAGAGGAGGTGGTTGGATGTAGTGAAAGACTGTGACTATGAGATTTTGTATCACCCTGGCAAGGCTAATGTGGTAGCTGATGCCCTGAGTCGTAGGGCAGCGAGTGCTCCGATCCGAGATGTGTGTATGAGGATAACGATGATGACGCTAGTCTTAGATACCATTCGAGAGGCCCAATTGGTGGCCATGAGACCAGAGAACCGTAAGAGAGAGCGGGTGATTGGGTAGATTTCTGAGTTTGAGACTGGTAGTCGGGGCTTATGACCTTTCGTGGGCGGATATGGGTGCCATATTCGGATGGAGCTCGACGGATTTTGATGGAGGAGGCCCATAGGACGAGATTCTCGATCCATCATGGGGCCACCAAGATGTATTTGGACTTGAAAAAGGATTATTGGTGGCCCTGTATGAAGAGAGATGTGGCATGGGTAGTCGAGAGGTGCTTGACCTATCGTCAGGTCAAAACAGAGCACCAGCGTCCCCATGGCCAGTTGCAGCCTTTGGAGATTCCCCTGTGGAAGTGGGAACAGATCTCCATGGATTTTATTACCAAGTTACTGAGGACTGCGCGAGGTGTCGATGCAATATGGGTGATTGTAGATCAGTTGATGAAGAGTGCTCACTTCCTGACTATAAGTAAGAGCTCTTATACGAAGAAATTGGCCGAGATCTACGTTCGCGAGGTGGTGGCACAGCATGGGGTGCCAACATCGATACTGTCAGATCGTGATGTGCATTTTACTTCCAGGTTTTGGAAGAAATTTCATGAGGAGTTGGGCACCCGACTGCATTTTAGCACCGCATACCACACACAGACAGACGGGCAGGGCGAGCGGACGATTCAGACGCTCAAGGACATGCTACGCGCATGTGTTATGGACTTCGGTGGGAGTTAGGACACCTACCTGCCCTTGGCTGAGTTTTCATACAACAACAGCCACCACTCCAGTATTGGGATGCCTCCCTTTGAGATTTTGTACGGGAGGAGGTGCCAGACTCCCATCTATTGGGGAGAGGTCGGGAAGAGAGTGATGGGGAGCACTGAGATAGTGCTCAAGTCGACAGAGGTTACTGATGGCCCAAAGTTGTTAGAAGAGTTACGCAGACCGGAGACGTTCCGAGCTAGAATTCCAGGTCGGCGATGTTGTCCTCCTGAAGGTATCCCCATGGAAAGGGGTGATCTGATTTAGGAAGCGGGGAAAGCTGGGCCCTAGATACATTGGTCCTTTCAGAGTGATTACTCGAGTAGGTAAGGTGGCTTATCGGTTAGAGCTTCTTGCAGAGTTGAGCTAGATCCATAACACATTCCATGTGTCCCAGCTGAGGAAGTGTGTAGGCGACGAGACGGCAGTGGTCCCTTCAGGTTGATGATCGCTTGAACTACATTGAGAATTCGGTGAAGATTTTGGATAAGAAGGTGAAGGTCTTGAGGAATAAAGAGGTGCCCTTGGTTCGGGTTCAGTGGCAGCATCGGAAGGGATCCGAGTGGACTTGGGAGCCGGAGTCCGAGATGTGTGAGCAGTACCTAGAGCTGTTTCTGGAGAATGACTTCGAGGGTGAAGTCTGATTCTAGTGGGGGAGAATTGTAACATCCCGACTCCCAGGCATAAAATTAAATTAATTTATATTCATTTTGACAGGGCAACTCGACGAGTTGGAGGCCCCAACTCGTCGAGTAGAAATTGAGATAGTCGCGCGGGTTTTAGAGTCAACTCGACGAGTTGGAGGACCCAACTCGACAAGTAGGAGCTAAGCGAGAAAACCCTAATTTTCAGGGTTTGCACCCTATTTAAAGGACCTTAAGTCCTTTACTTCGCCTCCCTTATCACCTTATCACCCTGAGAGAAACCCTGATCGAGCTATCATCCACTGTGAGAGAGAGTGAGGCTAAGAGTGCATATTTTGGTGCATTCTTTGAAGGAGCTTGAGGAGTAAAAGGCTTGGAACAAGAAGGAGTCTTTGGATCCGGCATTCTTTCAGTGTTAGCAGCCATTTGGAGGTAAAAAGCTACTATCTTGATCACTTGAGTTCTAGATCTCTCCATTAGAGAGTTTATGGCCATTTTAGCGTTTCCTTGAGTCATTATTGACTTTGAGCATGTTTTAAAGATGAGACTTCAGATTTGGAGAATACTAGGTCCCTTAAGCCTAAAGATTCAAGCTTTATCAAGCTTTGGCCAACTTCCTTGCATTAAACCCTTTGTTGAGCTTTGTGTTGGCAAACTTAGCCCTAGATGTCATGCATGGACGTAAAGCTTGCAGCGTTACATGGTATTTCAGCCTTAGAAGGCTTGATCTAGAGTTTGGGGCCTTAGTCTCGCTTAAAAGTTTTTGAATTAGTGATTGAGCCGAATTAGTGATTGAGTTGGTTAGGGTTTTCCCCGATTGTCTGGACGTTACAAACTCGGCGAGTTGGTGAGACAACTCAGGGAGTTGAGTTGGATTTTCCCGATATTTCAGAGAAACGAAGGAACTCGACGAGTCGCATAGATGCACTCGACGAGTTGGGTCAACATGGATTGTTGACTTGAGGGTTGACTTTCATTGACTTTTAGGGTGTGGTCAAGTTACGGACTTAGGAGACCATGGAAATGGTCTTTCACCCTTTCCAAGAGTTAGTGAAGGAATAGTTTAACATCCTTGGAGTTTTTATTATAAATTGTTAATTAGAAATGATTATGATATATGTAGGCGGAGTCTAGGCCTACCATTGAGTACGATACATACTCGCTTACTTACGAGGTGAGTCTTCTCACTATACTGTGTGACCGGAGGGTCTTATTTGAGTTAGTGACCGGAGGGTCTTATGTGCTTATACTGAGTTATGTGATATCATGCATTTTGTCTTTGTGATTTATGTTGTATATTATTCTGTGCCTTATTGAGTTAGGACCGGAGGGTCCAAACCGAGTTGTGAGACCGGAGGGTCCTCACTGAGATACCGGACTGGAGGGTCTAACCCGAGTTGTGAGACCAGAGGGTCTTCACTGAGACACATTATCAGAGGGTCCTTATCGAGATATAGCCATGAGAGGCTAATTATTGTGTGTGGTATTTTGGGGAACTCACTAAGCTTCGTGCTTACAGTGTTGTGTGAAATGTGTTTCAGGTACCTCTCAGGATCGCGGGAAGGCACCGACATGATTGTACACACCAGCTTGAGATTATGTTTTGAGGATTCTAGGATATTGTCAAATATTTTGTTGTCTTGTGTTTTGAACAACTTATAAATTTGGGTTTGAGAAATGTGAAACTGTGTTTTGTGTGGTTTTAAAAATGAAAATTTTATTTGAAAATTTAGAGTGTTACAAGTTTATATGTTATAATCTTTTAAAACATCTAGACATGATAACTTACATGTATTTATATATTTGATTATATAAATGGACTTAACAAAACATCCATAATAAACTATAATTGGTATAGTTTATGGGTCACAAATACTACTTTATCATTTTGCACGAACCATATAATTATTTAAAGGTATAATTATTTGTACACTATGTAACCACTATGGAAGGGTAATACTTTCATTTGCAACAAGGGTTTTCATTACACTAGACATAAACCTGTTAATACAATTTTGTGAGACATAGCCTTCACTGTACCTACTTGAGTACATACTAAAGTTCCTGAATTATAACCAGAGTCTCGGTAAGAGAGCGTGACACTTGTGTATAGATCTATACGGGACTGACAACCCCACACCTAATTTGTTAGCTACAGTTAGACCGGCATGTCTAGGGTGACAAATGTCTATCATTCCGACACCTGAAGAACGTCGTAGCAGGCCAACTAGTCGTTAGCACGGTCATAATAACTCACATGGGGTATTAACAATAAATTTGGTTTACGGGGCTAACATACATTCAATCAGTTTTATATAATGATAAAACTACATAATACTAATTTCCAGTACAACCCTACTTACATTTTTGGTCTTTGGGTTTAAGACTTGCAGCTCATTTTTAAAGAAAATATTGGATTTTCTAGAAGCGCACTCTATCATTTTTACAAGGAAAAGTTACCGATTTTTCTCATACAAAACTCTTATAAACTCACTAACTTATATGTTCACACTTTTTAAAAACTACTTGTATTCTCAGGAAATCAGTAAACAGGTAATCAAAAGGTTTTGAGGATGGGGCGTCACAACATCACGTTAATTACTTTTGTCATATGTATTTGGTATTGAAACAAACAATGTTTTGGATACAATGTAATCTCCTTAATTATATTATGATGGTTGTTGCTTGATCACTATTATTCAATTTGTTGTGATACTGTTCATGAAGTCATCCACCCTCAGACTGTAACACCCTGACTCCTAGGTATAAATTTTTAAAGCTTTATATTCATAATCATAGACTTACTCGACGAGTTGGCTACCTTAACTCGTCGTGTAGAGACTAATCAGGCCGCGTGGTTTATGGAACCTACTCGACGAGTTGGAGGACCCCAACTCGACGACTAGAGGTTGTGCATGAAAACTCTAATTTTTAGGGTTTGCACCCTATTTAAAGGACCTTAAGTCCTTTCCCCCAGCCACCCTTGCCACTTTTCACGTCCAGAAGCAAACCCTAACTGATTTAACCCTATTTTGAGAGTGTGCGTGTGTGTATGAGGCTAAAAGTGTGTGTTTGGTGCATTTCTTGAAGAGGCTTGGAACAAGAAGAAGCTTGTAGATCCATTATCTACATCGTGTTGGCATCCAGTTGAAGTTAAAAAGTCTTTACCTTGGCTTTTCATTTCTTAGATCTCTTCTTATGTTAGTATTGATGGGTTTTGAGCATTCTAACACTCCTATGGTGTACATGCAACCCTAGAAACCTTGGATCTATGTTTTACTAAGATACATGCAAATTTGCTTTTCCAAGGTTCTTAACCTAACTAGCATGGCATGGGGAACTTTGAAACTTAATAAGCTAGTAGAGTTACATACCTTTTAGTAGTGGTTGATTGCTTGGAGTTTGAGAGCCTAGCACCAATAATGTGGATGCCTCAAATGGAAGTCACAAATCACCACAAACCTTGGAAACTTGAGAGAATGGTAGAACACTTCTTGAAATCGGCCCACCCTTGTTCGCACACAAAAACTAGTGCCATTTCAAGTGCCAAGGACTCCTTTATATAGTGTGGTGGATTAGGGTTACATCCATGTAAACCCTAATACCCATAACCTTTCATTTCCATGAGATCCATGGGTTAAAGCTTCATGGACTATCCATGGACTTACCATGCAAGCCTAGCCCATTCTAAATAAGCATTAGCCCACACTATATAAATACAAGAGTCCATATTTAATTAGTCACACTTTTGATCACCAAATTAGTTCTAAATTAATTTTAGATCAATACTAATTAAATAATACGATTTCATATTAATATATTAGAACTTATAATATATTAATAAATCATAACTTATACTATTCTCAAAAGATTATCCATATAAATTGTTCGGGTGAAGTGCAACCCAAATGGACCATGCCGGGTCGGGTCAAGTACATCTCAAATATAGTTATGGACTTAGACACCTTATCCAAGATGACAATGCCATAATGATGCTTTATCCAAGCTAGTGGAAGAATCGATACACAACACATTATTTCCTAGGTTATCAACAACCGACACAGTTTCATACACACCATCACAAGGTAATGCTTTAAAATAAAGAACATTATTAAAGAAAGCATTAATACCACCACATTCATTATCAAACGAAAAGGTAAAACCTTTTTTGTACAAACCATGAAAGGAAATAATATTTCTCGCCATTTCTGACGAGTAACAACATTTATTCAAATCTAATGTTAACCCGCTACTTAGCAACAAAGAGTAAACTCCAATCTTGGTGACAGGTGTAACTTTCCTATTCCCCATGATCAAGTTTATCTTCCCGTGCTCCAAATTCTCACTTCTTCTTAGTCCCTGCAAATCAGAACATATGTGAATACCACAACATGTATGTGTTGGATTAGTGTCTAAGCCCGTAACTGTATTTGGTAAGTACTTGACCCGGTTGTGCATGGTCCTTTTGGGTTGCCTTCACCAAAGCAACTTGACTGGAGGAATAATAGAGAAAGAGGTTATTATGGTTTGTTAATATATTATAAGAATAATATATTAAAAAGAGAAATCATATTTGTTTAATTAACATTGGTCTAAAATTAATTAAGAATTAATTTTGTGATCAAAAGAAGTTAATTGAACTAGGGGGATTGAACTGTAATTATGTGATATTTACAAAGTTGGGCAAGGAAGCCCTAGATGATAGGGTGGACGAATTCTAGAAATAAATCCTTTAGAATTCGTCCATGATAGGGATTCTAGAATTATCTTATGGACTGCTTGGTGGCCAAGTAACCAGATAAGGATAATGACTAAAACCCTAATTCCTACACTTATATAAAGGACCCTTTGGCATGGGAAATTCGGCCACTTGATCCCTAGAGGTCCTAGAGCCGAATTTCTCCTCTCCTCTCTCTCTCTCTCTCTCTCTCTCTTGCTTATTCCATTTGCTTTTGGTGTTTGTGAGCCATTAGAGGTGCTACACTTGTGGTACTTGCTTTCAAAGATAAGGAGATTCAAGAAACAAGTTGTTATTACTACATAACAACAAGAGGTATGTATTCTATTCTTCTATGTGATTTTCGAAAATACTAGAAGCATGCTAGGTTTCCTTTTGTGTTCATAATGTTGTATGACTAATAGTGAAAACATAGATCCGAATCTAGGGTTGCATGCACACATAGGATTGTTTGTATAAAACCCATCAGTGGTATCCGAGCTTTTTGGTTTTGTTTTCAATTAGATTGTATACAAAAGTATGAATTTGACATATTAGGGTTTATAGCAAATAAACCCTATGGGCTTGATTTTCGAAATTAGGGTTTCTAAACCCTAGATTTCGAAATTTTGATAGGGTTTCCCAAACCCTTTCCTTAGCCTCTAAGATTTTGAATTTAGGGTTATCCAACTTTAGGGTTTTCGAAATTGCCTCCTCCCCAAGATAAGATTCCTAAATTTAAGGGATTTGGATAATGTCATATCTTGTAATTATCCCTTTAATTGTTTAATATGGTAATTAAAGATTTTTTGAATTATTCCATCCCAATTTTCGAATTTTAGGGGGATTAAGGGATTAGGTTAAATTAATTGTTTAATTTAATAGATAATCTTTCAAGATTTGATAATTCAAATTAATGGTTTAATTTTGGGATAATTATTAAATCAAAGTTTTAAACATTTAAAATTTTAAATTAAAAGTTTTAATTTTCAGAAATTTTAAATTTGATTAAAACCTTAGTATTTTGAAATGTTTAAAATACACCCTGTACTATTATAATATTACAAGATTAATATTTTTTTTATATATGTATAACTTAAAATGCTAGTCTTACCGTTAATAAGCCTCATTCACGAAGCTAATCTATAAGGGGGTATAAGGTTATGGCCTATAAAATGGTCATTTAATGGGTGTCCACTCTCACCCACCGCTTCCTTGATTGGTGGAGGGTCGTTAGCCGAACGGGTAGGATAGGGCAAACCTCACCTCATTAAAAGTATAATGAATTATAAAAGTAACTAAATGTTTTTCCAACAATTCCCAATCTTAGTTATTTTAGGAAAAAATGAATTGATGCAAATCCATGAAATTACACTTTGCACCCTTGCTAAGACGTTGGTGGAGCGTATGTGGTTAACCGGCACACTAATTGGGCTCTAAGAAAAGGTGGCAAAGGGTGACTCATTGTTTGTCATAGTTCGATGGAGCGTGTGTGGCTAACCGGCACATCGAATAGGTGACTGTAACAATGAGGGCACCATGTACATTTGCATGGTTATTCACACCCGCTTTGTGATCCTCGGCATCCCAGTCACAAACTAGAGGGGCATATCAAGATTTAAACATGCCATTGAAAAGTTCAATGAATCTCAAAAGGAATCTAGGAGTTTTCAATACATTTAAAACTTAATCTCTCTTTCGTTTTTCATGGTGGAGAATTAGTGAATCGTCATTCACTTACCTTCAAATTATTTACAGGTTACATTACGACATCCCTCTTCTAATTTGTAAATAATGTTGTTGGATCCTAGCCCTAATTTCTCATTTGGGTGTTTAATTAAGGATTCATTTCTAATCAAACTTTTTCCTTTTCTATTTCAATGTCGAACGTCAACAACAATGCTTCCGGCTCGAACTCCTCCGGCTCGTTCTTACTCATGAACTTGTGTGGGAGAGTGATCTTTGATGGGTCCAATTTCAATGATTAGATCCGCAACATCCGAATGGTCACTCGCTACAAGGACAAAGAGTATGACCTAGATGAGAAGCTGAAGGAAATCAACCTCAATACTGCCACTGCTGAAGAGATCGCTGCCTTTGAGTCCCATGAGCGTGATGCCACGAAAGTCCATTGCATCATGCTAGCGACCATGACTGCAGAACTCCAAAAGTCCTATGAGGACATGTATCCTTATGAAATGCATCAAGACCTGCTGGACCGGTACCACCAAAGCGCTAGGCAAGAAAGGTACAAGATCATCACTTCGATGATCACTGCCAAGATGGGTAGTGGAGAGTCCCTTACCGCTCATCTGCAAAAGATGCAGAGATATGTTGATCGCCTGCTGAAGTTAAATGTTAACTTCGATGAAGAGCTGGCAATCGACATCATCCTTCACTCCTTACCTCCCTGCTATAACCAGTTCCGCATGACCTACCACATGAATAAGGAAGAGGTCACCTTGAGCAAGCTTCAAGGCTTGTTAAGGACTGTTGAGAGCAATCTCAAGGATAAGTCTGTTGCATCGACTCCTACTCCCACTGCTACCCCAGTCTTAGCAATAGGGCAAGGGAAGGGTAAGAAGAGGAAGGCTCCCTCAAAGGTCCACCACAAGGGAAAGTCCCAAGATGGTACCTCTTCTAGTGGAACCAAAGTTGGTTCTGCTAAACCCAACTCTAACCCTAAGGAGGTAGAGTGCCACTACTGCCACAAGATAGGGCATTGGAAGAGAAGCTGCCCGGAATATCTACAAGCAATCAAGGATGGGAAGGTCAAGCCGTCCTTCGCAGGTATTTACACTATTAGATCTAATGATTCATCGCATGCTATTTCTTGGGTTCATGTTACAGGATGTGGTTTTCACATATGTTCTGATTTGCAGGGACTAAGAAGAAATAGGGATGTGGAGCATGGAAGGATAAATCTAATCATGGGAAACAGAAGATCGTCGCCTGTCACCAAGATTGGAGTTTATTCCTTAGTGCTTAGTAATGGATTAGGTTTAGATTTAAACAATTGTTGCTATTCGCCAGATATGGCAAGAAACATCATTTCATTTCATGGTTTATATAGACAAGGTTTTAGATATTCATTTGATAATGAAAAGGGTTCTATTTATGCTTATCTTAAAAGTGTTTTATATTTTGAAGCATTGCCTTGTAATAGAATATATGAGACTGTGATGGTTGTAGATAACTTAGGAAATGATGTGTTATGTGTCGATTCTTCCAATAGTATGGATAAAGCATGCTTGTGGCATTGTCGTCTTGGACATGTCAACAAGACATGCATAGCCCAACTCCAAAAGGATGGAGTGTTGAAGTCATTCGACCTTAGGGACGATGACGTGTGCGAGTCTTGTTTACTTGGAAAGATGACCAAGTCACCCTTCACTGGCACTTGTGAGAGGGATGAGGGTTTATTGGATCTCATACATACTGATGTGTGTGGGCCCTTTAGATCCACCACAAGGGATGCGAACCGCTTCTATGTGACTTTCACCGATGATTATAGCAGATATGGGTATATCTACTTAATCAAGCAAAAGTCAGAAACCTTTGAAAAGTTCAAAGAGTTTAAACAAGAAGTAGAGAATCAGTTGGGCAGGAAAATCAAGATGCTTTGATCCGATCGAGGTAGAGAGTACCTAAGTCTTGAATTCGACGACTACCTCAAGGAATGCGGAATAGTTTCGCAATTGACGCCACTTAGGACACCGCAGTTGAATGGTGTAGCTGAGAGGCATAATCGAACTTTGCTAGACATGGTTCGTTCCATGATGAGTCGTGCTTCACTACCTATCTCATTCTGGGGGTATGCCATAGAGACTGCCGCCCATATCCTTAACTTAGTCCCTACGAAGAAGGTTGCCAAAACACCTCACGAGATGTGGACAGAGAAGGCTCCCTCGTTAGCACATATCAAGGTTTTGGGTTTATCACGACAAGCTCGAGCCTTGTAGTGAGCGGTGTATTTTCATCGGCTACCCGTAGAAGTCCTTTGGATATCTCTTCTATAGACCTAGTGACAATGTTGTCTTCATTGCGAGGAAAGGGGTTTTCCGAGAGAGAGAACTCATAAGCCAAGGGGACAGTGGGAGGTAAATCGATCTTGAAGAGCTTCAAGAGTCGAGCGATGAAGGAACCTCTAACGCTAGCGCTCAACCCGAGGAGGAAACTCCGGTTGAACCGATTGACGAATCATTACCTCTTAGACGTTCCAGTAGAGTTAGTATTCCACCCGTGTTGTATGGTTTTCATATAACGAGTGAGGGTGATACGTATATTAGTGATAATACACTAATAAATTTGGACGAACCTAACAGCTATAAGGAAGACATGGCAGGCCCAGAGTCTGCAAAGTGGAAAGAGGCGATGGACAGCGAGATTCATTCCATGTACGATAACCAAGTTTGGAGCTTGGTTGATCATGTACCAGGTCGTAAGACGTTCGGGTGCAATTGGATCTTCAAAAAGAAGACCGACATGGATGGGAATGTGCACACTTATAAGGCCCGATTGGTTGCGAAGGGCTTTACTCAAACTCCCGGAGTTGACTATGATGAGACCTTCTCACCGGTTGCGAAGATAAAGTCTATTAGGGTGATACTGGCCATTGTTGCATTTCATGATTATGAAATATGGCAAATGGATGTCAAAACCACTTTCCTTAATGGGAAGTTAGTTGAGGATGTTTACATGGCTCAGCCAGAAGGTTTTGTCAATACGAAGCATCCCAGTAGAGTGTGTAAGCTTGAGAAGTCCATTTATGGACTTAAGCAAGCGTCTCGCAGATGGAATCTTTGTTTCGATGAGAAAGTCAAAGAGTTTGGTTTTCTGCGAAGCGAGGATGAATCATGTGTATATGTCAAAGCCAGTGGGAGTATAGTAAGCTTCCTCGTATTATATGTCGATGGCATACTACTCATAGGAAACGACGTCCCGACACTGCAGGAAGTTAAGTCCTGGCTCGGGAAGTGCTTCGCTATGAAGGACCTCGGAGAGGCTGCCTATATTTTGGGAATAAGGATAGTGAGAAACAGGAGTAAAAGACTAATAGGACTTAGTCAGAATACTTACTTGGACAAGGTACTAAAACGCTTTAGTATGGAGAATTCCAAGAAATGGGAGTTACCAATCCAAAGTAATGCCAAATTGAGTAAGACTCAAAGTCCGAGTACCGAAGTCGAGATAGTAGAGATAAGCCTAGTACCCTACGCTTTCGCAGTTGGCTCAATCATGTATGCTATGACTTGTACTCGCCCTGATGTGGCCTTCGCTTTGAGCATGGTCAGCAGATATCAAGGGAACCCTGGCAAAGCACATTAGACCGCAGTCAAGAATATTCTTAAGTACCTTCGGAGGACCAAGGAATGGTTTCTAGTCCTTGGTGGGAGTGATGACTTAAAGGTGCGAGGGTACAGTGACGCCAGTTTTCAGACCGACAGGGACAACTACCGTTCGCAGTCGGGCTGGGTCTTTACCCTTAATGGAGGAGCAGTGACTTGGAAAAGTTCCAAGCAGGAGACCGTAGCTGATTCAACGTGCGAATCAGAGTACATTGCAGCGAGCGAAGCGTCAAAATAGGCAATATGTCTGAAGAACTTCATTAGAGACCTTGGAGTTGTGCCAGCCATACAGGAGCCCATAGAAATTTTTTGTGATAACGAAGGAGCAGTTCCCTTGACCAAGGAACCGAGGGATCATGGTAGATCTCGACATATCGACAGAAAATATCACTTTATTCAACATCGGGTAGAAGAAGGACTCCTCGTAGTGAAGAGGGTATCGTCGGAGGATAACCCAGCAGATCCGCTTACGAAGGGACTGAGTAGGGTTAAGCACTTGCAGAACGCTAGGAGCATTGCGCTGAAGGACGATATTAGTTTAGATTAGATTGTTTAGAAACATGTAATAGATAAATGTAATTGACATTCGATGATTAAATAAATGAGTATTATTTATTAGTAAGGTTACTGTCGTATGTTAATTGTTTACCTATTGTTTCATTTTGCATGTTTTGACTTCCTGAATAATAAATTATTCGAACAGTCCAAAGTCGTTCATATGTTGGAAGTAGGTATGAATGAAGACTGTTATGAATTGGTATGTAGATTGTTTAAAGTGTATTAGACATAGCAATAGTTTGCTACAACGTTCATAAGTGCTTACTGTTGGGTTTTGAGCATTCTAACACTCATATGGTGTACATGCAACCCTATAAACCTTGGATCTATGTTTTCTCTATTATACATGCAAATATTAACTATTCCAAGGTTTCATCCTAACTAGCATATTATGAAGCACCTATACTACAAAGTTCTAGTTATATGACATACCTTTTGATGTAGCTTGATGTCTTCAAGCTTTAAGAGCTTAGCCCCAATAGTGTGGAAGCCTCAAATGGAATCACAAATCACCAAAACACCTTGGAAGAACTTGAGAGAATGTATGCACACTAAAATCGGCCCACTCTTATTTTCACACACTTGTGCCAATTTTGTGAGCCAAGGACCCCTTTATGTATTATGGAGGATTAGGGTTACATCCATGTAAACCCTAATACCCATGACCTTTCATTTACATAGGATCCATGGGTTAAAAGCTCCATGGACCATCCATGAAAGCTTAGCCCAACCTAAATGAACTTAGCCCATTCCATATATATAAGAGTCCATATTTAATTAGTTCTTTTTGATCACTTAATTAATTCTAAATTAATTCTTGATCAATACTAATTAAATAATATGATTCCATATTAATATATTATAACTTATAATATATTAATATAAATCATAAATATACTATTCTCAAAAGACTATCCATATAAATTGTGTCGGTGAAGTGCAACCCAAATGGACCATGCCGGGTCGGGTCAAGTACATACCAAATATAGTTATGGACTTAGACATTAATCCAACTGTCTCCCACTTGGATAAGTCTAAAACTATTATTGAGTATGACTTCAAAACCTAACTGGCAATCATAGCTCTTAAAGCCACTGTCGAACTCTGACCTTGTCAATGACTTGTCCATTAGATAAGGGATCATATATTCCTCCATTCTAGATATCATATGGACTGAGACATGGATTATAATCATTCTCTCTGTCCATTTGTTGTTTCCCGATTTTCGATTTATGATGACTGACTGATTGAACAAATCAAATCAATCCTGGCTTGGCCAAGCACTCACATGTGTCATCGCTAAATCATCGAGGGGCCCACAGATATCGCTTTTATCCCGAAGGTAAAAGGAATGGATAAACTTCGACTCATATGGCTTGTTCTACTACTTGTTGAATCATACACACAGGCACGTTTTATAACATCGAGTTACCAAATGCGTTTTCGTGCAATCAATGTATAACCAACTCATAGTAACAACTCATATCTCTAGGTTTGAAGAATATAAGATATTATTGTCTCATGATCACTCGTGATAAAATTCATGAAGTGATTCTAATGAGCGCGGGTTGAATCCAATACTCAGAACTTATGAGCACTCATGAGTGTTGTAGCACCACTTTGTCCACCAACTTGGACCTCTACAAACCAACCCATGACAGTCTTGATTCATATCTACTTCCAACACATGACCGACTGTGGATGGTTTGAATAACTTAATCATTCAGGAAGAGCGACTTAGTTATTCTGGAAGTCAAAACATGCAAAGTGAAACACAAGAATAAATGAATCAAATATGGTATCAAACCCTATGAATATAAATAAACACTTTTATTTATCACCATACTGATTACTCATTATTCATTGTTTCGGTTTTATCAACTTTATACTTGAATTAAAAACACTAGTTGTCCCATGCTCCAAGCATGTACACTATGTTTTTCTTAAACAATAGCTTTGCCATACACCAAGTATGCACTCTATGTTTGTCTATGATCCTTACTTTGTGAAATAAACCAATTGAACATAATTTCAATGATTCTAATTTCACACCCCCAAATCCTTATCTAAAAATGTGAGAATTTCAAATTCCTATCATTTATCGAAATCTGTTTAGATTTTAAACTTATATGCATTGACCCTCCTGTAATGAATATGTAAAAAGTCACAAAGACCTGTCAACAGTCATTATAAGGTATTCCAATAGAGATCAACTCCATGGAAACTAAGTCTCATATTCAAAGTACATTGCTTTGGACATGCTTCTTGCATTAAGTTTTCTAATCTTACACAGATAACTTCCACCTATGGAGACAACTCCATATTCTCATTTTGACTATCACTTCTGAATAAGAGATGCCTCTTTTCAGAATATGTCAATATGGTCCTTCCAAAATTAGCACTATACTTCCAACTATCCCTGAGCAACCAATCTTTGGTAAACCTCAGATTGTCCTTGATAATTGCTTAATCATTTTAGTCATATCCAATTCTAGACCTTTTCCCTTCTTAATGCCTCTGGGCATTTGGAAAAATTCAGAAATGACAAATATTATAGCACATGCCATCGATCTTGTACCCAAAGAAAATGGTACACGATTCATGATGTCTCACATAAAGACATGATTCTAGACCAGTCTTTTGCTACAATATTTTTATTTGCCATGTTTTCAAAATTTGACTATGAAGAGGGATGCCGTAATCATAATCGAATTTTGAGAACGCAATATATAGAATTTCCTTAAGTTGAAGCAATACAACATGAAATTCATATATATATTCTTGACTAAAGATGATTAAGGTCTCAATCCAAGCCTTTAGAACTGAAATGAAGTATATCCTCTCCCTTAATTATAGCAAAACAACTTTTTCAATCCCTGCAGCCTCACGAATTGAAACTTTTGTTTTCTATAATTAACATTGCTAACTTGCAACACTAAAAATAATTATCATGCTCCCACTAACATGATGATTATTAGCATAACACTTATGCTCCCACTAGCTTTGACATGTAGTCAGAAATCAGCTGGACTTCTAGAAATCAATACTTTATTGACTTTCTTACCAAAGTTCAGATTTCTGATACGAGATGCTTTGATAAAACTTTATCAAAATCATACACCTTTCCTTAGATAGCATGCATGTGTGTCTAAACAATTTCAGAACTATGAAAAGGGATGTCGTAATCATAGTCTCAATTGTTTAGACCTTTTGCCATCTGCTTCAAATCTACTTGGTGGAAGTGCTTCCTCACCATCATTTTCATGAATTGGAGAGAAACCTTATGACCCTTAGATTTTATGCTGTATGTGTTCTTATCCATGTGAATCGTCAAAACCATAGTCACAAGACAAGGATAATGACAAATCCAAACTCATATGGACTGAACTTATGCAATCTTAACTTCTTGCCACCTGGCAGTACAGGGCCTGCCATTGCTTCCAAGTTGTTATGCAACCAATTGAGAACTTTCAGAACTCCTATGCAAAGCCAACTTTAACTGGAATGGGCACAGAATATGTCAACACGATAGGTTATAAACCTCAAGTCGTGTGCTAGTGAAGAACCTCAGGTTTTATTCTTGATTAGTTCTTGAAATTCTTTTTAGGATCTTTAAGACTCCCACTATCCTCTTGACATATAAGACTATCTTGCCAAATATTCAAGAGATAGTGCGGATTCTTTATCAAGACAAACACTTCACACAATTGGCCTTAGTTGGTCTTTGTTTTATCCAAAACATCACAACTTACCAATTTCAAATGTACAAGAGTATGACACTTTTACTCTTACATTTGACAAGTGTTCTAAACCTTTCTTTAAGATATGTCACTCAAGTTACAATCTTGGAGTATGACTCTAAGAATTGTTTTGGAACGAAGTATGACTCATCTTCCTGATCTAACCATTTCAACAATTCATGACTCCTCTTCTTAGTCATAAGAATGCACTAAGATGACCTTTAGAGGACTAATTGTGATATGATTTCTAAATCATTAAGATGATCACAAACATGATACTAAAGTACTCTCCCATCTTTTCAGATTTGAGAAACTTTTATCTTTCTGCCTAATTTGATTCTTCCCATTCGTTCTGCCATACATTGAGACTTTTCCAATGTTTCAGAATTATACTTAAACTTGTAAGTATAACCATATTTACTAAACTTTAGTAAATCAAATAGTCTTAACGAGCTTTGTGGTGGACATGACCAGTGCACAAGAATGTGTACTCGATCCCTTTAGTCCTTCACTTGACTCACACATCCATGTGAACAAGTAATTAGTCTTGATTTTCCAATGCTTGAAAGTTCTCATTCATCATACTATTCAACTTGCATGATTCCAAGTTTCGGTCCAATTGAAACTTGGGTGATGAGGAACTTTCCTGATTTGGTAAATTTAGACACTACCACAAATGAAAGAATCAAATCCATTTTCCAATATTGCTGTCAGTGGAATCATATAAGCAATAATTTTCCACAAATGCCATTGTAAGGATACTTCAAATAAATAAAATTAAACAATTTTCTTTTATTTTAAAACTTTGCGGAAAAACTTATCCTTACAATCCACATGGAAAATTGTTGTTATCTATTCCTTAGCAATATACCATAACTTCTTAAGCAACTGCTCAAAATTCTGATGCGATCGAAATCCACCTTCGCGATCAGAATCAGCATATACTTCCTTTAAGATTTCTCTCTATTCTTTGATTCTTAAAACATCAACATGTGACCCAGTCACATCATGTAATGATGATCTCAGAATAGAACTTAACAGAGTTAGATAATGGGCTCTACCTGATGTAGAGTCAAACTTATTGACTTTAACATCCTTAGGTAAATTTGGCAGGTTTGCAATCAACACCCCTTCCTTTGGCAAAATAAACATATGAACCCTTTGGTAATGGGACTATCTCAGACTTAGCCTTTCTCTTTACCATTTGGTCAACCGGGTTGACTATGGCCAATCCCTTTCCATTGGGAAGAGAATGTTTTTTCTGGATTTCCAGTGTCACCATTGTCATTGTCCATAAAGTTTTTGGGAAGTTGATCTTCTAATGAAATTTGCTTTACTATCGTTCCAAATCATTGCTGATTCAGCAGCACCAAGCAAATAGATATTATCATTAAGGTTCATGTCATAATCTGTTTCATAGTAGTCCCAAAGGAACTCACTATGTGATTTAGAAAGTGATTGAACATCCAACTTTCTCAAGACTTTGACACCCAACTCTCCCGGCTTGTCAATATATGACTTCATCTCTAAGATGTGATCACACATAGACCTTGCTTGCCGTTAGGGCTTGAGTGACCTTGAACTTGTGGGTTAGGGAGAATAATTGGAGGAGGTGGACGAAGAGAAGTATGACTTCCATGAGCCAAACTCGGGAAGTCATATTCATTAGGAAAGCTTGGTTTGGGAAGATCATTGTTGTCTAAACCAGACATAAACAAAGGGAGAAATTCACGTAAAGTTGATTTAAGTCCTTAATATAACACCCAATATGATATATTAAGGCTAGGACCCAACAAACTATTTTATAACTTGGAAGAGGGATGCCGTAATCCAAGCTATAAAATATTTAAAGGTAGGTGAATGACGATTCACCAATTTCCACCAAGATAAACGAAATGTATTATTAGGTTTTAATTGGTTTTGAAACTCCTAGATTCTTTTGAGATTCATTGAACTTTTCAAAGGCATGTTTCAATCTCGAGTGTGCCCTTCAGGTTTTGTGACTGGGATGCCGAGGATCACAAAACAAGGTGTGAATAACCATGCAAATATACTTGGTACCCTTAATATTTACCCCTCAATCGATGTGCCGGTTAACCACACACGCTCCACCGATACTATGATAAACATTAAGTTACCCTTTGCCTACCTTGTTAAATCAAGCTAGTGTGCCGGTTAACCACACACGCTCCACTAACTGACTTAAGCAAAGTGCAAAGTGTAATTTCATGGGTTAGCACCAAATTCACATTTTCCTAAGTAACTAAGAGTGGGTATTATTAAGAGTTTAGTTACTTAGTATTTATCATTAATAATTTTAATGAAGGGAGAATTATAGTCCTTGTCCTACCTGTTCAGCTAACGACCCTCCACCAGTCAAGGAAGTGGTGGGTGAGAGTGGACACCCATTAAACTGCCATTTTATAGGCAGTAACCTTATACCCCCCCTTATAGACCGGCTTCGTGAATGAGGCCTACTAATGGTAAGACGACTTGCTCTTATACATATAATATACTAAATTTTTAATATTATAATAGCATAAGGGTGTATTTTAGACATTTAAAATACTTGGTGGTTTAATCTATTAATTAAACTATACTCTTAATTTAATTAAATTTAAACCATGTCATTATGGATTTATTAATTCTCTTTTAATTAAACACTTTAATTATCTATTAATAAAGTCCATAAGAGTTAATTGAATTATTCAATAAAAACATCATAATTCTAATTATTAAATTCAAAACTAAAACCATTTAATTAATTGTTTAAGTTATGAACCCAAGAGTTTTAGAATTCAATTCTTTTTTTATCATAAAAAAACTTTTTCCAAATTCCAAAACTTGAGGGCAAGTTTTGTAACTCTTGAAAACTTTTGGATTCCGTAACTTATGGAGTTAAATACTTGTTTTATGATGAAACTTTTCATGTTCCATAACTTAAGAACAAGTTATGGAATTCGTTAAAACATTAAGACCAAGTTTTGTAACTCCATAAAAAACTTTGAATCAATTTTTTTTAAAAACCTTTTCATATCCATAACTTATGGAGGTTTCAAAAAACTCTTTAGATCAAACTTTTAAAACTAATAAAATAATCATATCATTTTATCTTTTACTAAATTTGACCTAATTCAACTCATATAGCAAATGATTCAAATTTTACAAATAATTAGTTTTTCACAAAAACAAGTAATTATCTTAAAATTTGACAAACGTCATGTTTTTTTTTCCTTTTTTTTTCAACTTGAAAATAAAACATTTGCATCAATATAACAGAAAACAACCCATGGCTTTGATACCACTGTTGGGTTTTGAGCATTCTAACACTCCTATGGTGTACATGCAACCCTATAAACCTTGGATCTATGTTTTCTCTATTATACATGCAAATATTAACTATTCCAAGGTTTCATCCTAACTAGCATATTATGAAGCACCTATACTACAAAGTTCTAGTTAGATGACATACCTTTTGATGTAGCTTGATGTCTTCAAGCTTTAAGAGCTTAGCCCCAATAGTGTGGAAGCCTCAAATGGAATCACAAATCACCAAAACACCTTGGAAGAACTTGAGAGAATATGTATGCACACTAAAATCGGCCCACTCTTATTTTCACACACTTGTGCCAATTTTGTGAGCCAAGGACCCCTTTATGTATTATGGAGGATTAGGGTTACATCCATGTAAACCCTAATACCCATGACCTTTCATTTACATAGGATCCATGGGTTAAAAGCTCCATGGACCATCCATGAAAGCTTAGCCCAACCTAAATGAACTTGGCCCATTCCATATATATAAGAGTCCATATTTAATTAGTTCTTTTTTATCACTTAATTAATTCTAAATTAATTCTTGATCAATACTAATTAAATAATATGATTCCATATTAATATATTAGAACTTATAATATATTAATATAAATCATAAATATACTATTCTCAAAAGACTATCCATATAAATTGTGCCGGTGAAGTGCAACCCAAATGGACCATGTCGGGTCGGGTCAAGTACATACCAAATATAGTTATGGACTTAGACATTAATCCAACACTTACGAATAAGATTTGAGCATTGGAATAAACCCACGCTTGCTGGAATCACTTCATGGAATTTGTCACGAGTGATCGCAAGACGATAATATCATATGGTCTTAAAACCTAGATATATGGTTTATTGTTTGCTAATTGGTTGTGCATTGATAATGCATAAACGCATCAGTAACTTGATGTTATAAAATGCATTGTTGTGTACGATTTAATTAGTGAATAGTAAACGCATATAAGTCGAAGTTTATCTGTCCCTTTTATCCTAAGAGGGTAAAAGCGATATCAGGGCCCCTCGATGATTTGGTTTGACTTATGTGTCGGGCCCGGTCAGGACTGAATTGATGTGTTCAATTAAGTTCTATGTCAAACGAATCTGAGATCGAGAAACAAATTGTTGGGCAATGAGTATGACTATGTTCCATGTGATTGTCCACACGATATCCAGAACAAAGGATTATATGATCCCTTATCTAAAGGACATGTTACTGATAAAATCAGAGTTCGACAGCGTCTTTGAGAGCTACGATTGCTAATCGGATTGTACTTGCATTTATAGTTACTAGACTTATCCAAGTGGGAGACTGTTGGATTAGTGTCTAAGCCCATAACTGTATTTGGTAAGTACTTGACCCGGTTGTGCATGGTCCTTTTGGGTTGCCTTCACCAAAGCAACTTGACTGGAGGAATAATAGAGAAAGAGGTTATTATGGTTTGTTAATATATTATAAGAATAATATATTAAAAAGAGAAATCATATTTGTTTAATTAACATTGGTCAAGAATTAATTAAGAATTAATTTTGTGATCAAAAGAAGTTAATTGAACTAGGGGGACTGAACTGTAATTATGTGATAGTTACAAAGTTGGGCAAGGAATCCCTAGATGATAGGGTGGACGAATTCTAGGGATAAAGCCTTTAGAATTCGTCCATGATAGGGATTCTAGAATTATCTTATGGACTGCTTGGTGGCCAAGTAACCAGATAAGGATAATGACTGAAACCCTAATTCCTACACCTATATAAAGGACCCTTTGGCATGGGAAATTCGGCCACTTGATCCCTAGAGTTCCTAGAGCCGAATTTCTCCTCTCCCCCCTCTCTCTCTCTCTTGCTTCTTCCATTTGCTTTTGGTGTTTGTGAGCCATTAGAGGTGCTACACTTATGGTACTTGCTTTCAAAGATAAGGAGATTCAAGAAACAAGTTGTTATTACTACATAACAACAAGAGGTATGTATTCTATTCTTCTATGTGATTTTCGAAAAAACTAGAAGCATGCTACGTTTCCTTTTGTGTTCATAATGTTGTATGACTAATAGTGAAAACATAGATCCGAATCTTGGGTTGCATGCACACATAGGATTGATTGTATAAAACCCATCAGTATCAAGGACCCAAGAATTAGAATAGGGTGAGTTATTAGACAATATAGTCTAAATACCTGCATGGTTGGGTTTCACTTTCCCATCCTTAACATCTTGCAAGTACTTTGGGCAGTTTCGATTCCAGTGCGACTTTTCATGACAATAGAAGCATTCAGCCTCTTTAGAGTTAGCAGAAGGAGTGACGAAACCTTTCTTGGTTCCACTTGAAGAGGAGCCATCAAGGGACTTTCCCTTGGTACCCTTCGAAGGGCTCTTCCTCTTCTTTCCTTTGCCTGGCCCGATTGCCAAGACAGGGGCCGCGGTAGGAGTAGGAGTAGTAACAACCGACTTACCTTTAAGACCACTTTCTGCAGTCTTCAGAAGTCCTTGAAGTTTGTTGAGTGTAACTTCCTCCTTGTTCATGTGGTATGTCATTCGGAATTGATCATAACACGAAGGTAAGGAGTGCAAAATAATATCAATTGCCAACTCCTCTGGGAAGTTCGCATTCAGTTTCAGTAAACGGTCCACATACCTTTGCATTTTCTACATGTGGCCCGTGATGGGTTCACCATCCTTCATCCGGGTTGTTATCATGGAGGAGATGATTTCATACCGCTCTTGACGAGCACTGTGATGGTAGCGGTCCATCAAGTCCTGGTGCATCTCAAAAGGGTAATAGTCCTCATAGGACTTTTGGAGCTCAGCTGTCATTGTGGCCAACATGATACATCCCACTTTGGTGGCATCTCTCTCATGTGCCTGGTATTTAGCGATCTCCTCAGGAGTAGCAGACGACTCATAAAGTTCCTTAAGCTCCTTGTTGAGGACATATTCTTTGTCCTCATAACGAGTGACCATCCTGATGTTCCTGATCCAATCCATAAAGTTGGATCCATCGAAGATGACTCTCCCACAAAGGTTCATGAGAGAGAAGGAGCCGGTAGGGTTTGAGCCAGAAGCAGCATTGTTGGAAGACATCTGAAAAGAAGAAAGACAAGTTTAGATTAGATATAAAGATAGTCCTTAATAAGACACCCAAATGTAATATTAAGGCTAGGACCCAACACAATATTATATAACTTAGAAGAGGGATGTCGTAATCCAAGCTATAAAATATTTGAAGGTGGGTGAATGATGATTCACCAATTTCCACCATGAAAAACGAAATAAGTTATTAGGTTTTAATTGGTTTTGAAACTCCTAGATTCTTTGAGATTCATTGAACTTTTCAATGGCATGTTTCAATCTCGAGTGTGCCCTTCAAGTTTTGTGACTGGGATACCGAGGATCACAAAACAAGGTGTGAAGTAACCATGCAAATTACTTGGTACTCTTAATGGTTATCACTCAATCGATGTGCCGGTTAACCACATGCGCTCCACCGACCTATGATAAACTTTAATCCACCCTTTGCCTACCTTGTTAAGTCCAGGTTAGTGTGCCGGTTAACCACACACGCTCCACTAACGACTTAAGCAAAGTGCAAAGTGTAATTTCATGGGTTAGCACCTTATTCACATTTTCCTAAAGTAACTAAGATTGGGAATTTATAAAAACATTTAGTTACTTTACATTCATCATACTTTTAATGAGGATTAAAGTCATTGTCCTACCCGTTCGGCTAACGACCCTCCACCAGTCAAGGAAGCGGTGGGTGAGAGTGGACACCCATTAAGCTGCCATTTTATAGGAAACAACCTTATACCTCCCTTATAGACCGGCTTCGTGAATGAGACCTACTAACGGTAAAACCACTTGTTCTTATACATATATAATTATTATTAAACTTATAATATTATAAAGTATAAGGGTTGAATTTTAACTTTTAAAATTCTAGGGGTTGGAACTAAAGTTTTACCAAGTTGTGTGAGACTTTACATGTTCCAAAACTTGAGGGCAAGTTTTGTAACTTTCAAAACTTTTCATCTTTCATAACTTATGAGTTAATGGTTTATTAAAATGAGAGACTTTTCATGTTATGTAACCTATGTGTTTCTTTAATGGACTTTAAAAGAATGACTTTTGGTAATCCATAACTTGAGGACAAATTATGGATTCCATTAAAACACATAATGATCAAGAATTAAACTACCAAGCAAGTTGCAAATAATTCCTATGATATTCTAAACTCATAAGTTCATGAACATTCATATCAATAATTTCAAGAATCATAAAAACACATATAAGACTTGAAATTTTGATAATAGCTATTGAAAATGGATTAGCATAACCATTACACCATCTAAAACAAGTTTTATAAGACCAAAACAGTTTAGGGTAATGTTTCTAGTCCATTTCCAGCAGCAAAACACAAAAATATGCACTCTGGGCATTCTACTCGTCGAGTGCATGAACCTAGTCGACGAGTAGGATGATTTTAAGCATGGACTCGTCGAGTCCCCCCATGTACTCGGCGCGTTCCTTCAGCAGAATGCAAAATTTTCGACTTTTTTTCAACAACTTGCATCAAGTATGAAGAAAACAAGCCTAGTCTCTGATACCACTGATGGGTTTTGAGCATTCTAACACTCCTATGGTGTACATGCAACCCTAGAAACCTTGGATCTATGTTTTACTAAGATACATGCAAATTTGCTTTTCCAAGGTTCTTAACCTAACTAGCATGGCATGGGGAGCTTTGAAACTTAATAATCTAGTAGAGTTACATACCTTTTAGTAGTGGTTGATTGCTTGGAGTTTGAGAGCCTAGCACCAATAATGTGGATGCATCAAATGGAAGTCACAAATCACCACAAACCTTGGAAACTTGAGAGAATGGTAGAACACTTCTTGAAATCGGCCCACCCTTGTTCTCACACAAAAACTAGTGTCATTTCAAGTGCCAAGGACTCCTTTATATAGTGTGGTGGATTAGGGTTACATCCATGTAAACCCTAATACCCATGACCTTTCATCTCCATGAGATCCATGGGTTAAAGCTCCATGGACTATCCATGGACTTACCATGCAAGCCTAGCCCATTCTAAATAAGCATTAGCCCACACCATATAAATACAAGAGTCCATATTTAATTAGTCACACTTTTGATCACCAAATTAATTCTAAATTAATTTTAGATCAATACTAATTAAATAATATGATTTCATATTAATATATTAGAACTTATAATATATTAATAAATCATAACTTATACTATTCTCAAAAGATTATCCATATAAATTGTTCGGGTGAAGTGCAACCCAAATGGACCATGTTGGGTCGGGTCAAGTACATCTCAAATATAGTTATGGACTTAGACACCTTATCCAACAAGTATATGGGCATTTTTGGTGAAAAGGGGGGTCATTCTCGGGTTGAGCTTGTCATGAGAATGTGGTCTCAGATCTGGACTCCTTTAGGCCCTCATGAACATATAGTTCTCAACTTTATCTAGCCCTAGCCCTTTTCCATGTCCTAAACCTCTTCCTAAGGCTAGTTTTGAGTGTTTTAGCTTCGTGAAGCCTTGCATGCATGTAAAGTTAGCAACTTTACGTGATAACTACACCCTAGGAGCCTAGATCTATAGTTTGGAGCCTTGGTTTCGCTTAAAAGCGTCTGATTGAGAAAAGGACTGAAGGAACTTGACGAGTTGCATAGCCAACACTATGAGTTGGATGAGGGTTTCCCGCTTTCTGGATTCTGCATGAAGTCGGCGAGTTAACAATATGAATCGACGAGTTGGTTAGGATTTTTCCTGATATTCTGGATAATGAATGGACTCGACAGGTTACTTGGTAACTCAGCGAGTTGACTGGGGTTTTCGCGACTTTCTGAGTTCTGAAGGAACTCGACGAGTCTGTAAGCTGCACTTAATGAGTTGGGTCAACATGGATTGTTGACCTTGATCGTTGACTTGACTTTGACCAAGGGTTGACCCAGTTTGACTTCTGAGGGTATTTTGGTCATTTGGGAATTTATGGAATTGGATCAATGATGGTTGTAGGTGTTGGTGTTTGGAGCCGTGTTTTGGGAGTTTGATATTTTAGTTCCGATGGACATTGTAAGGTAAGTTTTCCTCACTATACTCAAGGGTCGAAGGCACCAAGGTCGGCCCTTTGGATTGTTATCCTGCTTTATTGTTAGTGTGATCTGTTAGATCGGTATCCTGGTAGATAGGATGTTGCCATGTTTAGTGAACTATAGATCGGTTTGTCTGTCTGTAGACTGTTATGTGATTATCTGATATATGTGTACATGATTGATTAGTGGTTAAGGCTCATTTGCTTTGTGCAAGAGCCAACAGACCGGGGCAATCCAATCCGATGGTTGTGGGCCGAGAGTATTCCATCCTGAGGATGATTGGACTCATAGTATGTGGGCATTCCAACGTTGTGATGGTTGTGGGCCGAGGGTATACCATCCCGAGGATGATTGGACCCATAGTATGTTGGCATTCCAACCCGATGGTTGAGGGCCTGGGGCATTCCAACCTGATGGTTGATTGGGCCCACAGTATGCTGTTATTAGATGTGTGTTATTTGTTGTGCGGGTATTTTTGGGGGAAACTCACTAAGCTTCGGGCTTACAGTTTTGGATTTTGTTTCAGGTACTTCGGATGATCGCGGGAAGGTGAAGGCGTGATCGTGAACCTCCTCAAATTTTTATAATTTGATTGCTGGGATACTCTGATATGAAACTAGTTTAAAAACATTTTGTAATAAATAATGGTTTTTGAATGCTTGAAAAAGTTTTAAATTTTCATGAATTTTATGGATGTTACACAGACGTTTCCGCCGTTCTGGTTTGGGGGTGTGACATGGTCCATCTAAATTAATATCATACTTCTAACTGTCCACAAGCAACCAGATTCAAATTTAGCTTTCCTTCATGGATTGAACTTCACAATTCTAAATTTATTTCCCTCTGATAGCTCAAGGTCCTACTAGTGCTTCCATGTTGTTGGCAGCTCACCCATATTGATCAATGTATTTTCACTGACCACTACGCTTTTGCTTTTGTAGTTAAATGAAAACATAGAACTCATAAGCATTGCCAACTCAACTTGAAGTACATATAAATAAGAATGTGTCAAGATCAATACGACTCCCACTGACTTCTTGACATATGAGTTTTCTCTCAAGGAACATTCCTTGACGAGTTAAAACAAATATTTAAAAGTTTGTGTGGATTCTAGACAAGAAAACACTTCATAGAATAGGTCTCATTTTATCTTTTGTTTCTCGATTAACGAATACATCACAAATCCAACTCTATATGTGCTAGAGTAATAAAAAAATAGTATGCTACATACTTCGAGGTGTTTTCAACCTTGTTAGTTTGAAATGAGTTTCAAGATATGATTCGTAGTTACTAGAGCATGGCTCTACAACTTGATTTGGAATGAAGTATGACTCATATCTTGATCGAACTATATCCAACAATATTTGATTCCTCGTCTTAGTCATACAATTGCACTAAGATATTTTTTCAAGGATCAATTGTGATATAAATCCACAATCTCTTGATCGAACTATATCCAATAATATCTTTTATCTTTCTGCCTAATAGATTCTTCTTATTCGTTCTACTACTCTTTGAACCTTTTCAAAGTATCAAAATTATGCTTAATCTTATAAGCAACCATATTTACTGAAACATCAAAAAATCATGACAAATAGAGTTATCGTTCTTTATGGTGGATCTGAATAGTCCATATCAACATGTACTAGATCCATTAATCCTTCACTTAACTCACATAAACGTGTGATCAATGCATTAGTTATAATTTTCCAATGAACAAGATTCTCATATACTATACAATGCGACTTGTAAAATACCAAGTATCTGTCCAGTTGGTGATGAGATTTCTTTTTACTTGGTCAATTATGACAATACCACACGCGATCTCATAAGAATCAAATCCACAATTAATATTGCTAATATTATAAATGTAACCAACACTTTCATAAATGCCATTGCAAGGAATTATAACAAAAAAAGGCAACTAGATAAACCAAAATTTCACTTTTATTGAAAATAAATTAAAAGTTGGAACTTGTCCTTACAATGCATAAAATGAAAACTATGTTTCTAGAGATTTCCTAAGAGTAGTAGCAATTTATTAAATTATCCCAACTCCTTAGTAGTAACTCCAAATTCTGATCTTCAAACCATGTGACCAAAGTCTATTTCTCATGATCAGATTAAGCTCACCTTGCTCAAGCTTCATTTTTTCTCTTAACTCCTTTAATACCATCAAAATGTGATCATCACAACATGTATTAAGAGTCTATGAATAGGAACTTATAAAACAATGGAGTCCGATAATGGATGTACCTGAAGTAGAGTCACACGACTTAACTTTTACTATCTCTAAGATCTTTTAGGTATTTTGGGCAGCTTCATTTCCAATGTCCCTTCAATCGGTAGTAGAAACATATTGACACTTTGGGGTCAACAGTCAACACATGGAACGATCCCAGAACTAGCCTTTCTCTTTACCATACGATCAAACTATTTGATCTTGGACGACCCCTTTCCATTGGGAAGAGAAATCTTTTCTGGATCACCATTTTCACCGTTGTCAATGTCCATGGAAACCTTGGAATTATACCTTGTAAGCATCTCTGCTTCGGATGTGCTTTTAAGCATTTTTGCTTCAGCAACCATCAACACTTGGGTCAGATCAGTAAGGGTCATTTCGATATTCCTCATATAAAAGTTCTCAATGAACTGATCATATGACTTTGGAAGTGAGAGAATAACCAAGTCAATGGCTGGCTCCCTTGGGAAATCGACACCCAATCTATACAACTTGTCAATGTACGATTTCATTTTCAGAACATGGGCACACACAAAGTTTCCATCTTGATGTTTACATACCAATAGGGATTGAGTAGTCTCATATCTTTCAACTTAAGGAAAAACGTGACGTTGGGAGAGTCACAGGAGGATGTGGAAGGGTCAACTAAGCATGGTGTCCAGTTCCACTATTTCCTAAGGAAGGGAAAAAACAATTTCACCTTGACTTCAAATTAGAAGACCATCTACAGGAGATTGAGAAAAACCATTTCCATAAGAATGAGGAATATCATTTCAATCTTTATAAGACATCTAAAAATGGGAGAAAAGAGAATTCAAGTTTGTTGATTTTAATCATTAATTATTAACCCAAATTTTAAATTAAGGCTAGGATCCATATTTTCGATTCGAACTTTGAAGAGAGATGTCGTAATCAAATTCGAATCTATTTTAGGTAGATAAGGCTTTTACCAATTCCAATCTTATGAAACTCCTAGATATTTTGAGATTCATTAAATCTTATCAATGGCATGTTTAATTTTGGATTATGCTCTCGCTTTTGTGGCTGGGATGTCGATGATCACAAACGAGATGTGAATAACCATACCAACCCGCTTGACAACCTCAATGTCATTTATCATCTCACATTGATGTGTCGGTTAACCACACACGCTCCATCAACAATGATAATATTCAATATGCCAATCATATCTCTTTAAAGTCCCTATTAGTGTGCTAGTTAACGACACACACTAACGATATATTAAAGTATGATGTGCGTTTTAATAGATTAACATACTTTTCACATTTTTCCTAAAGTAACTAGAGTGGAATTTATTTTTTTAAAAGAAGGTTCTACTACTTTTATATTATTATACCTTTTAATGAGATTATGTCATATCAAACCCGTTTGGCTAACGACTCTCCACCATACAAGGGAGTGGTGGGTGAGAGTAGACACTCAATGACAGTTATTTTATAGGCCGCTTCCTTAAACTCCCTTATAGTATGATTTCGTGAATAAGGCGTACTATCGATTTAATTGACTTGTCTTATACATATAATATATTAAACTTTTAATTATATATAGTATAAAGTGTATTTTAAAACTTTTCTAAAATACTAGGTTTAAATTTAAAGTTTCGAAATTAATATAAAAAATTAATTTAATTTAAAAATAAACCAATTCGTTTCAGGTAGTCTTCCACTATACTACTTTTCTCTCTTTAGAGCTCCCAAAAAAGTCATTGAGTCTTTGGAGAGTGTTAGAATAAAATTTATTTGGGGTGGTATTGAAGAGAAAATGAAAATTCATTGGGTTGCTTGGGATGTGGTGAATAGACCTAAATAAAAAGGAAGCTGTGGTATATGTTGCCTTAAATATTTAAATAGTGCTCTTCTTATCAAATGATGGTGGCAATTGAAAGTTGAAATAATGGTTTTTGGTCATCTTGCATTAAAAGTATACATAAAATCGATGGTGTGGATTTGAAGCCGTTTGCTAGATGTGGCATACCGGACACTTGACTTTCTACTTTCCAAATAAAAATGGAGCTTGAAAAATGGGGGATTTCGATTGATGACCTTTTTGAAAGAAAGATGGAAGATGGTAAAAGTACTTACTTTTGAAAGGATAAATGGAATGGAGAGTTACCACTTAAAATCATGTTTCCGAATTTATATAACATTGAAGCAAACAAAAATTGCATGGTTGTTGACAAGCTGACAGAAAAGGAAGGGGTTGTTTACATGTAACATCCCAAAATTCAAGACCAAAAATTTCATTTTTAATTAAGTTATTATATAACCAACAGTATAAAAACATCCATAATAACGTCACATGACAAGACCAAAGTATCAATAATCAAAACATGTTATCATAAAATAATATCAGAGTGCAATCCCAAAGATCTCATGTGCGGAAAACATAGTGTGATGCGCTTCGAGCCGGCTCCTTTCCTTTGAAAACGAAGTACCTGAAACCAAAACTGTAAACCGTAAGCATGAAGCTTAGTGAGTACCCCTATCATACTACATACCATACATAAAACATAATGTATAACATATCCGGGTACTAGCTACCCCTTCGGTCTCTTTCAACCGGTAACTTGCCTAGCATATCAGGGTGTTGGCCTAGCCCTTCGGTCCTGTCGACTGGTAACTTGCCTAGCATACCAGGGTACTGGCCTACCCCTTCGGCCCTGTCGACCGGTACCTCGCCTAGCATATCAGGGTGCTGGCTTACCCCTTCGGTCCTTTTGACCGGTACCGGGGACTATTTTACCCCCTACTCTACCACATAGCATCCTAGTGCATAAACATATAAATCATATACTGCCTAACTTGTCTGGGTGCTGGCATACCCCTTCGGCCTTATCGACCGGTACTGGGGTCTATCCTACCCCTCCTATCACATATTACATAACATCATGGCATACTATCACATAAAACATAACATACCAGATAATTATCACAAAGACAATTATCTAACAACCATCTCCTACTAGTGGGCCGGCATTGTGGCTGTAGACCCACTTCTACTGGAAGGTAACTCACCTAGCACTGCTGAAGTCCTACAGATGAAAACCCGGACTGTCCCGAACTGTCAACATCAAAACAATACCCAATTAATAATTGGGTTCCAACATATATCTATGAGTCCATGCTTAGGGTAAAAGACTACTCTATCTCTAACTTAGCTTGATTCAAGCTCAAGGCCCAATCCAAAGGCCCAAAGGTCTAACTGTGAATCAAAGCCCAACATATGGCCCAATTTTCCAAATTGGGCCCAAACCTTTACATGGTCTTATTCTTAGGCCCAACTATTTAGTCTAGTCCAAACATTTGGCATTTCTAATGGCCCAATATCTCATAATCATAAAGGCCCAATTATGGCCCATATATGGCCTAATTTTCCAAATTAGGCCCAAACCCTCACATGGGTCTTACCCTAAAGCCCATCCATAAATTCTTAGTCCATATGATTGTTCTTGGATGGCCCATCAATAGCCCAATCACCAAAGCCCAACAGAAAGGCCCAACTTAAGGCCCAAGTGAAATTAGGGTTTTCACATAAAATGACGATTAGGGTTAAGTGTTTCTCACTTAACCCATTAAGGAATTAATCCATTAAGTCCATTAATCTATTGGGTCAATCATGTAGTGTGGTCGGGCTTAATACATAATCCTAATCCAGTCATCCAAAATGCGAGTCCCGACAGTCCAAAACCCATATATCCAATAATACAGTTTTCTAAACCCTAAATAGGATTTCCAACCCAATCATAGCCGCCCAAAACTTAGTCCTTAGATCAAATAGGGCTTCATTAGGCCCACTAGGGTCTCATAAGGCCCATTAGGGTTTCATAAGTCAGGCACCACCCACTACCACCTCGAGTAGTGGTGGTCAACGGCGGCTCACAACGACGGCCACCACCTCACAGTGGTGGTTATGAGTTTCTTTTATTATTCTAGCATCGGTTAAATTATTACAAAGAAAAAACTAAAATAACTCACACACACACAAATACAAACACACACACACACACATAGCCACCCTAGTGGTGGTCGACGGTGATACATGGCGGAAGCCACCACCTCACGGTGGTGGTGGTGGCTGTTCTTCGAGAATTCCGGCCAAACAACACCCAAACACCACTTTACTGCAATAGAAAGACACACACATGCGTTTCTGTTGCAAAACTAACCCAACCACCCACCTGGTGGCGCACGGCGGTGGTGGTGACACGAGGAGGCGGGCAGCAGCGTCATCGGCGGCACAGCCGCATGGCGGCGACGGAAACAAGCGGAACAGTCACTGGAGTGCACGATGAGCGACGACATCACGAAGGGAAACGAGAAGTGGAGATGGTGGTGCGAAACCCACCGAGTACAGCAGGAGCAGCCACGCCTCACGGTTTTCCGGCGACCCATGCAAAGATCTTGCTGTTCACGATGTCACTGGCGGCAGGGGATGGTGGCGTTCCGATGGCGAAACTAGAATCCAGTCATCCTTCACGGCGGTTTGCGGTGGTCCCGGAGATAGGCAATGGATCACAGCGATAGGTGGTCGGAGTAGCTCCGACGACCGTTGTGAAGCTTCTATGGATGGCAGCAGAAGGCAGAATAATAAGAAAAAGAAGACACCTAGGGATGATGGCAGCGGCACATAACGGCGGAAAGGCTGCGTTTTACGACCGGCGGCGGTCTTGTGGTCACTGGCGGCCTTTCACTGATCAGAAAAATAGGGTGGTGGCGGCGCCGGTGTGGGAGGCATAAGGGTGGGGGGTGACGGCTGCACATCTGTTTAGGGTTAGGGTTTGTATGGGTTTTATACCCGAGCCCTACAAACTTATTGCCATAATGGAAAAAATGGCCCCTCCCTCCAGGAATCATTTCGATATAAATCCTATATTTACCCTTTAAACCCCACCTTCTAAAATCCTTTACAAATTAAGTTCATAATTTACTCTTTAGCCCTCAACATTCTAATTCATTTCAATTTAGGTTCAAATATCGAACTTCAGCCATGTTAACATTTTTAGTCCCTCCTCATGTCATTCTTTTCAACTTAAGTTCAGATAATTACCACGGAGCCCCTGTCTTCATAAATATTTACAACCTGAATCCGGATTTTACACTTTTAACCCCCAATCTCTAAAATTGTGACAATTAGCTCCTTAAGACCAACACCTTGCTATATAATTATTGATTTTAGGGCTACTATTCGTTCATTAATTAATTAATTTATTTATTTAAGAAATGGGGTGTCCCCCACTTAAATTAGATTTCGTCCTCGAAATCATTCCTTACCATTCCTTACACGCCCAACCACCCAAGTAACATGGTCACAATCCTAGGTACACCCTAGCCTTCCCAAGGCAGTCTAAATCATCCCTCGTAGGGTCCTAACACCTGGAAATGAACGAATTTCTTGCAACAAGATCACATCTACTCCGTCTGAAATATGCAGTCTCGAGGTGGTCTGACTCTCTGACAGACCGCTCATGCTGAGCTTTACCAAGCTTAATTATTCTCGACTGACCGACCAAATGAACACTTTCTGCCTTGGTTACCTCGATGCTACCACTAGAGCAAAATCATTGACCATAGTCAACAATAGAGCACTTACTCTTGATAGAAGACTCAAATAATCCTTCGAGTAGAAGATCCATCCCTGCAACGGTTAGACTCGACGAGAGCTGCGCAGTAGGATCAAATCGACTACTCTGAGATTATTTAATCCCACTGTGAGTGACTTATCACTTCCCAATCAATCAGTTATTCCATTCGTACTTGAGGCATAAAACCCTAATACTAATACTGCCAAAACACTGAAACTGCCCAAAACACTGAACTGCCTGAAATAGCATGCTGCTACATGGCTGCTTTCCAAAATCTACTGAGACCTCCTAGGTCTCCAACCGATCGGGTCCATGCGTTGAATCCTGACGTCACCAAATCCAAGGCTAAAAGTGATTTCTACCTGACCAATGGTAGCCTTATATCACAAACGACCTTAAGCAGTCCATTGCTTCCTTGATCGCATAACTGTAGTGGCGCTCCTACGGTCTTATCACTGGCTCAACCCGATCTAATCCATATGGGTAATTCCAAAATCCAATCTGTGGATTTCCATATCCTCACCGCTACACCCGAACTGGTGGGTATTACTGTTCCTTCTGTGTCCTAACAACGCGCTCATGCTATCTATCAACCTAGTGAATGTTGCGGCTACACCCACAGACTTAGATCACTCTAACAATATCTGCTAACCTTGTGAATGCTACGGCTACCCCCGTAGTCTTACAACACTTTCCATGCTATCTGACTGCTAGTGAATGCTACGGCTACCCCCGTAGTCTTACAATACTTTACATACCGGGTCTAACACGCACTCGACCTAACACTCAACTGAACTTGAATTCTAATTGTACATCTAACCTGGTTCCCTAAACCTGTTATCCGATGCCAAGGAAAAGCGTGAACCCAAAAGTTGGAACGTTTTCTAAACTCCAGACTCACCCAATCCTCAACCTAGACGGCCACCCGACCGCCTTCCATCCTGACAAGGATGCGAAACTCATCCTAGTTTCACACCTATTACTGCTCCTAAGTACCTGCTCAATTCTCCCCCACTTAGATTCGACTAAGTCTTCATGGCACGTAAGAATTTAAGGATTCCCAATCCTTCTTGCTTTCTAGTAATCCACTGATAACAACCTGTGCTTACCAATGCTAGCGATCACTTACCGGTTAAACCCTAAGATCGCCCATCCTCTGAAATCTAGAAGAGTACTCTTGAAATCTGGTCCAGCCTGACACCTCAATCCATCTCTCATGCTAACAACTGGAGACCTTAATCTTCACCCTGGCTGACGAATCCTCGTTCCCACTTCAAATCTCGTAGCTCCACTAAACTCTAACCAAACACAGCCCATGTGTAAGTACAATTCTCTTGAACATCCACTAACCAACCGCTTGTGCATCTAACACTCGTAACTAAAACTACCATCTTCATGCCACCAGTCCTTTCCTAGCATCGGTAGTGCCTTGAACTCCAAAGTTCTTTCATAGACAATTGCGACCATACCTCAACAATGATAGAACCACTGAAATATGAATTCACTGGAGAACTATCGCTCTAACCCTAACCTAATATCCTCTAATTAACACTCCTGCGCAGGTCTCGACAAAGATCCGGAATGATAACGGTACATGCGGAACCCACTTTGCAAGATACGTCCCTCTGTAGGTTCATCAAGGACTTTCCGGCATGCAGAATGGCATATATCATCCTTGATAACCCAGAAAATAGCAGAGAACCGACCCGATATCTGACTGATCCAAACTCACTTATAATTCCAAAGCGATACAGATTCCCGACATCCACCTAGTAGCAGTAGAAGATGATATACCTGCAACAACTGGAGGGATCTTGATCACCTTCTCCAAAGATACTTCGATCAACCTGAGATCATGGTGCAAAACTCCCTTTCGATCCCGATGACAGGAACTAACAATAGGATCCTCCTTCCTGAAGGACTCTAAGGATTCACAAGCTTTGGGCTTCCGATGAGCGCCTAACTGATCCGCGACAATTCTATACTATGAACCGAGAGAACACTGAACACCCCGAACCAGCAAAAGGGAAACGATCTTACACTAGCCACTAGTAATTCACACTATGCAATTGGCATATGATGATATTTGATGATCTAACCTAACAGGAGCAAAGAAATAAACCAGGGATAAACTTACTCATCCTGCTACAGTATCCCAAACCACGGCACAATTCCCACAACAATGTGCAGATAAGACTGAAAATAAGCAAGGTTACATACCTGCCACATCGCCTGCTAGAGTTCTGACTTCTACTGTCTGACACTGCAGGACCTGACTCCTTCTGCTGACATGACCAATACCGCTACACTTGTAGCAGCCTAAACCCCTGGAATGTCAAACTCCCTTGTGTACTTTCCCGCACGTGTTGCACTGACTCCGGCCCTGCTGGCCTTTCACCCGATGATCAGAAGTCATGGGTCTCTCCCCGGGACCCTCTACTGTATGCACCTGACACGACCCTTTCTTCTCAAAGTGCTCCAAATCGATATCGCATCCTCGGACTTTGTGTGACATCCCCATTTTCACGGCCTGAAAAGACCAATTCTGTTTATGCTTTATAAAAATCAGAGTACCCTTTTTAATAAAAACGTTGTGGAATTTGTTCCCAGAAAAACATGATAAATACGTTATCAAAGCATTTCCGAAGAAATGTATTTTATTCATTTTAAAACATTGGGATGTCATCTTCAATACAGAAACATAAGCATAAACAAAACTTACATTCATTATCACTAGTGATCTACACCTCTTTAATCTCTCAGTGTAATGTAGCTTCATATCGACACCTGTGATACAAATAAACTGAGTGGGTCAGGTTGGGAAACCTGGTGAGTACATAGGGTTTTCAACCCACAATAATATAATTATTATGTTTAATCATCAAACAATCAACCCAATTACCCATCCCCATTATCTTCTTTACTCTTAAGGATCTACCCTAAGAATCAAATATTTCTCGTTCATTCATTCCTAAGGATCATCCTAAGGAATCGGCATGAAGTCCATCATCACCGGGGTTTAGGCACTAAGTCTGCATAGTCGCCAGGATTTATACAACAGGCACTAAGTCCGCATAGTCGCCAGGGTTTTAGGCACTAAGTCTGCATAGTCGCCAGGGTTTATACAACAGACACTAAGTCCACATAGTCGCCAGGGTTTTGGCACCAACTCTGCATGATCGCCAAGGTTTAGGCACCAAGTCTGCATGATCGCCAGGGTTTAGAGTACACCGGGTGAACACATCGTTCACAACACCTACAGGTTGTGAGCCTGCTAGTGTTCCACTGGACTGTCTAGAATAGTCTGTGGTTGTCATCCATACTCTGCTAGATGACGTGGACATCATTTGGGAAAAAGGCTTCTCACATCGTCCACCTCTCACCCTTACCTCATGGTCTATATCACCTCTCAACTCATCATCCAACTCATATTTCATCTACCCATGTTTTACCCAACATATTATGTAGATATAAATACATATACAGTTTAAATCATATAAAACTTGTATAAAATCATTCATCCAGCATAGATAGCAAGTATACAGATAAAATGCACACATAGCACGTAATTTATATAAAATACTTCATATCTATGTGTAAGATGAAAGTAACTATGCACTCACTTGATTAGGTGGTGACTCGGTACTCAGACAGCACTTCGTTATCTCAAAACAATTTTCTCTTGACAAAACCTAGTATCAATACCACTAGGGTTTAGTCTAACGTTAACCGCGACTAATTAATAGTCTAGCTATTATTACTATTATATAAGCGTTAAGCAACACTATTATATAACTCATAATAATAGCCCAAATAATTATTTTAAGGTCCTAATAATGTTACTATAATTAATTAGAAGCTATATTAAAAATAGCGTAGGCGTAGCTCACTTACAGCGGGTTTTCTCGAAAACCGAGCTCCACCGGAGCAGAGTTTCTGAGCTGAAAGGCTCTTTTCTCGGGACTTCGGGAGCCTTGGGGCTTCCTTCGGGTTCTAGGGGGTTTACCTAGACTTTAGGGAGGGTTTGGGCCTTTAAAAAGAGAAAGTAGAGAGAGAAGAGTTTGGATGGTGTGAAGAATGAGGGAACCCGGCACCTCTATTTATAGGCTGAAATCCTACTCTACTCGTCGAGTAGGTCCTCCTACTCATCGAGTCCATGCCACATGTCACCTTCTGGTGGCTTGCCTTGGGGAGAAAGCCTTGGCCCATATTCAGCCACGTCACCCCTTTTGCAGCAGCACCCTGCCTACTTCTAAACCCCGTAACTTTTGGATACGAGCTCTGTTTTCGATGTTCTTTTTTTCCACGCGTAGGTAAAAACAATAACTACAACTTTCATTTAGACTCCATCGGCTAATTCTTGACCGATCTTAAATTTAATAGTAGGAGGAGATTAGACCGTTAAATGACCACGAAAACTTCGTAACTCCTTCATACGGACTCTGTTTTTGTCTGTCTTTTTACCATTGAGTTCCTATTAATGAGATATTCAACTCTCATTTAGGTCACGTAAGCCAAAAACCGCTCGAACTGAAATTCGAGTTTCGGGTCGTGCACTGCTATGCCAAATCTTAGAAAATTCATAACTTCCTCATACGGAGTCAGATTTGGGCGTTCTTTTATATGGATGTTCTCGGTTTAACATATTCTACGACTTTAATTTAGATTACTAAGGCCAAAAAGTCTACTATCGTAAATTCACTATTTCCGCTTCCCGGTGCCGTGCCGGTTCCGTCGCGAAACTTCGACGGGTCATAACTTCTTCGTTATAACTCGGATTTCGGCGTTCTTTATATGTACGGAACCCTTGAGACATATTCTAAAACTTGGTTAAGATTATTTGTTCTAAATAATCTTTTGTCGAAAAGTCGTTTTCGACCCCCTATTATCTCTAAATTGACTATCCCAGATCTATGGGCGTTACAATTTGGGAGTCGTATCCTCCAGGGTCTGACACCCTGTCACACTCACGAGCTCACTTTCCAATGGCTGAGCTGCAACAGATGGAACATACTCTGCCCCCAAACCGGGTCACAAACTCCTCCCTGAAGCTTCTCAGATTCTCCAAGACTCTCACCAATTCGAGTATGGATCCTATACTTTCAGTAGTACGGGCCCGATACTACCTCTCACACCTATCCACACTTTCCTCAACAATCCTCCCGAATCCTCCAAGTCACTTCCTCAAACTGATGCACCCAAGTCTCACTAAACCTCCCTACTAACCCACTGAAACATATCCTAGGCTTTCCTAGGTTCCCAAACCAACCCAATCCTCAGCTTACTGAAAGATTCCCAGTAATGTCAACTAGCTACCTCATTAATATAGCCACATGCAACAGAGATTAGATAATCCTTCGAGTAAAAGACCCATCCCTAGAACGGTTGGACTCAAACAAGAGTTGCGCAATAGGGTCAAGTCCATCACCCTGAGATTATCCGACCTGTGTCCCATGTGACTTAGTATATTCACTTAGTAGCTAACTCACATCACTAAGAGTCCTACAAATCACAAAGCAAACAACATTCAGACAATGGAGAATCTAACCATCATACTCCAATCAAACCATTTTATCCTCTAATCAGGAATTTGTACTAGCATGTAATTTGAAGGCTCATACAATCAAGCATAACCTAAACAGGCTATCCTATCACCGACTGATCAGTACTAGCATTCAGATCAACAAGCACATATAGTAGGCATATAAGGCATTCTTCCTAGATCCTTAGCCCTAATCTAGCACGCAGTTCTCATAATCATATCATATCATAACATAACATGTATGGGTATCTTGGGGAAAACTTATTTGAGCTCGGCTGATTGCACGCATCACACTCCTTGTTCTTTATCAAAACTCTTTATTTTAATTTTTAGAAAATTAATTTTCTTGTAAAAATATTTCAAACCCCAGATTTGAGTCCAGACACACCCTAGAGTGTGTCCGAATCCCTCAAACAAGGGCTCTGATACCAACTTGTAACATCCCAAAATTCAAGACCAAAAATTTCATTTTTAATTAAGTTATTATAAAACCAACAATATAAAAACTTCCATAATAACGTCACATGACAAGACCAAAGTGTCAATAATCAAAACATGTTATCATAAAATAATATCAGAGTGTAATCCCAAATATCTCATGTGCGGAAAACATAGTGTGATGCGCTACGATCGAGCCGGCTCCTTTCCTTTGAAAACGAAGTACCTGAAACCAAAACTGTAAACCATAAGCACAAAGCTTAGTGAGTTCCCCATCATACCACATACCATACATAACACATACTGTATAACATATTCGGGTACTAGCTACCCCTTCGGTCTCTTTCAACCGGTAACTTGCCTAGCATATCAGGGTGCTGGCCTACCCCTTCGGTCCTATCGACTGGTAACTTGCCTAGCATACCAGGTTGCTGGCCTACCCCTTCGGCCCTATCGACCGGTACCTCTCCTAGCATATCAGGGTGCTGGCCTACTCCTTTGGTCCTTTCGACCGGTGTCGGGGACTATTTCACCCCCTACTCTACCACATAGCATCCTATTGCATAAACATATAAATCATATACTGCCTAGCTTGTCTGGGTGTTGGCATACCCCTTCGGCCCTATCGACCGGTACTGGGGTCTATCCTACCCCTCCTATCACATATCACATAACATCATAGCATACTATCACATAAAACATAACATACCAAATAATTATCACAAAGACAATTATCTAACAACCATCTCCTACTAGTAGGTCGGCATTGTGGTCGTAGACCCACTTCTACCGGAAGGTAACTCACCTCGCACTGCTGAAGTCCAGCTGACGAAAACCCGGACTGCTGGATGACAGATTCCCGAACTGTCAACATCAATACAATACCCAATTAATAATTGGGTTCCAACATATTTCCATGAGTCCATACTTAGGGTAAAAGACTGCTCTACCCCTAACTTAGCTTGATTCAAGCTCAAGGCCCAATCCAAAGGCCCAAAGGTCAAACTATGAATCAAAGCCCAACATATGGCCTAATTTTCCAAATTGGGCCCAAACCTTTACATGGTCTTATTCTAAGGCCCGACTATTTATTCCAGTCCAAAAATTTTCCATTTCTAATGGCCCAATATCTCATAATCATAAAGGCCCATCTATGGCCCAATTTTCCAAATTGGGCCCAAACCCTCACATGTGCCTTACCCTAAAGCCCATCCATAAATTGTTAGTCCATATGATTGTTCTTGGATGGCCCATTAATAGTCGAATCACCAAATCCCAACAGAAAGGCCCAACTTAAGGCCCAAGTGAAATTAGGGTTTTCACATAAAATGAAGATTAGGGTTAAGTGTTTCTCACTTAACCCATTAAGGACTTAATCCATTAAGTCCATCAATCTATTGGGTCAATCATGTAGTATGGCCGGGCTTAATACATAATCCTAATCCAGTCATCCAAAATGCGAGTCCCGATAGTCCAAAACCCATATATCCAATATTAGGGTTTTCTAAACCCTAATTTGGGTTTCCAACCCAATCATAGCCCAATAGGCCCAAAACTAAGTCCTTAGATCAATTAGGGCTTCATTAGGCCCACTAGGGTCTCATAAGGCCCATTAGGGTTTCATAAGTCGGGCACCACCCACTACCACCTCGGGTAGTGGTGGTCAACGGCGGCTCACGGTGGTGGTTACGAGTTTCTTTTATTATTCTAGCATCGGTTACAATATTACAAAGCAAAAACCCAAATAACTCACACACACACACACACACACACTGTAATGCCCCGACTCTCAGGTATTAGTTTTACAACTTTATTTTTCATATTGAAAGGTCTACTCGATGAGTTGGATGCCCTGACTCGTCGAGTAGGAACGTTTTGGCCACGTGTTTAAGTGACCAACTCGACGAGTCGGAGGACACGACTCGACGAGTAGGAGCTGAAGGATGAAACCCTAATTTCTGGGGTTCTGCACCCTATTTAAAGGATCCTTTGCCCCCTTAGCCTCCCCTTACAGCCCCTTGTGAGTCCAAAAACCCTAATTCGTGTGTGTACTCCATTCTTGTGTGATTTTCAAGCTTGGAAGGTGATTTGCAAGAAGAAGACTTGAAGTATAAGAGGAGTGGTGCAAGAGGAGCTAGTGGATCTGACCCTTCTGCTTATTGGCATCAGTTTGAAGGTAACAAGTCGTTACCTTGACCTTCCCTCTTTCTAGATCTCTTTATGTTTAAGATTAGGGCTTTCCTAGCATGTATATTAGCCATTTTTTAGTATGGGCTAGGATCTGAAGTTGCAACTTCAGATCTGAGCTTATCTTGGTCTCTATAGCTATAAAGTCTCCAGCTTTGGCAAGTATGAACCTCCCTTTTTGAGTTTAACCCCATTATAAGCTTGGATTTGATATTCTAAGCCTTTAGAGCCTTGCATGCACGTAAAGTTTGCAACTTTACGTGATTAACATGCCTTGGGGAGCTTAATCTACACTATGGAGCTTTGGGGTGGCTTAAAAGAATCTGAATGAAGAAAGGACCGAAGGGACTCGACGAGTTGCAGGGCCAACTCGGCAAGTCCAATGAAGTTTGTCGTGCAAGGATTTATGCATGGACTCGGCGAGTCAGCTAGGGTTTTCCCGACATTTGGACATGCATGAACTCGACGAGTTGCAGAAAAACTCAACGAGTCAAGTGGGGATTTCACGACTTCTCGAGTTCTGGAAGGACTCGACGAGCCAATGAACTGCACTCGACGTGTCGGGTCAGCATGGACTGTTGACCTTGACCTTTGACCTTGACTTTGACCAAGGATTGACTAGTTAACTTCTGGGATATTTTGGTAATTTGGAAATTTATGGAAATGGTCTTATGGTAAATATAGGTGGTGGAGTTCGTGTCGGTGGTTCGAGAGTTTGAGCTTATCACTTCAGCGTGACAGTTATGAGGTGAGTTATCCTCACTAAATCAACAGGGTCTAAGGCACCAATGTTGGCCCTTATCGGATTTGTATCTGGGTTATTGCATGATATGCTTATTGATTTACATCCTGGTAGTTAGGATGGTGATATGCTTAGTGACCTGGTTAGGTCGGTATCCTGGTATATAGGATGATGTTATGTTAGTGACTGGTTAGGTCTGTATCCTGGTTATAGGATGTTGCTATGATTGATGATTTTTTAGATCAGTTGACTCTTATATATGCTAGCATATGATATTATGTGCACATGTTTGTTTGATTGGGGGTTGGGTTGAGGCGGTCCTGCTTTGTGCTGAAGGCCAACATACCCAAGGCGGTCCGGATAGACTACAGACCCAGGAGGGTATGTAAGTCAGACCGAAGGCCCGGCGAGCGGTCCGGATAGGCTGTAGGCCCTGCGAGGCGGTCCAGACATGCCGAAGGCTCGGAGAGCGGTCTAGATAGGCTGAAGGCATGCAAGGCGGTCCAGTCAGGCTGAAGGCTCATTATGCATGCTATTTGCTTATATGTTTATATGATATGGTTATATCTATATGGTGTTGGTATTTTTGGGGTAACTCACTAAGCCTTCGAGCTTACATTTATCGATTATTGTTTCAGGTACTTTGGATGATCGCGGGAAGGCGAAGGCGTGACCGTACACTTCCTCGATTTATGATTATGATTTCTGGGAACTCTGATATGATACTACTTTGAAAACGAATTGTAATAACTTAATGATTTTAAATGTTTTAAACAGTTCAAATTTAGCATGATTTTTATGGATGTTACACACACTAATACAAACACACACACAACCACCCTAGTGGTGGCCGACGGTGGTACATGGCGGCAGCCACCACCTCACGGTGGTGGTCGTGGCTGTTCTTCGAGAATTCCGGCCAAACAACACCCCCAACACGACTTTACTGCAATAGACACACACATACGGTTTCTGTTGCAAAACGAGCCCAACCACCCACCTGGTGGCGCACGGCGGCGATGGTGACACGAGGAGGCGGGCATCAGCGTCATCGGTGGCACAGCCGCATGGCGGCGACGGAAATGAGCGGAACAGTCACTGGAGTGCACGATGAGCGAGCAACGACATCACGAAGGGAAACGAAAAGGGGAGATGGTGGTGCGAAACCCACCGAGTACAGCAGCAACAGCCACGCCTCACAGTTTTCCGACGACCCACGCAAAGATCTTGCTGTTCACGACGTCACTGGCGGCAGGGGATCGTGGCGTTCCGATGGCAAAAATTGAATCCTGTCATCCTTCATGGCGGTTGGCGGCGGTCCCGGAGATAGGCAATGGCTCACAGCGAAAGGTGGTCGAAGTAGCTCCGACGACCGTCGTGAAGCTTCTATGGACGGCAGCAGAAGGCAGAATAATAAGAAGAAGACACTGAGGGACGATGGCAGCAGCATATAATGACGGTAAGGTTGCGTTTTACGACCGGCGGCGGTCCTGCGGTCGCTGGCGGCCTTTCACTGATCGGAAAAATAGGGTGGTGGCGGTGTCGGTGAGGGAGGCATAAGGGTGGAGGGTGACGGTTGTACATCTATTTAGGGTTAGGGTTTGTATGGGTTTTATACCCGAGCCCTACAAACTTATTGCCATAATGGAAAAAATGGCCCCTCCCTCCAGAAATCATTTCGAAATAAATCCCATATTTACCCTTTAAACCCCACCTTCTAAAATCCTTTACAAATTAAGTTCAGAATTTACTCTTTAGTCCTCAGCATTCTAATTTCATTTCAATTTAGGTCCAAAGATCGAACTTCAGCCATGTTAACATTTTTAGTCCCTCCTCATCTCATTCTTTTCAACATAAGCTCCAATAATTACCACGGAGCCCCTGTCTTCATAAATATTTACAACCTGAATCCGGATTTTACACTTTTAACCCCCAATCTCTAAAATTGTGACAATTAGCTCCTTGAGACCAACACATTGCTATATAATTATTGATTTTAGGGCTACTATTCGTTCATAATTTATTTATTTATTTATTTAAGAAATGAGGTGTTACATTACAATTGAAGTTGGTGAAGACAACCTAGAAGTGGTCGTGAAGTTGCATTTAAGTCTCTTTCGGCTAGTTTGGCTACTATGAGGCTGTCTTCTGTTGTTGATTTGTGGAGGTGGAAAGTGGAGGCTTCGGGTATTTTTTTTCAATGAATTCTTTCAGGTGTCTTTTGGCTGATAAGATGTTGGTGGGTTCGAGCTTGAATGCTTTCAAATGGATTAGTTAGATCCGTTTAAAGTCTAATTGTTTTGTTTGGAGAATGTTCTTAAATCGGGTTCATGTGGCGAGTAATCTTTCTTATAAAGGAATAGCTTTACCTTCCTCTCTTTGCCCTTTTTGTAATATGCATGAAGAAAAGGTTGATCACGTCTTTTTTAAATGTCATTTTTCTGGTTGCATTTGGAGTTGGTTTGGTGGTTGGACAAGTTTTCTTTTGGTGCCCCCAAAAAATAGAGATGAACTTTTCTAAGTCTTTAGTTGGTTCGGATGTTGGAAAGGAGAGGAGTAAACTTCACATTGCCTTGGTTTACTCGGCTATTTAGAAAGCTCAAAACGTTTTAGTTTTCAACAAGAGAAAGTGTTCTTTTTTGAAGACGGCGGATGATATCCAACTTGCGACTTTTAATTGGATTAAGTTTCGTTCTAAATTTATTTCTCTATGTTGGTTTAAGTGGTATATTTCCCTTTTGCATGCTTGTAATTTGTAACTTTTGCAAGCGTCTTGTTGGTCGCCGTTCAAAAAAAATGTTGTCAAACTTAAAAGGGGTGTTATGTAAATTTTCATTTCTAAAAGCAAACTTCTATTTATTTATTATTTTTTTATTTTGATTCAGTTTGATTTTTGTGTACAATCCTAAAATTGACGTCAAAGTTATACCACTTACCACCACACCAGCCCAATGCCCAACTGATACGTCGTAGTCATGCTTAACATTAAGACATCTGGCCAAGTAAGTAGCGTAGGCTCCAAAGTATGTAGTCATGCTTAACATTAAGACACCGGGCCAAGTAAGTAGCGTAGGCTCCAAAGTATAAAGGTTACAGGTTGCAGGCCAATCTTCCAAATTCAATCCCAAATACCATTTCCTTTCTCACTGTTATCTCTAGAATCCACCTTTCTGCAACAAGTTATCACACCGATCACCGACGAAGAAGATTCTGAACTTTTACACATGTAATCTCCATGACTCTCCTTTCCTCTGCTTCATTTAATTATCTGAATTGTCAAAATTTGCTAAATGTTAGCCGCTAAAATTATGGTGTATGTGTTTGTTACCATTTAGTATCACCATCGGATTTAGTATTTAGAAATGTATGTCTGAATTGATAGGGTTTCTTTGAAATTTGATGGAAAGCTCCAAACTACAGTCAATAATTTGAACGCTGATAGCGTGAAATTAGGGACAAAATGTATCGACTTTTTATTTGAATGGTGTTAGGTTTTTTGACATAAAAATATAGGCGCGTATTATAGGGTAATTGTTAAATTACTGATTACTCTAGGTCATAAGGTTTTTGTACAAAACCCTTAAAATTGGTTTTTTTATCGTAATTTGAATGCTTGATGTTAGGTTTTCCTTTGTTGTTGCATGATAACGAATTTGTCACAAAACCAAAGAAATAATAATGAATTGTTCAAATAATGCAAAGGGAAATGTGTTTATTAATTTTAAGATACCTAGAAAGATCCTACAAAATCGTTTTATATAGAGGGAGCTACATTTGATAGATCACCAAAGTTCTGAAAATTAAAATTAACATCAAATTCATCTAATTAACATCCTAAATGAAGAGAAGAAAAACATAAATCAAAGAAACGAACGTTCTGCCATTAAAACGAAGAAATAAAATAAAGAAGTAAGCCAAAATTACAGAAATGATCGTTGCATGTAAGACAAAATTAAAGATATGATCCATATGTAACAAAATTACAGAATGATCCATCTCGCCACAAAGCACAGACTTAAAACCCTCTCATTGATTTGATAGAAAATCAGCAAGTTTGATCAATAACTCTAGCCATGGTTTAAATTGATAGGAAGTAACATTTTATAACAAAACTACCCTACAAAGTACAAACCAGTAGTTGACAAGAACCAAAATGCCTGAATGCAACAAAAGATTTTACATCAAATAAATGTCGAAAATGCCCCTCAACGTTTGGAGAATTGTAGGGCTTTTCGTGCTTTATGGAGACCAACTTTCTTCATTTCAACTCTTCTTGCATCTCTGGTAAGCAGACCTTCCTTCCTCAGAGGCTTTCTGTGGTCCTCACTCACTTTCAGGAGTGCCCGGGCAATGCCCACAGAGATTGCTTGTGCCTGCCCGAATAGACCACCTCCATGTGCCTTCACAAACACATCATAACTTGTCTCGTATCCCAATGTTGTTAAACGCACTTTGATGTATTGAAGCCATAGAGGATTCCCTTGAAGATATTCATGTATAATGTTGGAAGAAGGGTAAAATGGTCAGTTATTGTATGTACTTTACAATCTTTGTGATGCAAAAAGAACGACTGGCCTAATACAGAAAGTAAGAGATTTTTACGTCCTAACTTTATACAAATTTGTCCTCTGTAGTTATTTTCTCAATTGTCTTTTAAACATCATTTATCCAAAAAAAAATTACTAGGAAAGGGAAAAGAAATAACTATGTCAAAAGTTTTCTGGTGAGAAAACATGCAATAATTTATGAGTTCATTATGATTATTACAATCTTAAGCAATTATTTATTGGTGATTTTAGTGTCACCATGTCATTTTATGTAACTGGATAAGCATGTGAGCTAAGGGGCTTCTTAATTTGTTTTCTAATATGTGTACGGGTTGGTGCGGAGTGCACGCATGTATAAGATCAAATTAGTAGCCGGTTCGACAACTAGTCGGGGGTTCGGGGGCAGCGCCCCTGGGTCCGGGGTTTCCAAAGGGTCAGCGCCCCTTTGGCGGGGTCTAGGGGCAGCGCCCCTAGCAGGGTCCAAGGGGCAGAGACCCTGGTTGGGGTCCCGCTGCCAGGTCAGCGAGCGGGGTCGAGGGGCAGCGCCCCCGTGGGGTTTGGGGCAGCGCCAATGGAATATGAGTTTCTTGCGTTAGCAGCTGCTGGTAAAGAAGCAGAGTGGCTAAGGAATTTAGTCTATGAGATTCCTTTGTGGTCTAAACCGATAGCACCTATTTCTATCCTTTGTGATAGTGCAGCCGCTTTGGCTAAGGCATATAGCCAGGTTTATAATGGAAAGTCTAGACACCTAGGTGTTAGACATAGTATGGTTAGAGAACTAATCATGAATGGTGTTATTTCGGTTGAGTTTGTGAAATCGCAACAAAATTTGGCAGATCACTTGACTAAAGGTCTGACAGGAGACTTAGTGCACAAGTCTGTAATCGGGATGAGATTAAAGTCCATTTAATTTTGTAATGATGAGACACCCAATTCCCTCCTAATATATTGTTAGGTGTTAAATTCAATGTGGAAAGCTCATACTTATAGATTGGAACACATGAAGTATTCATCCCAGGTATGTGTTCGGTTCTGCATGTTAGCCAGGTTGAAGTTTAACTTCTTAATAATTCCTTTTATAAATGTATGTGGAGATACATGGAAAGGAGTTACCTACGTGATTGTGAAGTGTAGCCGCATTTCAAGAGGTCGTGGACACCTCTCCGAATTTTACATATGGGTACATAGTGGGATATTCCTATTCTTGAGGGTGATTATGGTAAAACTAACGAAACTCGTTAGTTTTGGTAACCCTAAATCCTCATTAAAATCCGGATTACCCTGAATTTCTTCCAAAGGAATCCATAGAGGCCCAACCCTAATGAAACCCTAATATCGTTTATTATATAAAGGACTCTTCTTTTCAGAAGATAGGGACGACCTCAAGCTCTCGTTTTTCATCATACTTTCACAGAATCCTCTAGCATATTGGCTTACGATTTATGTGCCTAGAATCGTAAGTGTCCACTTGGATTATCCTAGGCTGAATTTCTTGTAACCCAGGAATAGGGTAGAAATATCAGTTCGGGAAGTGATATCACGATCCAAGTTGGTATCCAGATCTCCACCACAAACCCTAAATTTCCCTACAATCGAACTGATATTTACTGTTCCTGGAGATGGGTGACTCAATCCGTGAGATGACCACTAAGTTTGCAAGGTTGGAGAAGTTCGAAGGTGTCAACTTCAGACGCTGGAAGAAGAAGATGCACTTCATGTTGACTACTCTGAAAGCAGCATACATGATGACTACTCCAAGACCAGCGGGAGCCAGAGGAAGGTACTGTTGAGACTATTGAAGAGATAAAAAGGAGACAAAGGTGGGACAACGATGACTACATCTGCAAAGGTCACATTCTGAACGGTATGTCTGATGCTTTATTTGATATCCATAGTGAAGCCTTGTGTGCCAAGGATTTGTGGGACACCCTTGAGTTGAAGTATATCACTGAGGATGCTTCTAGTAAGAAGTTTCTGGTCAGTGACTTTAACAATTATAAGATGGACGACTCAAGGTCTGTTACTGAATAATTCAATGAACTCCTTGGCATATACGGTCATTTTAAGCTGCACCGTATGAATATGGATGAGTCTATTGCTGTGTCAACCATCATTGACAAACTGCCTCCATCCTGGAAAGACTTCAAACACAACTTGAAACATCAAAAGGAGGAACTGTCTTTGTTTCAACTTGCTAGTCACATTCGTATTGAAGAATCTCTTCGTGCGAAGGAAAGAGACAAATCTGAAAAACCCAAAGGAAAAGTTGAACTTGGACAACCCTCGGTTCATATGGTTGAAAACAAACCAAGGAACCAGAACCAAAAAGGACATAGCAAAGGTAAGCAGGAACATGTCCCAAGCAACTCCAACAAAAAGAGAAAGGATCTGGTTTGTTGGAGGTGCAATCAGGTTGGGCATTGCAAGCGTGATTGTCGTGTGAATTTGGGCAACAATGGTGTTGGAAACAGTGGAGCCAATAGGAAAGTGAACGGGTCTTCGGCCCAAGTTAAAGGAGGTCAGTTTTTGACTAACTTTGACAATTCTAATCAGAATTATGTTTATTATGTTTCATTTATCCCTGAATCATTCTATGTGCAGGATGATGATGTTGCTTGGTGGATCGACTCCGGAGCAACGAACCATGTATGTAAGGATAAACGGATGTTTGAATCATTAACTCCGCTTGAAGATGGGTCGGTGCTGAAAATGGGAGATGATTCTTTTATTCCTATTTGTGGTTTAGGTTTCGTGTGTCTTGAATTTACTTCTGGAAAGACAATTAAGTTATTTGATGTTTTGTTTGTTCCCAAGATTCGCAAGAATCTTGTTAGTTCTAGTTGTTTGAATTCTGCTGGTTTTAAACAAGTTATTGAGCCGGATAAGTTTGTTTTGTCTAAGGGTGGAATGTTTATTGGCTTTGGATATTTAAATAATAGAATGTTTCGTTTAAATCTTGTTGACAAATCATTACTTGTTCAAAATTCTGAATTTGTATCTTCTGCTTCTAATGTTGATAAATCTATGCTTTGGCATGTAAGATTACGTCATGTCAACTTTAGAAGGATGCATGAGATGTCAAAAGATGGATTAATTCCAGCCTTTGATATGACATCTGATAAATGTAAAACATGCATGCTTACAAAAGTGACAAAACAACCCTTTCCTAGTGTCACTAGAAATTCAGCTGTTTTGGAACTTGTACACAGTGACCTGTGTGATTTTCACTCCACTCCTTCTTTGGGAAATAAAAAGTATGTAGTCACTTTTATTGATGACTGCACTCAGTTTTGCTATGTGTATTTGTTACATTCCAAGGATGAAGCCTTAGATAAATTCAAAATATACAAAACCGAGGTGGAATTGCAATTGGGCATTCTGGTTAAATGTCTCAGCACTGATAGGGGAGGTGAATATATGGATCCCATATACTTCCAATCAGTGGGTATCATTCATGAGACCACGGAACCTTACACGCCCCAACAGAATGGTATTGCTGAACGCAAAAATCGAGTTTTAAAGGAAATGGTAAACTCGATGTTGTCTTACACGGGATTGAGTGAAGGATTCTGGGGAGAGGCCATGTTAACGGCCTGCTATTTATTAAATAGGGTTCCAAATAAAAGGAACAAAACAGTCCCATATGAACTTTGGTTCAAGAAAAAGCCGAATCTAAGTTATTTTCGGGTTTCGGGATGTCGGGCAGTTGTAAAACTCACCGAGCCCAAAAAGAAGAATTTGGTAGAACGTGGAATTGATTGTATATTCATTGAATATGTTGAACATTCCAAGGCATATAGGTTTTATGTAATAGAACCTAATGATTCGGTTTCGGTTAACACTGTTATCGAATCACGAGATGCAATTTTTGATGAGATGCGGTTTTCATCGATTCAAAGGCCTAAGGATCTGACTTTTGGTGCTCATAAAGAGCAAAATTCAGAAAGTCAAGATGGTGGTAATGTGTAAGAACCACAAGAGCTTCGTAGAACAAAAGAGGCCATATTGCGAAAAATTTTGGATCCGACTTCCACCTGTATTTGGTGGAAGGTTCAAGGGATGAAATTAATCTTGAATATTCTTATGGCTATAGTATTGAAGATGATCCTAAGACTTATTAAGAGGCCATGGAGTCTCGTGATAGTGCCTTTTGGAAGGAAGCAATTGACGATGAAATGTCATCAATTCTTAAGAACAACACATGGGTGTTGTCTGATTTGCCTCCAGGTTCTAAACCACTTGGTTGCAAATGGATTTTCAAAAATAAAATGAATGTTAATGGGACTATTGACAAGTTCAAAGACCGGTTAGTCATTCAAGGTTTTAGACAAAAACCCAGTATTGACTATTTTGATACGTATGCTCCGGTTGCACTTATTGCTACTATTAGATTGTTGATTGCTTTGGCAAGTATCCATGTCACACCCCCAAACCAGAATGGCGGAAACGTTCGGGGGCGGAGGATGTGACATCCCAATTTTCAAGTCCAAAAATTTCTTTTTAATTAACTGACTCATAAAATCATTCATAAGAAAATACGGTGAAAACACATCATCTCATGAAACAATGTATCATGTCTGAAACCCAAGTCATAAAATAATAACATATCAGAGTACAATCCCAGAAAACTCCATGCGGAAATCATGTGTGTGTGATGCGATGCTACGCCGCCGGCTCCTTCCCCTTAGTAGAAGAGGTACCTGAAACCAAAACTGAAACCGTAAGCATGAAGCTTACTGAGTTCCCCCATCATACCACATACCATACAATATCATCGGTATCTTTCAACCGGTAATCATCGTCGGTATCTTTCAACCGGTAATCATCGTCGGTATCTTTCAACCGGTAATCATCATGCCATACAATATCATCGGTATCTTTCAACCGGTAATCATCGTCGGTATCTTTCAACCGGTAATCATCATCGGTATCTTTCAACCGGTAGCTGTCATCGGTATCTTTCAACCGGTAACTGGGGACTATTCCACCCCTACCACTAGCATACAACAACAAGATATAAGCATACGGTCAGGCATATCCGGGTACTGGCCTACCCTTCGGTCCTAAGGACCGCTGTCAGGGAAACTAATCCCTATTATACACGTAACATATCATACAGATAAAACTCATGACCAAAGCACGTAACCAGACCAAGATAATTATCACAAAGACAATCATCTTCTAAATACTCCTCTTTGGTGGGCCGGCATTGTGGCCTTAGACCCACCCCTACTGGAAGGTAACTCACCTCGTACGAGAAACTACTGATAAGCTGTGCGGGAAACCTCCGTCCGCTGCTGCTCCGGAAATCCTCCGGCTACAATCCCCACAAACACTCAGTTAGAAACTGATATCTACTCTTAGGGTAAAATGACCGTTTTACCCCCAACCAAGTCCAAGTCAAAGTCAACTTCCAATTGACCCGACTCGCCGAGTTGGGCCGTCAACTCGTCGAGTCCCTTCCTTTTACTCGTCCTTATCCACGACTCGACTCGTCGAGTTTGGCAACGACTCGACGAGTTCCCCTTCCTTACGAACATCAATGAACCTTCATCCGACTCGCCGAGTCGGATGAACACTCGTCGAGTTCACCTTCAACTGATGAACAAGTCCTGACCTTGACTCGCCGAGTCATATGAACAACTCGTCAAGTTCATCTTCAAACTTAAGAAGATTGCCTTGGACTCGCCGAGTCTGTTCTAGCACTCGTCGAGTCCCATGAACTCCAGGTCTAAAATTAAGTCCAGTGCGTTAGGTTACTCTTTCTGTCCTGTTACAACCCTTCTAACGCCCAACAGAGTCCTTTTTACCCTTAACAGAAATGGGACTTAAAGCCTTGGACTCGTTGAGTCCCAAGAACGGACTCGCCGAGTCGATAGCGTCCACACCCAAAATCCTCGATTTCTGATGTACAACACTTGACCAAAAGATAGATCTAAGCTCCTTTAATCGTTCTAGCACGTAAAGTTACAAACTTTACGTGCATGCATGGGTCTTTGAGCTCAAAAAGACATAAAATAAGCTCTAGTGTTGCATGGGGCCTTCCTTGGGTGCAAAAGCAACCCAAATCTTCCTTGTGACCCCTCCCAAGACTTAGATCCGAAGTCTTGACCCCCCAACCATGTTTGCAATCATGGTTGGTTTCCAAAATGGCTTATAAAAGCCTTAAATCTCCCCAAAAGGGATCTATCAAATGAAAGAGCAAGGTACAGACTTTATACCTCTCAAAGGCTACAAATGATGAACCAAACTCGGATCCTTCAGCCTCCTCTTGATCCTTCTATGCTCTTCCTTCTTCCTTGAGGTCAAAACCCACAAAAATCACTCAAAAGCCTTAGATCTTGCACCAAAACACTTAGGGTTTGCTATGGAGGGTTTCTGGGAGCATAAAGGGGCGATGGAGGCTGTATAAGGTTGTTTAAATAGGGTGCAAACCCTCAGATTAGGGTTTTGTCCATACAAAGCCTACTCGTCGAGTCCGGTACCCGACTCGACGAGTCCATCACTTAAATCCCGCGTCTCATCCCACTTCTACTCGGCGAGTTGGTCCTTCAACTCGCCGAGTCCAAGGTCAAAAATGCAAAATACTTAAATAAGATACATACCAGGAACCAGGTGCTACAAATCTCCCCCACTTATTTTAGACTTCGTCCTCGAAGTCTGATGCTCGATCCTGGAATAGCTCTGGGTAATGCTTCATCATCTCATCCACCGGCTCCCAGGTCCATTCCGAGCCCTTCCGGTGCTGCCACTGCACCTTTACGAGCTCCACCCTCTTGTTTCTCAGATCCATCCACTTCCGGTCGAGAATCGCTACAGGCCGCTCAATGTAATTCAGGCTGTCATCGACCTGAATGTCCTCTAATGGTACCACTGCCAAGTCGTCCACCAAACATTTCCGTAGCTGGGAGACGTGAAAAGTGCTATGAATCTGACTGAGTTCGGCTGGCAGATCCAACCTATATGCCACCTTGCCCACCCGGGCTATAACCCTGAAGGGTCCAATATACCTGGGACCCAACTTGCCCCGTTTCCTAAATCGGATGACGCCCTTCCATGGCGACACCTTTAGGAGAACCATATCCCCGACCTGAAACTCAAGGTCCGATCGGCGCTTGTCGGCATAACTTTTCTGCCGACTCTGAGCAGTCTGAAGTCTGCTCCGAACATGCTGAATCCTCTCTGTCGTCTTGAGCACCACTTCGGTGCTCCCCATGACCCTTTGGCCAACCTCACCCCAACATATCGGGGTTCTGCACTTTCTCCTGTATAACATCTCGAAGGGAGGACGGTCAATACTCGCATGATAGCTATTATTATACGAGAACTCTGCCAACGGGAGGTAGGTATCCCAGCTACCTCCGAAGTGTAAAACACATGCCCGCAGCATATCCTCTAATGTCTGGATGGTCCGCTCGCTCTGACCATCCGTCTGCGGGTGAAAGGCGGTGCTAAAATGCAGACGAGTACCCAGCTCGTCATGAAACTTCTTCCAAAACCTGGAAGTGAACCGCACATCCCTGTCCGGAATCACCGATACTGGCACCCCGTGCCGCGCCACTACTTCCCTGATATAGATATCAGCCGACCTTTCGGCCGAAATACTTTCCTGAATCGGGATAAAATGGGCGTTCTTGGTCAATCGATCGACGATGACCCAAATCGAATCCACTCCCCGCGCGGTCCTGGGAAGTTTTGTGATAAAATCCATCGTAATGTCTTCCCATTTCCACAGCGGGATATCCAACGGCTGCATCTTGCCGTGTGGCCTCTGGTGCTCGGCCTTGACCTTCCTACAGGTCAAGCACCGCTCCACATACCATGCTACGTCCCGCTTCATGCAGGGCCACCAATAATCGGGACGAACATCTCTATACATCTTCGTCGCTCCGGGATGGATAGAAAATCTAGATTTGTGTGCCTCCTCCATCAGGATCTGGCGCACACCTCCATGATAAGGGACGCACACCCTATGGTGAAGAGTCAATAACCCTCGGCTATCATAGTCGAAGGAGGAAACCTGCCCCACAATCCGCTCGCTCTTCCGATGTTCCTCCTTCATGGCCTCCTGTTGGGCCTCCCGAATCTGCTCCAATATCGGAGTCACCACTGTCATCCTCAGACAGATATCCCTGATCGGCGCTGCCTTGCGGCTAAGCGTTTCGGCCACCACATTGGCCTTCCCCGGGTGGTAAAGGATCTCGCAATCGTAATCCTTCACCACGTCCAACCACCGACGCTGCCTCATGTTTAGATTCGGCTGATCCATGAGGTACCTCAAACTCTTATGGTCCATGTAGATGGTACAACGAACACCATAGAGGTAATGACGCCAAATCTTGAGGGTGAACACCACAGCCCCCCAGCTCCAAATCATGTGTCGGGTAGTTCGCCTCATGAGGCTTCAGCTGCCTCGAAGCGTAAGCAATGACATGCCCCATTTGCATCAATACTGCGCCCAAACCTGAGATAGACGCATCACAGTATACAACAAAATCCTCCATGCCCTCTAGCAGGGCTAAGATTGGCGCCTCGCACAATCTCTGTCTCAGTGTCTCGAATGCAGCCTGCTGCTCAGGCCCCCAGCGAAAGACCACGGCTTTCCTCGTCAGCCTGGTCAGGGGCACGGCTATCTTGGAGAAGTCCTGAATGAATCTCCGATAGTAGCCTGCCAATCCCAGAAAGCTCCGAATCTCAGATGGGGACCTCGGAACCTCCCAACTCATCACGTCCTCCACCTTGGCCGGATCTACCGAAATCTCGTTCTGGTTGACAAGGTGCCCAAGAAACTGCACCTCGCGCAACCAGAACTCACACTTGGAGAACTTAGCATACAAGCTCTCCCTCCTCAAAGTCTCCAAAACCTCTCGCAGATGCTCCTCATGCTGCTCTCGCGTCTTGGAGTAAACCAAGATGTCATCGATAAACACTATCACAGACCGGTCTAACATCAGTCTACACACGCGGTTCATCAGGTCCATGAACGCGGCAGGAGCATTGGTGAGCCTGAAAGGCATCACCACAAACTCATAGTGGCCATAGCGCGTCTGGAACGCAGTCTTCCGTACATCCTCCTCTCTGACCCTCATCTGATGATACCCTGATTGCAAATCAATCTTGGAGAACCAAGATGCTCCCTGTAGCTGGTCAAAGAGGTCATCAATCCTCGGGAGTGGGTAACGGTTCTTCACCGTTACCTTATTCAGCTCCTGATAATCTATACACATCCGATGCGACCCGTCCTTCTTCTTCACAAACAGAATCGGGGCTCCCCAGGTAGAACTACTCGGTCTAATGAATCCCTTGTCTAACAGCTCCTGCAGCTGTGTTGACAACTCCTGCATCTCAGGATGATCCAACCGATATGGTGCCTTGGCTATCGGAGCCGCACCAGGGACTAGGTCGATCCTGAACTCCACCTGTCGCTCCGGAGGTATCCCAGGCAACTCCTCGGGGAATACGTCCGCAAACTCTCGTACCACAGGCACATCGCCCACCGTCGCCCTACCTGCCTGCCGGGTATCCATAACATAGGCGACATAACTTGCGCAACCCTGCTGGAGGTAGCGCCTAGCTCTCGCTGCCGAACATAAAGTTGGTCCTTGTTGTGGCCTCTCGCCCTGAATCACTAGCTCTCCCCCACTTGGGGTCCTGATCCGCACCAACTGTTGCGCACAGTCAATCACTGCGCCATTGGAGCTTAGCCAATCCATACCGATAATAACCTTGTTCCCCCGCAAAGGTATGGGAACCAGATCTACCAGATAACGTTCCTCGAACAGCCTCAAAACACAATCCCGGTAGACCTCTGACGCTGGTACCGACCGGTCGTCCGCAATCTCGACCTCTAGAGGGCAATCCAACATGCCTGAAGACTCCGGAAACTTCTTGCTAAGCGTAAGAGAGACAAACGATCGGGTAGCACCCGCATCAAACAATACCTGAACTGGAATACCGTTCACATGGAACGATCCTAACCAGAGCGCATACATAACATATCAACATCACAGTAGCATATCATAAAAGCATAAACAAGAAGTCATACCCGTCACCACATTGGGTGCAGTGCGTGCCTCCTCGGCTGTCAGCTGAAACGCTCGGCTCCGAACCACTGGAGCCTCCAACTTGGCCTTCCGGCCATCCACAACTCGTGCTGTCGCTGGAGTCGACGCCACTGCCGCTGTCAATCTAGGGCAATTGGCCTTTTTATGGCCCTTCTGATTGCAATGAAAGAAAATCAGGTCTGATATCTGAATCGCAGGAGCAGGGGCAGTACAATCTCTGCCAAAATGCTCAACCTTGCCGCACTTAGAGCAGCCTGAACCCGGCCCAGTGCGACAAGCTCCCTCGTGTGACCGACCGCATTTCCCACAGCGGTCCCGCCCTGACTGGCCTTTCGGCCTACCATCGGATCCCTTGGGCTTCTTCCCCGAAGCCCCCGTCGTCAGCCCCTCCGCTGCCTTCCTCTTCCGGATATGCTCCAGATCAATCTCCCTCTCCCTAGCCCTGGCAATCATGGAATCCAGGGTAGGGCAAGCTGAGAAACTGACATGCTCTCGGATGTCAGCTCGTAACATATCATGATAGCGGGTCCTCCTCATGTCCTTATCACCCGCATACTGTGGCACCAGCAATGCCCTCTCCCAAAACTTGGCGGTGATCTCCGCCACAGTCTCCGTAGTCTGTCTCATGTCCAAGAAATCCCTGGCCAGCTGCTGAAGCTCCACAGCTGGCGCAAACTCCGCCCTGAATCTGGTCACAAAGTCTGACCAGGTCATAGCCTCAACAGCCGAGGCTCCCAATGAGTCACCAACAGACTCCCACCAATCTCTAGCTTTGTCTCTCAAACACACTGCTTCATATCTCACCTTCGACCCCTCGGGGCAGAAGCTGGTCAGCTGCGCAGACTCGATGTTTGTGATCCATCTCCTGGCAGCGATGGGGTCTTTCACCCCGTGATAATCCGGCGCACCACTCCCACGGAAGTCCTTAAAGGACAATGTACGTGTACTCGTCTGGCTAGACGCCATATCACTCCTGAATGCCCGGAGGCGATCATCCATCAGCTCAACAATCCCTTCCTTGATCGACCAGAAAATGACCGGGGTCGACTCAAGAATGCCTCTCGTGATCTCAGACGCGATGAACTCGCGCAGCCCGTCATCAACCTGCTCGGATCCTGCACCCGAGCCTGATCCTGATCCTGATCCGGAACCTCCTGCTCCATGTCGCGTGGTCACCATGTTGGAAATACACGCATAAATGTTAGGATCATACATACTCTCGAGAGGTCTAACACACTCTCCAAGGTTCCCGGTTCTGTCTCAACCTTCCTTGATTCGAGTACGGATCCTCTGCTTCCAGTAGTACGGGCCCATAATACCTTCCACATCTATCCGTGCTTTCCTCAAGGATTGCTTCGACTTCACCAAGTCCCTTTCACCGATACCCTTTCCACTGACCTCATCCTAGGTTTTCATAGGGCACTCTCCGACCTACCCTCCGCCATCAGCTGCACTAGGAGTCCCCACCACTTCCCCCTAACTAACTTGCGGATATTGTTACATATCCGTTCCTTAGCTAGTTGAAGATGGCCAGAACCCCCATATCACAAAGCAAGCAGCATTCGTGCATTGGGTAACCAAATCAGGCATAACCTACACAGGCCATCCTACTACTGACTAAACAGTCCTAACATACAGCTCATACAACAGGCATATAAGGCATCCTCCTAGATCCTTAGCCCTAACTAGCATGCAATTCTCAGAATCATATATCAGGCACACAAGGCATCCTCCTAGATCTTTAGTCCTATTCTAGCATGCAGTTTTCTGAATCAAAACCATATAGTATAACATATCAAGTATGGGTATCTTGGGGAAAACTTACTTGAGCACGGCCGGTCGCATGCATCACACACTTCGTCTTTCTTAAAATCCTTCCATTTAGATTTTAGAAAACCATTTTTCCTTGTAAAAACCTTTTAGCCCCTCAGTTTGAGTCCAGACACCCCCAAGGGTGTGTCCGAATCCCTCAAACCAGGGCTCTGATACCAACTTGTAACATCCCAATTTTCAAGTCCAAAAATTTCTTTTTAATTAACTGACTCATAAAATCATTCATAAGAAAATACTGTGAAAACACATCATCTCATGAAACAATGTATCATGTCTGAAGCCCAAGTCATAAAATAATAACATATCAGAGTACAATCCTAGAAAACTCCATGCGGAAATCATGTGTGTGTGATGCGATGCTACGCCGCCGGCTCCTTCCCCTTAGACGAAGAGGTACCTGAAACCAAAACAGAAACCGTAAGCACGAAGCTTAGTGAGTTCCCCCATCATACCACATACCATACAATATCATCAGTATCTTTCAACCGGTAATCATCGTCGGTATCTTTCAACCGGTAATCATTGTCGGTATCTTTCAACCGGTAATCATCATGCCATACAATATCATCGGTATCTTTCAACCGGTAATCATCGTCGGTATCTTTCAACCGGTAATCATCATCGGTATCTTTCAACTGGTAGCTGTCATCGGTATCTTTCAACCGGTAACTGGGGACTATTCCACCCTCTACCACTAGCATACAACAACAAGATATAAGCATACAGTCAGGCATATCTGGGTACTGACCTACCCTTCGGTCCTAAGGACCGCTGTCAGGGAAACTAATCCCTATTATACACGTAACATATCATACAGATAAAACTCATGACCAAAGCACGTAACCAGACCAAGATAATTATCACAAAGACAATCATCTTCTAAATACTCCTCTTTGGTGGGCCGGCATTGTGGCCTTAGACCCACCCCTACTGGAAGGTAACTCACCTCGTACGAGAAACTGCTGATAAGCTGTGCAGGAAACCTCCGTCCGCTGTTGCTCCGTAAATCCTCCGGCTACAATCCCCACAAACACTCAGTTAGAAACTGATATCTACTCTTAGGGTAAAATGACCGTTTTACCCCCAACCAAGTCCAAGTCAAAGTCAACTTCCAGTTGACCCAACTCGCCGAGTTGGGCCGTCAACTCGTCGAGTCCCTTCCTTTTACTCGTCCTTATCCACGACTCGACTCGTCGAGTTTGACAACGACTCGACGAGTTCCCCTTCCTTACGAACATCAATGAACCTTCATCCGACTCGCCGAGTCGGATGAACACTCGTCGAGTTCACCTTCAACTGATGAACAAGTCCTGACCTTGACTCGCCGAGTCATATGAACAACTCGTCGAGTTCATCTTCAAACTTAAGAAGATTGCCTTGGACTCGCCGAGTCTGTTCTAGCACTCGTCGAGTCCCATGAAATCCAGGTCTAAAATTAAGTCCAGTGCATTAGGTTACTCTTTATGTCCTGTTACAACCCTTCTAACGCCCAACTGAGTCCTTTTTACCCTTAACAGAAATGGGACTTAAAGCCTTGGACTCATCGAGTCCCAAGAACGGACTCGCCGAGTCGATAGCGTCCACACCCAAAATCCTCGATTTCTGATGTACAACACTTGACCAAAAGATAGATCTAAGCTCCTTTAATCGTTCTAGCACGTAAAGTTACAAACTTTACGTGCATGCATGGGTCTTTGAGCTCAAAAAGACATAAAATAAGCTCTAGTGTTGCATGGGGCCTTCCTTGGGTGCAAAAGCAACCCAAATCTGCCTTGTGACCCCTCCCAAGACTTAGATCCGAAGTCTTGACTTGGGAACGTGAGGACCAAATGAAGCAAAAATACCCAGATCTATTCCACGACCTTTGAAGTCCCACTCAAAATGCAAAATTTCGGGACGAAATTCCTTCTAACGGGGGGATAATGTGACAACCGTCAAAGTCAAGTCAAAGTCAAACAAGTCAAACCGGTCGAATTTAATTAGTGCTTGTATGTTAAAAGTTATTCTATGTATAAAAATGTGCATTTGTATGTCAAAAATTCAAGTGTCTCGAAGAATCTATGTGTTAACAATGTAAAAACCCTAAAAAAGAGTTAAACGCATCAAAACACGACTAAGGACCCTTTCGGGGACTTAAAACAATCATAAACGAAGCATAACGAGGTTTACGAACCTTGCATTACGAGATTATACGATAATAATGGCTAAGATTAAATCTCTCCCAAATCTCTCCAAGTATGTGAAATCTCTCCCAAATCTCTCCAAGTATGTGAAATCTCACCCAAATCTCTCCAAGTATGTGAAATCTCTCCCAAATCTCTCTATGTATGTGAAATCTCTCCAAGCATGTGAAATCTCTCCCAAATCTCTCCAAGTATGTGAAATCTCTCCCAAATCTCTCCAAGTATGTGAAATCTCTCCCAAATCTCTCCAAGTATGTGAAATCTCTCCCAAATCTCTCTAAGTATGTGAAATCTCTCCAAGCATGTGGAATCTCTCCCAAATCTCTCTAGGTATGTGAAATCTCTCCAAGTATGTGAAATATCTCCCAAATCTCTCCAAGTATGTGAAATCTCTCCCAAATCTCTCTAAGTATGTGAAATCTCTCCAAGTATGTGAAATCTCTCCTAAATCTCTCCAAGTATGTGAAATCTCTCCCAAATCTCTCCAAGTATGTCAAATCTCTCCAAGTATGTGAAATCTCTCCCAAATCTCTCCAAGTATGTGAAATCTCTCACAAATCTCTCTCAAAATCTTTTTATAGTCATCTCGGCCCGTAACTTGACCAAAAACCGCTCGAATCGGTGAGTTATATCGAAAAACAGCTAATTAGGGCCGAAACCCCTCTTAGGAGCCGAACCTCTTAGGAGCCGAAAGTGTCAGAACCGAAAGTGTCAGAACCGAAATTGTCAGAAGGCCTTCTCGGACCGAAGCCAGCAGCGAGGACCGAACCTCGGCCCCCATCCGAGAAGCCTCGCACCTTCGGCTTCCCCCCTTCGGACCTTCGGTCTCCTCTCGGTTCCTTCTTTCCCTTCTCTCGGTTCTTACCTCCTTAGAGCCGAACCTCGCAGGTTCGGTCCCTAATGCCGGTTTTTGACTACTTTCGCCTCCTAAGCCCGTTTTTGACGTTTTTGACGGGATTTTTTCACCAAATTCATATTTTTACCATTTTTAACCCCCAAAACTTATATTTTATTTATATTTCAAGGATTTTTAATTAAAAATCATTATTTTATTATAAGAGGAGTATTCTACCCCACAAGTGGGTCAAGTGTGCCCACTTGCCTCCATGTGTCATCCTCTCATTTGCCACCTTATCCACATCACACAAACCAAGGCACACATGACTTCAAACTCTCAAGTTGCTCCAGCAACCTTCTATATAAAGAAATCCCTCGAGGATTTCTTGATTTACTTGCTCATTTCAAACATACACACACTTCTCATACCACCTCAAGAAAGCTTATTTTTCTCTACTTCCCACCACCTTGTGCAAATGTTCTTGAGTTGCTACTGCACTTTTTGGTAAGTATTCCATCTAAACTCAAGTGTTATTCCATAATTTCATAACACTCTTGGATCATTGACTCATATCTTAACATGAAAAAATTGTTCTTAGGATCATCCAAGTCTTCCCGTGTTCATCAAGTGCTCTTGACTTGATATTCCTTAACTTCAACCTTCCACTCTTCAAGTCATCACTCAAGGTGAGTTCATACCCCTACATTTTCTAGTTTTCTTCAGTTTTCAGGGGGGGGGGGGGATACAAGTTAAAACACCAAAACATATTCAAAACTTAACTCGACAGCTTACAACAGAAAAGTTGTGACCTGTTCACGGACTGTTTTACCCAACTTAAACTTAATATTTTTTAAAACTGTATAATATGCAAGTAGTTCAGGTTTATACCTTTAAAATGACTACTTGCACATCTCCATAAGATTTTTCTACAATTTATGGTGATTTTTACAAAAATGCATATCACTGCAGCAGCAAAATCAGACCAGGTTGTGAAAATGAACATTTTCACACTAGTTTGAGACCACCAAAAATTATGGGAAAATTTATGAACACAGTAGACACTTTTTCCAAATACTCAGAGTTTGCGTATTCAGTTTCCGACTTACGATGATTTTTCTATAATTACTCAAAAACAGTGACAGTTTTCGACTTACGAGTTTGGCAACGACTCGACGAGTTCCCCTTCCTTACGAACATCAATGAACCTTCATCCGACTCGCCGAGTCGGATGAACACTCGTCGAGTTCACCTTCAACTGATGAACAAGTCCTGACCTTGACTCGCCGAGTCATATGAACAACTCGTCGAGTTCATCTTCAAACTTAAGAAGATTGCCTTGGACTCGCCGAGTCTGTTCTAGCACTCGTCGAGTCCCATGAAATCCAGGTCTAAAATTAAGTCCAGTGCATTAGGTTACTCTTTCTGTCCTGTTACAACCCTTCTAACGCCCAACTGAGTCCTTTTTACCCTTAACAGAAATGGGACTTAAAGCCTTGGACTCATCGAGTCCCAAGAACGGACTCGCCGAGTCGATAGCGTCCACACCCAAAATCCTCGATTTCTGATGTACAACACTTGACCAAAAGATAGATCTAAGCTCCTTTAATCGTTCTAGCACGTAAAGTTACAAACTTTACGTGCATGCATGGGTCTTTGAGCTCAAAAAGACATAAAATAAGCTCTAGTGTTGCATGGGGCCTTCCTTGGGTGCAAAAGCAACCCAAATCTGCCTTGTGACCCCTCCCAAGACTTAGATCCGAAGTCTTGACCCCCCAACCATGTTTGCAATCATGGTTGGTTACCAAAATGGCTTATAAAAGCCCTAAATCTCCCCAAAAGGGATCTATCAAATGAAAGAGCAAGGTACAAACTTTATACCTCTCAAAGGCTGCAAATGATGAACCAAACTCGGATCCTTCAGCCTCCTCTTGATCCTTCTATGCTCTTCCTTCTTCCTTGAGGTCAAAACCCACAAAAATCACTCAAAAGCCTTAGATCTTGCACCAAAACACTTAGGGTTTGCTATGGAGGGTTTCTGGGAGCATAAAGGGGCGATGGAGGCTGTATAAGGTTGTTTAAATAGCGTGCAAACCCTCAGATTAGGGTTTTGTCCATACAGAGCCTACTAGTCGAGTCCGGTACCCGACTCGATGAGTCCATCACTTAAATCCTGCGTCTCATCCCGCTTCTACTCGGCGAGTTAGTCCTTCAACTCGCCGAGTCCAAGGTCAAAAATGCAAAATACTTAAATAAGATACATACCAGGAACCAGGTGCTACAGAGGACGTAATGTATAGTATCATAACAATGCACAATAGTAAACAAGCAACAACATCATCCATTGTATTAATAGTATAATTTAATACAAGTGTGTTCTTAATATATTTATAAGACACCAAAAGTATATATATCAAAATAAAAGACGAGTCTTGAATATGCTCCGTCTTCTCAAAACCTGGTCATCGGTACCTGTCTACTGGTGACCTGAGAATACAAGTTATTTTGAAAGCGTAGATCAGCATTTAAGCTGGTGAGTTCATAAGTATTTTAGTGTCAAATGTTTGTATAATTTTGATGAAAGTGTTTGTAAATGTTTAATGTAAATGTTTGTAAATGTTTGTATACTTCCTAGAGAATCCTATATTTTCTACTAAAGTAGTCTTCTACCGAGACCCGACTGTTCTGTATGTTTGTTCTTTTGTAAAAGTGAGTGTTTTTCCCAAGAATGACTATTATTACCAGAAAATAGTTTACATTACCGTTTATGTGAGAAGATCACAATATGAATGTAAAGGGGAAAATGACGATGTACAGTAGTATTGTATATAGTAACTACAAATGTACTAACTACCTTAAACCAATTGTTTAATTAAGTTAAAATGTGATGAGATTGTAACCATACTTGATTGACTAGTAAAACACGACGATCAAAGACGTCGAAATGGTATGACATTCGTCACCCGTAGACCTGCAGGTCCCACTGTAGCTAGCAGCAAGGTGTAGGATGGTCAATCCCGTATAGATCTATACACAAATTCACGCTCTCCCTCCAGGAGACTCTGGTTATAAAACGTGACACAGCAGTACATTGTCGTGCCATGAAGTAGTGGCTCACATTAATGTTATAGTGTTCTTGTATTTGTATAGTATGTTCTCTCTGTTCTAGTGTATAGTATGTTCTTTTTGTTTCTCGTTATAGTATCTTCTTTCTGTTTCTCGTTATAGTATGTTTGAACTGACTCATGTATGAACTGAATCTTGTAAGTTTCACTGTTCTAGAAATAATAAGTAGTAATCCTCTAAACTATACCTATTATAGTTTACTAGTATTGTTGTTTGAATGACTAATCATGTTTGTACACCTTTGCTACCCAAAGGTATTGAACTGAATGAATAACTTTTATATCTATACACATATACATAATATATAACTAAGATTTAAACGACACCGGGGCAAACAACCGATACCCTGTGACAACCGTCAAAGTCAAGTCAAAGTCAAACAAGTCAAACCGGTCGAATTTAATTAGTGCTTGTATGTTAAAAGTTATTCTATGTATAAAAATGTGCATTTGTATGTCAAAAATTCAAGTGTCTCGAAGAATCTATATGTTAACAATGTAAAAACCCTAAAAAGAGAGTTAAACGCATCAAAACACGACTAAGGACCCTTTCGGGGACTTAAAACAATCATAAACGAAGCATAACGAGGTTCACGAACCTTGCATTACGAGATTATACAATAATAATGGCTAAGATTAAATCTCTCCCAAATCTCTCCAAGTATGTGAAATCTCTCCCAAATCTCTCCAAGTATGTGAAATCTCTCCCAAATCTCTCCAAGTATGTGAAATCTCTCCCAAATCTCTCTAAGTATGTGAAATCTCTCCAAGCATGTGAAATATTTCCCAAATCTCTCCAAGTATGTGAAATCTCTCCCAAATCTCTCCAAGTATGTGAAATCTCTCCCAAATCTCTCTAAGTATGTGAAATCTCTCCAAGCATGTGGAATCTCTTCCAAATCTCTCTAAGTATGTGAAATCTCTCCAAGTATGTGAAATCTCTCCTAAATCTCTCCAAGTATATGAAATCTCTCCCAAATCTCACTAAGTATGTGAAATCTCTCCAAGTCTGTGAAATCTCTCCCAAATCTCTCCAAGTATGTGAAATCTCTCCAAGTATGTGAAATCTCTCCCAACTCTCTCCAAGTATGTCAAATCTCTCCAAGTATGTGAAATCTCTCCCAAATCTCTCCAAGTATGTGAAATCTCTCCCAAATCTCTCTCAAAATCTTTTTATAGTCATTCCGACCCGTAACTTGACCAAAAACCGCTCGAATCGGTGAGTTATATCGAAAAACAGCTAATTAGGGCCGAAACCCCTCTTAGGAGCCGAACCTCTTAGGAGCCGAAAGTGTCAGAACCGAAAGTGTCAGAACCGAAATTGTCAGAAGGCCTTCTCGGACCGAAGCCAGCAGCGAGGACCGAACCTCGGCCCCCATCCGAGAAGCCTCGCACCTTCGGCTTCCCCCCTTCGGACCTTCGGTCTCCTCTCGGTTCCTTCTTTCCCTTCTCTCGGTTCTTACCTCCTTAGAGCCGAACCTCGCAGGTTCGGTCCCTAATGCCGGTTTTTGACTACTTTCGCCTCCTAAGCCCGTTTTTGACGTTTTTGACGGGATTTTTTCACCAAATTCATATTTTTACCATTTTTAACCCCCAAAACTCATATTTTATTTATATTTCAAGGATTTTTAATTAAAAATCATTATTTTATTATAAGAGGAGTATTCTACCCCACAAGTGGGTCAAGTGTGCCCACTTGCCTCCATGTGTTATCCTCTCATTTGCCACCTTATCCACATCACACAAACCAAGGCACACATGACTTCAAACTCTCAAGTTGCTCCAGTAACCTTCTATATAAAGAAATCCCTGGAGGATTTCTTGATTTACTTGCTCATTTCAAACATACACACACTTCTCATACCACCTCAAGAAAGCTTATTTTTCTCTACTTCCCACCACCTTGTCCAATGTTCTTGAGTTGCTACTGCACTTTTTGGTAAGTATTCCATCTAAACTCAAGTGTTATTCCATAATTTCATAACACTCCTGGATCATTGACTCATATCTTAACACAAAAAAATCGTTCTTAGGATCATCCAAGTCTTCCCGTGTTCATCAAGTGCTCTTGACTTGATATTCCTTAACTTCAACCTTCCACTCTTCAAGTCATCACTCAAGGTGAGTTCATACCCCTACATTTTCTAGTTTTCTTCAGTTTTCAGGGGGGGATACAAGTTAAAACACCAAAACATATTCAAAACTTAACTCGACAGCTTACAACAGAAAAGTTGTGACCTGTTCACGGACTGTTTTACCCAACTTAAACTTAATATTTTTCAAAACTGTATAATATGCAAGTAGTTCAGGTTTATACCTTTAAAATGACTACTTGCACATCTCCATACGATTTTTCTACAATTTATGGTGATTTTTACAAAACTTCCTATCACTGCAGCAGCAAAATCAGACCAGGTTGTGAAAATGAACATTTTCACACTAGTTTGAGACCACCAAAAATTATGGGAAAATTTATGAACACAGTAGACACTTTTTCCAAATACTCAGAGTTTGCGTATTCAGTTTTTGACTTACGATGATTTTTCTATAATTACTCAAAAACAGTGACAGTTAAGGGTAAAACTGTCAGATACATATTTAAGAGTTATTCACACCTTGTAACATGTTGAGCAAGGTGTGTAAGATTTACACTTAGTATTTCCAATGTCCTTTATTTGAAATACATATACATGCGTAACAAGGTTTCATACCATCACACGACACTTTTGATAAACTATAATAGGTATAGTTTTGAACACTTCATTTAACAAAGAAAACAATAACATTATCGATTTACAAAACAAACTTTCACTGCACACTACGTGAACTCGTTAATGAATATTTGTGAGACATTCTCCTTCGGGGTACTCCAAGTACCACAGAAAATTCCTTTAGTTATAATCGGAATCTCTTGGAGTGAGAACGTGATAGTTGTGTATAGATCTATACTGGGTCCGACAAACCCGCACCTGAGCTGCTTGCAACAGCTAGACCGGCAGGTCTGTGGTGACAAGTGTCATAACTTTCCGACGCCTGAAGAACGTCGCATTCAAGGCCATCTAGTCTTTAGTATGATTATAACATCTCGCATGGAATATTAACACAGTATACAGTTCACGGAAATTCTAAGGCTTTATACCAAGGGGTTTTATTTAAATATAAAACACACACATAAGTATGACGATTTACTTACACATACTAAGCCTTGTTTCATTTCAGTTTACAACAAATCTTTTAGAAAATATTGGATTTTCTGGAAACAACCTCGTAAGAAACGTTAAGGAAACAACATTCATTTTTATAAAATACTTATGAACTCACCAGCTTTGTGCTGATACTCTCTTTTCAAAACAACTTGTATTCTCAGGTAATCAGTAATACATGCAATCGCAAGATTTCTGAAGTCAAGACGCTAAGGCGTAGATTCTTTTGCTACATTTTATCATCATATGTAATTTAAATTGGGAACATGTATTTTTGGAACATGTATTTTGGAAGCAATGTAATTTTTTAAATTATATCTATGATGGTTGTATTTTACTTTCTTCACTATGGTTATGATACTGAGCATGACGTCATCCGCCCCCGAACGTTTCCGCCGTTCTGGTTTTGGGGTGTGACAGATTGGTATCAGAGCTTTGTTTATAGTGAACTAAGTATATCAAACCGCATAAGATATATAAACTATAAACACAACGGGACAAATTCTCTGACATAGCTTTTCAAAGGTACTTTTAAAAATAAAATTTTTTATTTTTATAAAAAGTACACATACAACCGCACTCATCAATTCAGTATCATAAAAGTATCAAGACAAGTTGGACACCATGGTCCAGCTTCGGGGTATGTAGTCAGATCTTGGATGAATATAGCCTGATCAACTATATTTAGCCAAGGTAGGACCAATGTATGCCGAAGAAGGATCATGGTGAGCAACAAGTCTGCAACTTACCAAAGATTTCAAGAATCAAACTTAAAAATACTATAAGAGTATTTTAACACAAAAAGCTGTAATCACAACTTCGACAACTAACTTCTTGTTCCCAAAGTTTCTCGCGACATTCCTCCTTATCCCTATTCTCGCACAGGTACGATGGCAGGATTTCATTTGTCGGGTGATCCCTACTTTCCCAACCAAGGGAATGCCGGTTGGATTGAGGAAGACCCAGAGGAAGAACCCGAAGAAGAACCCATGGAGGATGAGGAACCCGTGGAAGAGGAAGAATCTGTAGACAGTGAAGAGGAAGAAGACTCAGATGGAACCGACTCCGAACCCGAAGTTTACAATCCACACCCTGCCCCTATTCCTCCGCAACACTTCCAGGGCCCGACGCCCCAATGGGCTAAAACTATACATCGATGGAGCCGAGAGCAAGGTCCACGACCTCCCTATGGCATGCAACGAGGTTTCTACGATCTCAGCAGAGGAGGGTCAGCCGACCGAGCCCTCCCTGTCATAGTTCACCGTGTCACACGCCACGAAGAGCAAACAAGAGTTAACACCCGACACCTCATGGAAGTTGGTGCCACCAGCCAAGTCAACTCCATTCGCATTCGCCGTTTGGACGATGAAAACGATCGAACTCGGGACCGCACCGAGCTTCTTCGACGGGAAATGGCCGCGACCCGAGCCGAAGTGCAAGAACTCCGAGAACACCGAGCCACTTTTGACGGACGCCTGGCAGAAGCAGAGCGTCAAGCGGTGGAATCCAGGGCTGAAATGAGGAACTTCATGTCTACACTTCGTGATCCTCAGAGCTTCAACCACCGCAAGTAGTGTTTGCACTGCTCGCTTTAGTTTAACCTAGTTTGCGGATAAATATTGCTATCATTTTCTAGTATTTTATGTCCGATCTCGCGATTTAAGTGTTTTCACTTCCGGGATCAGTAGGCGGTCAAAATTTTCCGTACATTGATGTAGCATAGACCCCTGGTAGGATCAAATTTTCCCAAGTATTGTATACTAAGTTATATCAATGATATTGACACGCTAATTGTTTTATTGGGAACACTACATCAAATTCATAACATGAACTATTTTCAGATAAAAATTTATTGGTGACCAACCTATGATCGCCCGAGGTATAAATCAAAGTTATATGTAATTGAGACCATGTCGACCTAGAAATGGTGGTTCCGCCTTGGATCCTGTTCCTTGTTTGGTTGTGGGCCCATGGCAGAACCATTAGATTCGAAAGTTTATTTAATCTTAATTACATGTAAATATTATACATCAAGTGATTGTTGGTTGGACCCGGTATGGATACTATCACAGACATTTCATGAGAATCAATACTATCGAAATTCATAAAGTCTATATTTCATTGTTTATAGACTTCTAGTATGAATGAATTCTTACAACATTTTTACAAGTCGGAATCATGATGCATATAAAGAATTACTAATGTTTAGTTTAACACTCGACTTGTATCAAAGACTTATTGTCTTTTCATTCTTGATTATGGCAGAAAATGCCACCTCATAGAAATCCTAGACGCGGCGAAGCAGCTGGGACTGCACCACCCCCACCACCACCTCCTCAGTTCGACCCAGCCATGTTCCAGGCTGCGGTAGCGGCCGCAGTGGCAGCCGTGATAGCCCAAATCAACCCCAGTAATTCAGGAGGTGCAGGCAGTGGTGCCTCGAATTCTAATAACGGGGACGGCCAGGGATGCTCGAGAGAGTGTACCTACAAAGACTTTACTAACGACAAGCCCAAAACCTTCAACGGAAGTGGAGGTGTCATAGCGTTGCTACAATGGTTCGAGAAAACCGAGACCATTTTCGAAATATGTGCATGACCTGAAGCAAGCAAGGTCAAATTTGCTTCATGCACATTCTCCGAAAGAGCCCTCACCTGGTGGAAGGGTCACGTCAAGGTACTAACGCTCCCGGTGGCTAATGCGATAACATGGGAAGATCTGAAAACCATGTTAATGAAGGAGTACTACCCCAGGGGTGAGATACAGAAGCTGGAAGAAGAATTTTGGGGTCTTAAAATGACAGGCTCTGACATCCTGTCGTACACCTCAAGGTTCAGCGATCTAGCCATGCTGTGTCCCGGGATGGTTCCTACTGAAAGCAAGAAGGTGGAAAGATATGTATGGGGATTATCTCAACAACTCCAAGGACATGTATTGGCCTCAAAGCCAACTACCTTCGACAGTGCCAAGGAACTGGCACAGCAACTCATCGACCATAACGCCAACCATGGCACTGTAACGACCACCTCCGAGCAAGCAAAAGGTGGAAACAACAAAAGAAAATTTTGGAATAAGAAAAAGGGCCAGCCTACTCAAGACCCTGCCAAGAAACAACAAGTGGTTGCAGTGCACGCCGCCACAACCACTGCCAACCCCACTCCGATAAGGCAATACGCCGGGAACCTGCCCAAGTACAACAAATGCAGCTACTACCACAACGGTGCATGTCGTGAAATGGATTGCACCAACTGTAACAAAAAGGGGCACACCGCCCGATTTTGTAGAACTCCAGCCCAACCGAACGCACAAGCTGCCAACGTCGGAGCAAGCCGAACCTGCTATGGATGTGGAGAAGCAGGACACCTCAAACGTAACTGCCCGAAGGCAAGAAACCCCAACCCCGGCGAAGTGGGCAGAGTTCTGGCGATAGGTCATGAGGAAGCCGTCGCAGACCCAACTGTGGTTACCGGTACGTTTCCCCTCAACAATACCTATGCATGCATTCTTTTTGATAGTGGCGCGGAGAAAAGCTTCGTGAGCCACCAATTTAAACGCTTGCTTAATCAAACACCACAAACACTAAAAGACACATTCACCGTAGAAATGGCTAATGGAAAAACAGAGAACACTAACGATACTTACACCGGGTGTACCCTCACCTTAAACAATCACTCTTTCCAAATCGACCTTATGCCGGTCACCATAAAAAGTTTTGACATTATCATTGGCATGGATTGGTTATGCCCTCACCATGCGAAAATCCTATGTCACGAAAAGGCCGTTCGCCTTAACCTGCCAAGTGGCGAAGCTCTCGTCGTTTATGGCAACAAACCTAGCTCAAACTTTCAGATCATCTCTTGTATCAAGGCTTAAAAGTATCTCCGCAAGGAGTACCACGCCTTCCTAGCCCACGTCGTAGATAAGGGTCAAGGAATGAAAGACATCAAGGACATTCCGGAGGTCTGCAATTTCCCCGATGTATTCCCGGAAGACCTTCCAGGAGTGCCCCCTCCTCGACAAGTCGAATTCCGAATCGACTTAATTCCCGGAGCTACCCCGTAGCCAAATCGCCATACCGTCTAGCTCCAGCCGAGATGCAGGAACTGTCCAGTCAACTGAACGAACTACTGAGCAAAGGCTTCATTAGACCAAGCTTCTCGCCTTGGGGAGCACCGGTTTTGTTCGTTAAGAAGAAGGACGGATCGTTCCGTATGTGCATTGACTACCGCGAATTAAACAAACTCACCATCAAAAACTGATACCCTTTGCCTCGAATCGATGACCTCTTCGACCAACTACAAGGAGCGAGTTTCTTCTCGAAGATTGACCTTAGATTTGGATACCATCAACTACGAGTTCAAGAGGAGGATATTCCCAAGACAGCGTTCAGAACGCGCTATGGTCACTACGAATTTATAGTGATGCATTTCGGCTTAACAAATGCACCCGCAGCGTTTATGGACCTGATGAATCGGGTGTGTCGACCTTACTTAGACAAGTTCGTAATTGTTTTCATCGATGATATACTAGTCTACTCCGGAAGTAAGGAAGAACACAGCCAGCATTTACGTCGAGTCCTGGAGACGCTGAGGGCAGAGAAATTGTACGCTAAGTTTTCAAACTGTGAGTTATGGATCCGAGAGGTGAATTTCCTCGGGCATGTAGTTAGAAAGGAAGGAATCCATGTGGACCCTTCAAAGATCAAGGCGATTGAAAGTTGGGCAGCACCAAGAACACCCACGGAGATCCGACAATTTTTAGGGCTCGCCGGTTACTATCGGAGATTCATTCAAAACTTCTCCAAAATCGCAAAACCACTCACCACCCTGACACAAAAAGGGGTGACATTCGTCTGGGGAGATAAGCAAGAGGCTGCATTCCAAACACTAAAACGAACTCTATGTAGTGCTCCGATCTTGTCCCTACCAGATGGAACTGAAGACTTTATGGTTTACTGCGATGCATCAAACCAAGGTCTAGGGTGTGTGTTAATGCAACGAGGAAAAGTCATTGCCTACGCCTCAAGACAACTGAAGACGCATGAGGTAAACTACACGACGCACGACCTTGAATTAGGAGCAGTGGTTTTCGCCCTAAAAATCTGGAGGCATTACCTTTACGGCACCAAGTGCACCATCTTCACCGATCACAAAAGTCTCCAGCATATCCTCAATCAGAAGGAACTCAACATGATACAAAGGCGATGGGTGGAATTACTAAACGATTACGAAATCGAAATTCGTTATCACCCCGGAAAGGCCATTGTGGTTGCAGACGCTTTAAGCAGAAAGGAGTACTCGGGCCGCCGAGTAAAGGCATTAACCATGACCATCCACTCACACCTGTCCGCACAAATCAAGGAAGCTCAGGAGGAAGCCTTGAAGCCAGAGAATGTGACAAGTGAAGCATTGAGAGGAATGGATAAAAATCTTGAAGTCAGGGATGACGGAGTTCGTTGTCTCATGAACCGGATCTGGACACCAAAATTTGGTGGATTCAGGGACGTTGTCATGAACGAAGCTCATAAAACTCGCTACTCCGTGCATCCCGGCTCAGGCAAGATGTACTTAGACCTCAAGAAGATGTATTGATGGCCGAACATGAAAGCTGAAATAGCTACCTTTGTGGGCAAGTGCCTGACTTGCGCCAAAGTTAAGGTAGAATATCAAAAGCCCTCGGGACTACTCCAACAACCAGAGATACCCGAGTGGAAGTGGGAGCGGATTACGATGGATTTCATTACCAAGTTACCTAAGACCGCGGGTGGACTTGACACCATTTGGGTAATCGTCGACAGATTGACCAAATCCGCACACTTCCTACCAATAAGGGAAACAGACAAAATGGAGAAGCTGACAAGGATCTACATTAGAGAAATAGTGCGCCTTCATGGAGTACCAATATCCATTATCTCCGACAGAGATAGTAGGTTCACTTCACGATTCTGGCAATCACTACAGAAAGCTATGGGAACTAGGCTGGACATGAGTACAGCCTACCACCCACAGACTGACGGTCAGAGTGAAAGAACCATTCAGACGTTAGAGGACATGCTAAGGGCTTGTGTGATAGACTTTGGTAAAGCTTGGGATACTCATTTACCTCTTATTGAGTTTTCCTACAATAATAGTTATCACACTAGCATCAAAGTTGCTCCGTTCGAAGCCCTCTACGGCCGTAAGTGCAGATCACCCTTGTGTTGGGCCGAGGTGGGCGATACGCAACTAGCAAAAGGGCAAGTCCCTAACAGCGCACTCACTGGCCCGGAGATCATAAGGGAAACAACCGAGAAGATCGTCCAAATTCGAGAACGAATGAAGGCTTCCCAAGACCGACAAAAGAGCTACGCGGATAAGAGACGAAAACCTTTGGAGTTCCAAGTTGGAGATCGAGTACTTCTGAAGGTATCACCTTGGAAGGGATTAATACGTTTTGGGAAACGTGGTAAATTAAATCCAAGGTATATCGGGCCATTCGAAATCCTCGCCAGGATTGGCCCCGTGGCATACAAGCTACGATTACCACAGGAACTCAAGCACGTTCATCCTACATTCCAAGTGTCAAACCTGAAGAAATATTTGTCTGATGAGACCCTTGTTATTCCTTTGGAAGAAATTGAGATCAATGAGAACCTCCACTTCGTAGAGGAACCTGTTGAAATCATTGACCGAGAGGTCAAATCGACAAAACAGAGCCGCATTCCCATCGTAAAGGTCCGGTGGAACGCCAAGCGAGGACCTGAGTTTACTTGGGAACGTGAGGACCAAATGAAGCAAAAATACCCAGATCTATTCCCCGACCCTTGAAGTCCCACTCAAAATGCAAAATTTCGGGACGAAATTCCTTCTAACGGGGGGATAATGTGACAACCGTCAAAGTCAAGTCAAAGTCAAACAAGTCAAACCGGTCGAATTTAATTAGTGCTTGTATGTTAAAAGTTATTCTATGTATAAAAATGTGCATTTGTATGTCAAAAATTCAAGTGTCTCGAAGAATCTCTGTGTTAACAATGTAAAAACCCTAAAAAAAGAGTTAAACGCATCAAAACACGACTAAGGACCCTTTCGGGGACTTAAAACAATCATAAACGAAGCATAACGAGGTTTACGAACCTTGCATTACGAGATTATACGATAATAATGGCTAAGATTAAATTTCTCCCAAATCTCTCCAAGTATGTGAAATCTCTCCCAAATCTCTCCAAGTATGTGAAATCTCACCCAAATCTCTCCAAGTATGTGAAATCTCTCCCAAATCTCTCTATGTATGTGAAATCTCTCCAAGCATGTGAAATCTCTCCCAAATCTCTCCAAGTATGTGAAATCTCTCCCAAATCTCTCCAAGTATGTGAAATCTCTCCCAAATCTCTCCAAGTATGTGAAATCTCTCCCAAATCTCTCTAAGTATGTGAAATCTCTCCAAGCATGTGGAATCTCTCCCAAATCTCTCTAGGTATGTGAAATCTCTCCAAGTATGTGAAATATCTCCCAAATCTCTCCAAGTATGTGAAATCTCTCCCAAATCTCTCTAAGTATGTGAAATCTCTCCAAGTATGTGAAATCTCCTAAATCTCTCCAAGTATGTGAAATCTCTCCCAAATCTCTCCAAGTATGTCAAATCTCTCCAAGTATGTGAAATCTCTCCCAAATCTCTCCAAGTATGTGAAATCTCTCACAAATCTCTCTCAAAATCTTTTTATAGTCATCCCGGCCCGTAACTTGACCAAAAACCGCTCGAATCGGTGAGTTATATCGAAAAACAGCTAATTAGGGCCGAAACCCCTCTTAGGAGCCGAACCTCTTAGGAGCCGAAAGTGTCAGAACCGAAAGTGTCAGAACCGAAATTGTCAGAAGGCCTTCTCGGACCGAAGCCAGCAGCGAGGACCGAACCTCGGCCCCCATCCGAGAAGCCTCGCACCTTCGGCTTCCCCCCTTCGGACCTTCGGTCTCCTCTCGGTTCCTTCTTTCCCTTCTCTCGGTTCTTACCTCCTTAGAGCCGAACCTCGCAGGTTCGGTCCCTAATGCCGGTTTTTGACTACTTTCGCCTCCTAAGCCCGTTTTTGACGTTTTTGACGGGATTTTTTCACCAAATTCATATTTTTACCATTTTTAACCCCCAAAACTCATATTTTATTTATATTTCAAGGATTTTTAATTAAAAATCATTATTTTATTATAAGAGGAGTATTCTACCCCACAAGTGGGTCAAGTGTGCCCACTTGCCTCCATGTGTCATCCTCTCATTTGCCACCTTATCCACATCACACAAACCAAGGCACACATGACTTCAAACTCTCAAGTTGCTCCAGCAACCTTCTATATAAAGAAATCCCTGGAGGATTTCTTGATTTACTTGCTCATTTCAAACATACACACACTTCTCATACCACCTCAAGAAAGCTTATTTTTCTCTACTTCCCACCACCTTGTGCAAATGTTCTTGAGTTGCTACTGCACTTTTTGGTAAGTATTCCATCTAAACTCAAGTGTTATTCCATAATTTCATAACACTCTTGGATCATTGACTCATATCTTAACACGAAAAAATTGTTCTTAGGATCATCCAAGTCTTCCCATGTTCATCAAGTGCTCTTGACTTGATATTCCTTAACTTCAACCTTCCACTCTTCAAGTCATCACTCAAGGTGAGTTCATACCCCTACATTTTCTAGTTTTCTTCAGTTTTCAGGGGGGGGGGGGGGGGGGATACAAGTTAAAACACCAAAACATATTCAAAACTTAACTCGACAGCTTACAACAGAAAAGTTGTGACCTGTTCACGGACTGTTTTACCCAACTTAAACTTAATATTTTTTAAAACTGTATAATATGCAAGTAGTTCAGGTTTATACCTTTAAAATGACTACTTGCACATCTCCATAAGATTTTTCTACAATTTATGGTGATTTTTACAAAAATGTCTATCACTGCAGCAGCAAAATCAGACCAGGTTGTGAAAATGAACATTTTCACACTAGTTTGAGACCACCAAAAATTATGGGAAAATTTATGAACACAGTAGACACTTTTTCCAAATACTCAGAGTTTGCGTATTCAGTTTTCGACTTACGATGATTTTTCTATAATTACTCAAAAACAGTGACAGTTTTCGACTTACGAGTTTGGCAACGACGCGACGAGTTCCCCTTCCTTACGAACATCAATGAACCTTCATCCGACTCGCCGAGTCGGATGAACACTCGTCGAGTTCACCTTCAACTGATGAACAAGTCCTGACCTTGACTCGCCGAGTCATATGAACAACTCGTCGAGTTCATCTTCAAACTTAAGAAGATTGCCTTGGACTCGCCGAGTCTGTTCTAGCACTCGTCGAGTCCCATGAAATCCAGGTCTAAAATTAAGTCCAGTGCATTAGGTTACTCTTTCTGTCCTGTTACAACCCTTCTAACGCCCAACTGAGTCCTTTTTACCCTTAACAGAAATGGGACTTAAAGCCTTGGACTCATCGAGTCCCAAGAACGGACTCGCCGAGTCGATAGCGTCCACACCCAAAATCCTCGATTTCTGATGTACAACACTTGACCAAAAGATAGATCTAAGCTCCTTTAATCGTTCTAGCACGTAAAGTTACAAACTTTACGTGCATGCATGGGTCTTTGAGCTCAAAAAGACATAAAATAAGCTCTAGTGTTGCATGGGGCCTTCCTTGGGTGCAAAAGCAACCCAAATCTGCCTTGTGACCCCTCCCAAGACTTAGATCCGAAGTCTTGACCCCCCAACCATGTTTGCAATCATGGTTGGTTACCAAAATGGCTTATAAAAGCCCTAAATCTCCCCAAAAGGGATCTATCAAATGAAAGAGCAAGGTACAAACTTTATACCTCTCAAAGGCTGCAAATGATGAACCAAACTCGGATCCTTCAGCCTCCTCTTGATCCTTCTATGCTCTTCCTTCTTCCTTGAGGTCAAAACCCACAAAAATCACTCAAAAGCCTTAGATCTTGCACCAAAACACTTAGGGTTTGCTATGGAGGGTTTCTGGGAGCATAAAGGGGCGATGGAAGCTGTATAAGGTTGTTTAAATAGGGTGCAAACCCTCAGATTAGGGTTTTGTCCATACAGAGCCTACTAGTCGAGTCCGGTACCCGACTCGATGAGTCCATCACTTAAATCCCGCGTCTCATCCCGCTTCTACTCGGCGAGTTAGTCCTTCAACTCACCGAGTCCAAGGTCAAAAATGCAAAATACTTAAATAAGATACATACCAGGAACCAGGTGCTACAGAGGACGTAATGTATAGTATCATAACAATGCACAATAGTAAACAAGCAACAACATCATCCATTGTATTAATAGTATAATTTAATACAAGTGTGTTCTTAATATATTTATAAGACACCAAAAGTATATATATCAAAATAAAAGACGAGTCTTGAATATGCTCCGTCTTCTCAAAACCTGGTCATCGGTACCTGTCTACTGGTGACCTGAGAATACAAGTTATTTTGAAAGCGTAGATCAGCATTTAAGCTGGTGAGTTCATAAGTATTTTAGTGTCAAATGTTTGTATAATTTTGATGAAAGTGTTTGTAAATGTTTAATGTAAATGTTTGTAAATGTTTGTATACTTCCTAGAGAATCCTATATTTTCTACTAAAGTAGTCTTCTACCGAGACCCGACTGTTCTGTATGTTTGTTCTTTTGTAAAAGTGAGTGTTTTTCCCAAGAATGACTATTATTACCAGAAAATAGTTTACATTACCGTTTATGTGAGAAGATCACAATATGAATGTAAAGGGGAAAATGACGATGTACAGTAGTATTGTATATAGTAACTACAAATGTACTAACTACCTTAAACCAATTGTTTAATTAAGTTAAAATGTGATGAGATTGTAACCATACTTGATTGACTAGTAAAACACGACGATCAAAGACGTCGAAATGGTATGACATTCGTCACCCGTAGACCTGCAGGTCCCACTGTAGCTAGCAGCAAGGTGTAGGATGGTCAATCCCGTATAGATCTATACACAAATTCACGCTCTCCCTCCAGGAGACTCTGGTTATAAAACGTGACACAGCAGTACATTGTCGTGCCATGAAGTAGTGGCTCACATTAATGTTATAGTGTTCTTGTATTTGTATAGTATGTTCTCTCTGTTCTAGTGTATAGTATGTTCTTTTTGTTTCTCGTTATAGTATCTTCTTTCTGTTTCTCGTTATAGTATGTTTGAACTGACTCATGTATGAACTGAATCTTGTAAGTTTCACTGTTCTAGAAATAATAAGTAGTAATCCTCTAAACTATACCTATTATAGTTTACTAGTATTGTTGTTTGAATGACTGATCATGTTTGTACACCTTTGCTACCCAAAGGTATTGAACTGAATGAATAACTTTTATATCTATACACATATACATAATATATAACTAAGATTTAAACGACACCGGGGCAAACAACCGATACCCTGTGACAACCGTCAAAGTCAAGTCAAAGTCAAACAAGTCAAACCGGTCGAATTTAATTAGTGCTTGTATGTTAAAAGTTATTCTATGTATAAAAATGTGCATTTGTATGTCAAAAATTCAAGTGTCTCGAAGAATCTATGTGTTAACAATGTAAAAACCCTAAAAAGAGAGTTAAACGCATCAAAACACGACTAAGGACCCTTTCGGGGACTTAAAACAATCATAAACGAAGCATAACGAGGTTCACGAACCTTGCATTACGAGATTATACAATAATAATGGCTAAGATTAAATCTCTCCCAAATCTCTCCAAGTATGTGAAATCTCTCCCAAATCTCTCCAAGTATGTGAAATCTCTCCCAAATCTCTCCAAGTATGTGAAATCTCTCCCAAATCTCTCTAAGTATGTGAAATCTCTCCAAGCATGTGAAATCTTTCCCAAATCTCTCCAAGTATGTGAAATCTCTCCCAAATCTCTCCAAGTATGTGAAATCTCTCCCAAATCTCTCTAAGTATGTGAAATCTCTCCAAGCATGTGGAATCTCTCCCAAATCTCTCTAAGTATGTGAAATCTCTCCAAGTATGTGAAATCTCTCCTAAATCTCTCCAAGTATATGAAATCTCTCCCAAATCTCACTAAGTATGTGAAATCTCTCCAAGTCTGTGAAATCTCTCCCAAATCTCTCCAAGTATGTGAAATCTCTCCAAGTATGTGAAATCTCTCCCAACTCTCTCCAAGTATGTCAAATCTCTCCAAGTATGTGAAATCTCTCCCAAATCTCTCCAAGTATGTGAAATCTCTCCCAAATCTCTCTCAAAATCTTTTTATAGTCATTCCGACCCGTAACTTGACCAAAAACCGCTCGAATCGGTGAGTTATATCGAAAAACAGCTAATTAGGGCCGAAACCCCTCTTAGGAGCCGAACCTCTTAGGAGCCGAAAGTGTCAGAACCGAAAGTGTCAGAACCGAAATTGTCAGAAGGCCTTCTCGGACCGAAGCCAGCAGCGAGGACCGAACCTCGGCCCCCATCCGAGAAGCCTCGCACCTTCGGCTTCCCCCCTTCGGACCTTCGGTCTCCTCTCGGTTCCTTCTTTCCCTTCTCTCGGTTCTTACCTCCTTAGAGCCGAACCTCGCAGGTTCGGTCCCTAATGCCGGTTTTTGACTACTTTCGCCTCCTAAGCCCGTTTTTGACGTTTTTGACGGGATTTTTTCACCAAATTCATATTTTTACCATTTTTAACCCCCAAAACTCATATTTTATTTATATTTCAAGGATTTTTAATTAAAAATCATTATTTTATTATAAGAGGAGTATTCTACCCCACAAGTGGGTCAAGTGTGCCCACTTGCCTCCATGTGTCATCCTCTCATTTGCCACCTTATCCACATCACACAAACCAAGGCACACATGACTTCAAACTCTCAAGTTGCTCCAGCAACCTTCTATATAAAGAAATCCCTGGAGGATTTCTTGATTTACTTGCTCATTTCAAACATACACACACTTCTCATACCACCTCAAGAAAGCTTATTTTTCTCTACTTCCCACCACCTTGTCCAATGTTCTTGAGTTGCTACTGCACTTTTTGGTAAGTATTCCATCTAAACTCAAGTGTTATTCCATAATTTCATAACACTCCTGGATCATTGACTCATATCTTAACACAAAAAAATCGTTCTTAGGATCATCCAAGTCTTCCCGTGTTCATCAAGTGCTCTTGACTTGATATTCCTTAACTTCAACCTTCCACTCTTCAAGTCATCACTCAAGGTGAGTTTATACCCCTACATTTTCTAGTTTTCTTCAGTTTTCAGGGGGGGATACAAGTTAAAACACCAAAACATATTCAAAACTTAACTCGACAGCTTACAACAGAAAAGTTGTGACCTGTTCACAGACTGTTTTACCCAACTTAAACTTAATATTTTTCAAAACTGTATAATATGCAAGTAGTTCAGGTTTATACCTTTAAAATGACTACTTGCACATCTCCATACGATTTTTCTACAATTTATGGTGATTTTTACAAAACTTCCTATCACTGCAGCAGCAAAATCAGACCAGGTTGTGAAAATGAACATTTTCACACTAGTTTAAGACCACCAAAAATTATGGGAAAATTTATGAACACAGTAGACACTTTTTCCAAATACTCAGAGTTTGCGTATTCAGTTTTCGACTTACGATGATTTTTCTATAATTACTCAAAAACAGTGACAGTTAAGGGTAAAACTGTCAGATACATATTTAAGAGTTATTCACACCTTGTAACATGTTGAGCAAGGTGTGTAAGATTTACACTTAGTATTTCCAATGTCCTTTATTTGAAATACATATACATGCGTAACAAGGTTTCATACCATCACACGACACTTTTGATAAACTATAATAGGTATAGTTTTGAACACTTCATTTAACAAAGAAAACAATAACATTATCGATTTACAAAACAAACTTTCACTGCACACTACGTGAACTCGTTAATGAATATTTGTGAGACATTCTCCTTCGGGGTACTCCAAGTACCACAGAAAATTCCTTTAGTTATAATCGGAATCTCTTGGAGTGAGAACGTGATAGTTGTGTATAGATCTATACTGGGTCCGACAAACCCGCACCTGAGCTGCTTGCAACAGCTAGACCGGCAGGTCTGTGGTGACAAGTGTCATAACTTTCCGACGCCTGAAGAACGTCGCATTCAAGGCCATCTAGTCTTTAGTATGATTATAACATCTCGCATGGAATATTAACACAGTATACAGTTCACGGAAATTCTAAGGCTTTATACCAAGGGGTTTTATTTAAATATAAAACACACACATAAGTATGACGATTTACTTACACATACTAAGCCTTGTTTCATTTCAGTTTACAACAAATCTTTTAGAAAATATTGGATTTTCTGGAAACAACCTCGTAAGAAACGTTAAGGAAACAACATTCATTTTTATAAAATACTTATGAACTCACCAGCTTTGTGCTGATACTCTCTTTTCAAAACAACTTGTATTCTCAGGTAATCAGTAATACATGTAATCGCAAGATTTCTGAAGTCAAGACGCTAAGGCGTAGATTCTTTTGCTACATTTTATCATCATATGTAATTTAAATTGGGAACATGTATTTTTGGAACATGTATTTTGGAAGCAATGTAATTTTTTAAATTATATCTATGATGGTTGTATTTTACTTTCTTCACTATGGTTATGATACTGAGCATGACGTCATCCGCCCCCGAACGTTTCCGCCGTTCTGGTTTTGGGGTGTGACAGATTGGTATCAGAGCTTTGTTTATAGTGAACTAAGTATATCAAACCGCATAAGATATATAAACTATAAACACAACGAGACAAATTCTCTGACATAGCTTTTCAAAGGTACTTTTAAAAATAAAATTTTTTATTTTTATAAAAAGTACACATACAACCGCACTCATCAATTCAGTATCATAAAAGTATCAAGACAAGTTGGACACCATGGTCCAGCTTCGGGGTATGTAGTCAGATCTTGGATGAATATAGCCTGATCAACTATATTTAGCCAAGGTAGGACCAATGTATGCCGAAGAAGGATCATGGTGAGCAACAAGTCTGCAACTTACCAAAGATTTCAAGAATCAAACTTAAAAATACTATAAGAGTATTTTAACACAAAAAGCTGTAATCACAACTTCGACAACTAACTTCTTGTTCCCAAAGTTTCTCGCGACATTCCTCCTTATCCCTATTCTCGCACAGGTACGATGGCAGGATTTCATTTGTCGGGTGATCCCTACTTTCCCAACCAAGGGAATGCCGGTTGGATTGAGGAAGACCCAGAGGAAGAACCCGAAGAAGAACCCATGGAGGATGAGGAACCCGTGGAAGAGGAAGAATCTGTAGACAGTGAAGAGGAAGAAGACTCAGATGGAACCGACTCCGAACCCGAAGTTTGCAATCCACACCCTGCCCCTATTCCTCCGCAACACTTCCAGGGCCCGACGCCCCAATGGGCTAAAACTATACATCGATGGAGCCGAGAGCAAGGTCCACGACCTCCCTATGGCATGCAACGAGGTTTCTACGATCTCAGCAGAGGAGGGTCAGCCGACCGAGCCCTCCCTGTCATAGTTCACCGTGTCACACGCCACGAAGAGCAAACAAGATTTAACACCCGACACCTCATGGAAGTTGGTGCCACCAGCCAAGTCAACTCCGTTCGTATTCGCCGTTTGGACGATGAAAACGATCGAACTCGGGACCGCACCGAGCTTCTTCGACGGGAAATGGCCGCGACCCGAGCCGAAGTGCAAGAACTCCGAGAACACCGAGCCACTTTTGACGGACGCCTGGCAGAAGCAGAGCATCAAGCGGTGGAATCCAGGGCTGAAATGAGGAACTTCATGTCTACACTTCGTGATCCTCAGAGCTTCAACCACCGCAAGTAGTGTTTGCACTGCTCGCTTTAGTTTAACCTAGTTTGCGGATAAATATTGCTATCATTTTCTAGTATTTTATGTCCGATCTCGCGATTTAAGTGTTTTCACTTCCGGGATCAGTAGGCGGTCAAAATTTTCCGTACATTGATGTAGCATAGACCCCTGGTAGGATCAAATTTTCCCAAGTATTGTATACTAAGTTATATCAATGATATTGACACGCTAATTGTTTTATTGGGAACACTACATCAAATTCATAACATGAACTATTTTCAGATAAAAATTTATTGGTGACCAACCTATGATCGCCCGAGGTATAAATCAAAGTTATATGTAATTGAGACCATGTCGACCTAGAAATGGTGGTTCCGCCTTGGATCCTGTTCCTTGTTTGGTTGTGGGCCCAGGGCAGAACCATTAGATTCGAAAGTTTATTTAATCTTAATTACATGTAAATATTATACATCAAGTGATTGTTGGTTGGACCCGGTATGGATACTATCACAGACATTTCATGAGAATCAATACTATCGAAATTCATAAAGTCTATATTTCATTGTTTATAGACTTCTAGTATGAATGAATTCTTACAACATTTTTACAAGTCGGAATCATGATGCATATAAAGAACTACTAATGTTTAGTTTAACACTCGACTTGTATCAAAGACTTATTGTCTTTTCATTCTTGATTATGGCAGAAAATGCCACCTCATAGAAATCCTAGACGCGGCGAAGCAGCTGGGACTGCACCACCCCCACCACCACCTCCTCAGTTCGACCCAGCCATGTTCCAGGCTGCGGTAGCGGCCGCAGTGGCAGCCGTGATAGCCCAAATCAACCCCAGTAATTCAGGAGGTGCAGGCAGTGGTGCCTCGAATTCTAATAACGGGGACGGCCAGGGATGCTCGAGAGAGTGTACCTACAAAGACTTTACTAACGACAAGCCCAAAACCTTCAACGGAAGTGGAGGTGTCATAGCGTTGCTACAATGGTTCGAGAAAACCGAGACCATTTTCGAAATATGTGCATGACCTGAAGCAAGCAAGGTCAAATTTGCTTCATGCACATTCTCCGAAAGAGCCCTCACCTGGTGGAAGGGTCACGTCAAGGCACTAACGCTCCCGGTGGCTAATGCGATAACATGGGAAGATCTGAAAACCATGTTAATGAAGGAGTACTACCCCAGGGGTGAGATACAGAAGCTGGAAGAAGAATTTTGGGGTCTTAAAATGACAGGCTCTGACATCCTGTCGTACACCTCAAGGTTCAGCGATCTAGCCATGCTGTGTCCCAGGATGGTTCCTACTGAAAGCAAGAAGGTGGAAAGATATGTATGGGGATTATCTCAACAACTCCAAGGACATGTATTGGCCTCAAAGCCAACTACCTTCGACAGTGCCAAGGAACTGGCACAGCAACTCATCGACCATAACGCCAACCATGGCACTGTAACGACCACCTCCGAGCAAGCAAAAGGTGGAAACAACAAAAGAAAATTTTGGAATAAGAAAAAGGGCCAGCCTACTCAAGACCCTGCCAAGAAACAACAAGTGGTTGCAGTGCACGCCGCCACAACCACTGCCAACCCCACTCCGATAAGGCAATACGCCGGGAACCTGCCCAAGTACAACAAATGCAGCTACTACCACAACGGTGCATGTCGTGAAATGGATTGCACCAACTGTAACAAAAAGGGGCACACCGCCCGATTTTGTAGAACTCCAGCCCAACCGAACGCACAAGCTGCCAACGTCGGAGCAAGCCGAACCTGCTATGGATGTGGAGAAGCAGGACACCTCAAACGTAACTGCCCGAAGGCAAGAAACCCCAACCCCGGCGAAGTGGGCAGAGTTCTGGCGATAGGTCATGAGGAAGCCGTCGCAGACCCAACTGTGGTTACCTGTACGTTTCCCCTCAACAATACCTATGCATGCATTCTTTTTGATAGTGGCGCGGAGAAAAGCTTCGTGAGCCACCAATTTAAACGCTTGCTTAATCAAACACCACAAACACTAAAAGACACATTCACCGTAGAAATGGCTAATGGAAAAACAGAGAACACTAACGATACTTACACCGGGTGTACCCTCACCTTAAACAATCACTCTTTCCAAATCGACCTTATGTCGGTCACCATAAAAAGTTTTGACATTATCATTGGCATGGATTGGTTATGCCCTCACCATGCGAAAATCCCATGTCACGAAAAGGCCGTTCGCCTTAACCTGCCAAGTGGCGAAGCTCTCGTCGTTTATGGCAACAAACCTAGCTCAAACTTTCAGATCATCTCTTGTATCAAGGCTTAAAAGTATCTCCGCAAGGAGTACCACGCCTTCCTAGCCCACGTCGTAGATAAGGGTCAAGGAATGAAAGACATCAAGGACATTCCGGAGGTCTGCAATTTCCCCGATGTATTCCCGGAAGACCTTCCAGGAGTGCCCCCTCCTCGACAAGTCGAATTCCGAATCGACTTAATTCCCGGAGCTACCCCGTAGCCAAATCGCCATACCGTCTAGCTCCAGCCGAGATGCAGGAACTGTCCAGTCAACTGAACGAACTACTGAGCAAAGGCTTCATTAGACCAAGCTTCTCGCCTTGGGGAGCACCGGTTTTGTTCGTTAAGAAGAAGGACGGATCGTTCCGTATGTGCATTGACTACCGCGAATTAAACAAACTCACCATCAAAAACTGATACCCTTTGCCTCGAATCGATGACCTCTTCGACCAACTACAAGGAGCGAGTTTCTTCTCGAAGATTGACCTTAGATTTGGATACCATCAACTACGAGTTCAAGAGGAGGATATTCCCAAGACAGCGTTCAGAACGCGCTATGGTCACTACGAATTTATAGTGATGCATTTCGGCTTAACAAATGCACCCGCAGCGTTTATGGACCTGATGAATCGGGTGTGTCGACCTTACTTAGACAAGTTCGTAATTGTTTTCATCGATGATATACTAGTCTACTCCGGAAGTAAGGAAGAACACAGCCAGCATTTACGTCGAGTCCTGGAGACGCTGAGGGCAGAGAAATTGTACGCTAAGTTTTCAAACTGTGAGTTATGGATCCGAGAGGTGAATTTCCTCGGGCATGTAGTTAGAAAGGAAGGAATCCATGTGGACCCTTCAAAGATCAAGGCGATTGAAAGTTGGGCAGCACCAAGAACACCCACGGAGATCTGACAATTTTTAGGGCTCGCCGGTTACTATCGGAGATTCATTCAAAACTTCTCCAAAATCGCAAAACCACTCACCACCCTGACACAAAAAGGGGTGACATTCGTCTGGGGAGATAAGCAAGAGGCTGCATTCCAAACACTAAAACGAACTCTATGTAGTGCTCCGATCTTGTCCCTACCAGATGGAACCGAAGACTTTATGGTTTACTGCGATGCATCAAACCAAGGTCTAGGGTGTGTGTTAATGCAACGAGGAAAAGTCATTGCCTACGCCTCAAGACAACTGAAGATGCATGAGGTAAACTACACGACGCACGACCTTGAATTAGGAGCAGTGGTTTTCGCCCTAAAAATCTGGAGGCATTACCTTTACGGCACCAAGTGCACCATCTTCACCGATCACAAAAGTCTCCAGCATATCCTCAATCAGAAGGAACTCAACATGATACAAAGGCGATGGGTGGAATTACTAAACGATTACGAATTCGAAATTCGTTATCACCCCGGAAAGGCCATTGTGGTTGCAGACGCTTTAAGCAGAAAGAAGTACTCGGGCCGCCGAGTAAAGGCATTAACCATGACCATCCACTCACACCTGTCCGCACAAATCAAGGAAGCTCAGGAGGAAGCCTTGAAGCCAGAGAACGTGACAAGTGAAGCATTGAGAGGAATGGATAAAAATCTTGAAGTCAGGGATGACGGAGTTCGTTGTCTCATGAACCGGATCTGGACACCAAAATTTGGTGGATTCAGGGACGTTGTCATGAACGAAGCTCATAAAACTCGCTACTCCGTGCATCCCGGCTCAGACAAGATGTACTTAGACCTCAAGAAGATGTATTGATGGCCGAACATGAAAGCTGAAATAGCTACCTTTGTGGGCAAGTGCCTGACTTGCGCCAAAGTTAAGGTAGAATATCAAAAGCCCTCGGGACTACTCCAACAACCAGAGATACCCGAGTGGAAGTGGGAGCGGATTACGATGGATTTCATTACCAAGTTACCTAAGACCGCGGGTGGACTTGACACCATTTGGGTAATCGTCGACAGATTGACCAAATCCGCACACTTCCTACCAATAAGGGAAACAGACAAAATGGAGAAGCTGACAAGGATCTACATTAGAGAAATAGTGCGCCTTCATGGAGTACCAATATCCATTATCTCCGACAGAGATAGTAGGTTCACTTCACGATTCTGGCAATCACTACAGAAAGCTATGGGAACTAGGCTGGACATGAGTACAGCCTACCACCCACAGACTGACGGTCAGAGTGAAAGAACCATTCAGACGTTAGAGGACATGCTAAGGGCTTGTGTGATAGACTTTGGTAAAGCTTGGGATACTCATTTACCTCTTATTGAGTTTTCCTACAATAATAGTTATCACACTAGCATCAAAGTTGCTCCGTTCGAAGCCCTCTACGGCCGTAAGTGCAGATCACCCTTGTGTTGGGCCGAGGTGGGCGATACGCAACTAGCAAAAGGGCAAGTCCCTAACAGCGCACTCACTGGCCCGGAGATCATAAGGGAAACAACCGAGAAGATCGTCCAAATTCGAGAACGAATGAAGGCTTCCCAAGACCGACAAAAGAGCTACGCGGATAAGAGACGAAAACCTTTGGAGTTCCAAGTTGGAGATCGAGTACTTCTGAAGGTATCACCTTGGAAGGGATTAATACGTTTTGGGAAACGTGGTAAATTAAATCCAAGGTATATCGGGCCATTCGAAATCCTCGCCAGGATTGGCCCCGTGGCATACAAGCTACGATTACCACAGGAACTCAAGCACGTTCATCCTACATTCCAAGTGTCAAACCTGAAGAAATATTTGTCTGATGAGACCCTTGTTATTCCTTTGGAAGAAATTGAGATCAATGAGAACCTCCACTTCGTAGAGGAACCTGTTGAAATCATTGACCGAGAGGTCAAATCGACAAAACAGAGCCGCATTCCCATCGTAAAGGTCCGGTGGAACGCCAAGCGAGGACCTGAGTTTACTTGGGAACGTGAGGACCAAATGAAGCAAAAATACCCAGATCTATTCCCCGACCCTTGAAGTCCCACTCAAAATGCAAAATTTCGGGACGAAATTCCTTCTAACGGGGGGATAATGTGACAACCGTCAAAGTCAAGTCAAAGTCAAACAAGTCAAACCGGTCGAATTTAATTAGTGCTTGTATGTTAAAAGTTATTCTATGTATAAAAATGTGCATTTGTATGTCAAAAATTCAAGTGTCTCGAAGAATCTATGTGTTAACAATGTAAAAACCCTAAAAAAAGAGTTAAACGCATCAAAACACGACTAAGGACCCTTTCGGGGACTTAAAACAATCATAAACGAAGCATAACGAGGTTTACGAACCTTGCATTACGAGATTATACGATAATAATGGCTAAGATTAAATTTCTCCCAAATCTCTCCAAGTATGTGAAATCTCTCCCAAATCTCTCCAAGTATGTGAAATCTCACCCAAATCTCTCCAAGTATGTGAAATCTCTCCCAAATCTCTCTATGTATGTGAAATCTCTCCAAGCATGTGAAATCTCTCCCAAATCTCTCCAAGTATGTGAAATCTCTCCCAAATCTCTCCAAGTATGTGAAATCTCTCCCAAATCTCTCCAAGTATGTGAAATCTCTCCCAAATCTCTCTAAGTATGTGAAATCTCTCCAAGCATGTGGAATCTCTCCCAAATCTCTCTAGGTATGTGAAATCTCTCCAAGTATGTGAAATATCTCCCAAATCTCTCCAAGTATGTGAAATCTCTCCCAAATCTCTCTAAGTATGTGAAATCTCTCCAAGTATGTGAAATCTCTCCTAAATCTCTCCAAGTATGTGAAATCTCTCCCAAATCTCTCCAAGTATGTCAAATCTCTCCAAGTATGTGAAATCTCTCCCAAATCTCTCCAAGTATGTGAAATCTCTCACAAATCTCTCTCAAAATCTTTTTATAGTCATCCCGGCCCGTAACTTGACCAAAAACCGCTCGAATCGGTGAGTTATATCGAAAAACAGCTAATTAGGGCCGAAACCCCTCTTAGGAGTCGAACCTCTTAGGAGCCGAAAGTGTCAGAACCGAAAGTGTCAGAACCGAAATTGTCAGAAGGCCTTCTCGGACCGAAGCCAGCAGCGAGGACCGAACCTCGGCCCCCATCCGAGAAGCCTCGCACCTTCGGCTTCCCCCCTTCGGACCTTCGGTCTCCTCTCGGTTCCTTCTTTCCCTTCTCTCGGTTCTTACCTCCTTAGAGCCGAACCTCGCAGGTTCGGTCCCTAATGCCGGTTTTTGACTACTTTCGCCTCCTAAGCCCGTTTTTGACGTTTTTGACGGGATTTTTTCACCAAATTCATATTTTTACCATTTTTAACCCCCAAAACTCATATTTTATTTATATTTCAAGGATTTTTAATTAAAAATCATTATTTTATTATAAGAGGAGTATTCTACCCCACAAGTGGGTCAAGTGTGCCCACTTGCCTCCATGTGTCATCCTCTCATTTGCCACCTTATCCACATCACACAAACCAAGGCACACATGACTTCAAACTCTCAAGTTGCTCCAGCAACCTTCTATATAAAGAAATCCCTGGAGGATTTCTTGATTTACTTGCTCATTTCAAACATACACACACTTCTCATACCACCTCAAGAAAGCTTATTTTTCTCTACTTCCCACCACCTTGTGCAAATGTTCTTGAGTTGCTACTGCACTTTTTGGTAAGTATTCCATCTAAACTCAAGTGTTATTCCATAATTTCATAACACTCTTGGATCATTGACTCATATCTTAACACGAAAAAATTGTTCTTAGGATCATCCAAGTCTTCCCGTGTTCATCAAGTGCTCTTGACTTGATATTCCTTAACTTCAACCTTCCACTCTTCAAGTCATCACTCAAGGTGAGTTCATACCCCTACATTTTCTAGTTTTCTTCAGTTTTCAGGGGGGGGGATACAAGTTAAAACACCAAAACATATTCAAAACTTAACTCGACAGCTTACAACAGAAAAGTTGTGACCTGTTCACGGACTGTTTTACCCAACTTAAACTTAATATTTTTTAAAACTGTATAATATGCAAGTAGTTCAGGTTTATACCTTTAAAATGACTACTTGCACATCTCCATAAGATTTTTCTACAATTTATGGTGATTTTTACAAAAATGCCTATCACTGCAGCAGCAAAATCAGACCAGGTTGTGAAAATGAACATTTTCACACTAGTTTGAGACCACCAAAAATTATGGGAAAATTTATGAACACAGTAGACACTTTTTCCAAATACTCAGAGTTTGCGTATTCAGTTTTCGACTTACGATGATTTTTCTATAATTACTCAAAAACAGTGACAGTTAAGGGTAAAACTGTCAGATACATATTTAAGAGTTATTCACACCTTGTAACATGTTGAGCAAGGTGTGTAAGATTTACACTTAGTATTTCCAATGTCCTTTATATGAAATACATATACATGCGTATCAAGGTTTCATACCATCACACGACGCTTTTGATAAACTATAACGGGTATAGTTTTGAACACTTCATTTAATAAAGAAAACAATAACATTATCGATTTACAAAACAAACTTTCACTGCACACTACGTGAACTCGTTAATGAATATTTGTGAGACATTCTCCTTCGGGGTACTCCAAGTACCACAGAAAAGTCCTTTAGTTATAATCAGAATCTCCTCGAGTGAGAACGTGATAGTTGTGTATAGATCTATACTGGGTCCAACAAACCCGCACCTGAGCTGCTTGCAACAGCTAGACCGGCAGGTCTGTGGTGACAAGTGTCATAACTTTCCGACGCCTGAAGAACGTCGCATTCAAGGCCATCTAGTCTTTAGTATGATTATAACATCTCGCATGGAATATTAACACATCATACAGTTCACGGAAATTCTAAGGCTTTATACCAAGGGGTTTTATTTAAATATAAAACACACACATAAGTATAACGATTTACTTACACATACTAAGCCTTGTTTCATTTCAGTTTACAACAAATCTTTTAGAAAATATTGGATTTTCTGGAAACAACCTCGTAACAAACGTTAAGGAAACAACATTCATTTTTATAAAATACTTATGAACTCACCAGCTTTGTGCTGATACTCTCTTTTCAAAACAACTTGTATTCTTAGGTAATCAGTAATACATGTAATCGCAAGATTTCTGAAGTCAAGACGCTAAGGCGTAGATTCTTTTGCTACATTTTATCATCATATGTAATTTAAATTGGGAACATGTATTTTGGAAGCAATGTAATCTTTTTAAATTATATCTATGATGGTTGTATTTTACGTTCTTCACTATGGTTATGATACTGAGCATGACGTCATCCGCCCCCGAACGTTTCCGCCGTTCTGGTTTGAGGGTGTGACATACCCTAAGTCCACAACCAAACAAGGAACAAGAAATAAAGCGAGTTATCAGTCCTAAGCCCTTTAAACCTTATTTATATAACTATATCTATGTAGACATGAGTTTGACAATATATAAGTTTAAAAGAGTTTGATAAAGAATTTAGCATATAAAAGAGTTTTAACCATTTGAACGGTTATAGATGACTTGATGTCAGTTTATAAAATGTTTTGAAATAGTTTTTTTGATAACACAGTTTTGAAGAATAAGAAATCCACTTGTTTGATAGTTATTAATCACATGTGATTGATACAATAACTATAATGTTTTCTACTTGTATTCCCCCCCCCCCCCCTCCATAAAAGCATTTAAAATCATTTAAAAGATAAGTTAGGGGTATGAACTCACCTGTAGTGAGTGATTCGAATGTAAGATCGATATAGGATGGTAAGTGTCAAGTGAAGTCCCGAGCACAAACAGATCCTAATAAGCATATAATGACACATATATGTATATAATTAGTGTATATAACAACTAATCATGTATTGGAAACATCCCTAGGAACTAGGAATCACTCACAATGGAGTGTATCAATCACATATGATTGGCTTAAGGGAGTTCACGGCCACACTTTAAGTGTTTACGGCCAAAGGTGTTTACGGCCCATGATGTTCACGGCCAATGATGTTCACGGCCAAGGGAGATCATGAGAAGGGTTTATGGCTATGCAAGGGTTTACGTCCGTAAACTCTTGATGTTCTTGCTAAAATGGTTGTTTCTTGTATGCTAAACATGAGCTTCTAATGAATATCAAGTATATGGACAGGATACTTACGATTTGGAAGCTAAAAGGGGTGTTCACGGCCCAAAGAACTAGTGTGTGTTCTTGGTGTTCTTGGTGTTCTTGATGATTTGAAGATCTAACCCAAAAGAGATGAATTCACGGATGAAATAATAGGGTTTTACTAGATTAAGAAGGATATCAACTTATAAATGGAAGAATCACTTACAAATATGACGAGAAATGGAAGTGTTCTTGATGATACTTGAGAGAGAAATGAGTGTTCTTGAGTTGAAGATGTGAGAAGTGAAGAAAAATGAAGGAAAATCATACTTAAGGAGTAGAGTTCACGGCTAGACAAGAGTTTACGGCCGTAAGCTCTAGTTTACGGCCGTAGACTCCAAGTGATGGAGTTTTCTGGCTTGAATGTTGCACAATGAACTCTAGTAGATACTTCCTAACACTTAAACCTTGAATGTACTTGTAACACCCATAAATTTTAAGCCAATTTTAAAACTTTTCAAAGACATTTAAAACCAATAGTTACTACAAATTTGTTTCCAAAATAGTCTATATCAAAGTTTTCCCATAAACCATAACAAAATATGAGGAGCTGTACGATCACGCCTTTGCCTTGTCGCGATCCCCTGATGTACCTGAAACAATAAACTGAAATTGTAAGCCCGAAAGCTTAGTGAGTTTCCCTAAAATACCCATACTCACAGCAATACACATAGAGTCTTAAACAACATACTATGGGTCCAGTCAACCATCGGGTTGGAATACCCCAGGCCCACAACCAACAGGTTGGAATGCCAACATACTATGAGTCCAATCATCCTCGGGGTGGAATACTGTTAGGCGTGTCAAACCCAACAAATAAAGGGGTACGATATACTCCAAAAGAATCCCACTATATTGCACTAAAAGCTAGTACAAGGCAAGCAGGGTCGATCCACAGAGACACGGGATAATTAGTCTATACCTCTTTGCGCAAGGTACTATGGTCACCAACAACAAAGAGGGGGGTTTAGAATGAAATAATTAAAACAAACAATTAAAAACACAAGTAATCAACTAAAAGAGTGAATTAAATTCAGAAATGGTAAGGACTCCAACCTCATGTATGACAACTTAGCAATGTGATTCGAAGATAACATGATATTTGCTCAATTCTATCTAAGTTGGTACTTGAAAGTGTTAACAAGCTCTAACACTTCCCATTCACCACATTAATTAACCAAAACAAGCTCTTTGATTAACCCTAACCTTACTAACCTAATCTAAACACGCTCTTAGAATTAGATTGAAAGATTGCATTAAACTTTATGTGAATGCTCCCAACAACACCCAATACTCCTCACAAGCTCGGGAGCGTAAGAGTGTGTGAATAAGATTTACACTAAATTCATTCAATGGAAATCAGTTTAGTGCTTGTTACTTGTTCAATTTCACAAAACAATTACGGATTTTGTAAAAGAGATAACTTGAATGACCTAACCCTAATTCAAATGGCCAATAAGAATCACAATTAGAATCAAACATTCGATTAAAGCTAAATCAAATTCACTAGATAGAAATTAAGAACAAACATCAGGTCATATGATTGAAGTCACTAAACTAGGGTTCTAGCCACACATGGCTAGAACAAGATTAACAAGTTTAAAAGATGAAATTAAGTGCTAAAGTGCTTACAAAGAAGAAATTAAAATGTTTTCCAATGATTAACGGACAAACCCTTGCTAAAACCCTTGAATTCTCCTCTCCAAAAGTGCTCTGGTATGTTCTGTGTGTGTAAAAAATGACCCAATTCCCGTGATATGAAAAATAGGAAAAACTGTCAAAAGGCAGTTTTTGGGTCGAACACGGTGTTGGGTTTTGAGCATTCTAACACTTCCTAAGTGTACATGCAACCCTATTAAACATTGGATCTATGTTTGTCTAAGATACATGCAAAATATTATTTCCCAAGGTTTATAACCTATCTAGCATGGCATGGGGTACTTTTAACCATAAAAGAACTAGATGAATTACATACCTTTTGTTGATTGTTGATTCCTTGGAGTTTGAGAGCCAAGCACTAATAATGTGAATGCCTCAAATGGAAATCACAAATCACCACAAACTTGGAAAATGTATGAGAGAGTATACTAACTCTTGATTTTGGCCACCACTATTACACACACACTAGGGGAGTATTTCATGCAACATGAGCTTGTTTATATAGTGTGCATGGTTAGGGTGAAACCCTAATAACCCATGTCTTTTCCTTTCCAAGGATCCATGGGTTAAAAGCTCCATGGATCATCCATGGACTTCCACATAAGCTTATCCCATTAACAAATGAGTATTAGCCCACACCATATAAATATAATAGCCCATGATTTAATTAGTCTTCCTTTTAATCACTAAATTAATTCATAATTAATTCAAGATTAAAACTAATTAAATAACATGACTTTATATTAATATATTATAACTTATAATATATTAATAAATCGTAAGTATACAATTCTCATAAAATAATCCATAAACAGTTTGGGTGAAGTGCAACCCAAATGGACCATGTCGGGTCGGGTCAAGTATATACCAAATAAGTTATGGACTTAGACACCTTATCCAACAGTCTCCCACTTGGATAAGTCTAATAACTGTATTTGCGTATGTTACTTCAGGAACCAACCAGCAATCGTAGCTCTCGAAAACTCTGTTGAACTATGAAGCGCCATTTTAGATAAGTGATCATATAATCCTCTGTTCTCATGATATCAGCCGGACAAATACATGGAACAACGTCGTACTTATTGTCCAGCAGTTTGTTTCCCGATTTCCGATTTGTTTGACAAAGAACTAAATTGAACACATCAATTAGGTTCTGACCGGGCCCGGTACATAGGTCAAAACAAAATCATCGAGGGGCCCAGATATCGCTTCTAATCCTCCAAGGACTAGAAGGAACAGATAAACTTCGACTCATATACTTGTTTCTACTACTTGTTGAATTATACACAAAGGCACGTTTTATAACATCAAGTTACTGATGCGTTTACGTGCAATCAATGCACAACCAACTCATAGGTAACAACTCATATCTCTATGTTTGAAGACTTATATGATATTACCGTCTCACGATCACTCGAGATAAATTCCATGAAGTGATACAAGTGAGCGTGGGTTAATTCCAATACTCATAACTTATGAGTACTCATGAATGTTGTAGCAACCATTGCTATGTCTAAACACGTTTAGCCATCTACAAACTCGATTCATGACAGTCTTAATTCATACCTACTTCCAACATATGAACGACTGTGGAGTGTTTAAATAACTTAGTCATTCGGAAAGAATAACCTAGCTATCCTGGAAGTCAAAACATGCAAAGTGAAACACAATAATAATCGAATCCAATATGGTCTCAGAACCTTTTTGAATATAAATAAAACCACCTTTTATTTATCACCATATTGATTACACATTATTCATTGTATAATGTTTCAAATAATCAACTTAATACTTGAACAAAAACAACAGTCGTCCCATGCTCCTAGCATGTACACTTTGTTTTTCTAAACAATAGTTATGCCATACTCCAAGTATGCACACTATGTTTGTCTATGATCTTTACTTTGTGAAATAGATCAATTGAACATGATTCCAATGATGCTCATTTCACAATCCCAAATCCTTATTGTAAATGTAAGAATTCCTAATTCCTACCATTTACCAAAAAACAAACTGTTAGATTTTAAACTTATATGCACTGATCCTCTCGTAATGATTATGCACAAGGTCACCAAAACCTTGTCATCAGTCATTACAGAGGATTCCAAAGGAGATCAACTCTATGGAAACGAACTCTCATATTCAAAGTACATTGCTTTGAACATCCTTCTTGCATAAAAGTTTCTAACTTTCTCATAGATTCTTAATATCCAACTCCCAATATGGAAAATTTCCATATTCCTATTTTGATTATCATATCTGAACAAGAGCTACCTCTTTTCAGAATATATCCATATGGTCCTTCCAAAATTTAACACCATACTTCCAACTGTCCCTGAGCAACCAATCTTTGGTGAGCCTTAGATAGTCCTCGACAATTGCTTAATCATTTTAGTCTTATCCAATTCTAGACTTTTCCCTTCTTAATGCTCTGAGCATTTGGAAAATTTAGAAAGGATGAATATTATAGCACATGTGACCGATCCTATACCCGAAGCATATGGGACACGATTCACGATGTCTCACATAAAGACCTGATACTGGATCAGTCTTTTGCTACAATATTTTTTTATTTTCCATGTTTTCAAAAATCGACTATGAAGAGGGATGTTGTAATCATAATCGAATTTGAGAACGCAATATATATAGAATTTCCTTATGTTGAACCATTCCAACATAAAATTCATATATATATCCTTGACTAAAGATGATTAAAACTCAATCTAAGCTTTTAGAATTGAAATGAAGTATAATTTCATCTCCCTTAATTATAGCAAAACAACTTTTTCAACCCTTACAACTTTACGAATTGAACCTTTTGTTTTTCTATAATTAACATTGCTAACTTGCAACACTAAACATAATAATCATGCTCCCACTAACATGATGATTATCAGCATAACACTTATGCTCCCACTAGCTCTGACATATTTCCAGAAATCAGCTGGACTTCTGAAATTTAGATTCGTACACCCTTTCTTAGATAGCTCACATGTGTGTCTAAACAATTTCCAGAACTATGAAAAGGGATGCCGTAATCATAGTCTTAATTGTTTAGACCTTTTCCATTTCTCACAAGTCCATGTTAGTGTGCCGGTTAACCACACACGCTCCACTAACGACTTTGAGAATGCAAACATCACAATTGCTATCTACTTAAAATCTTCTTAGTGAAAGCATTTCCTCACCATCATTTTCATGAATCGGAGAGAAACCTTATGACACTTAGATTTTATGGTGTATGAGTTCCTATCCATGTGAATTTGTCAAAACCATAATCACAAGACAAGGTTAGTAACAAATTCAGCCTTACATGGATTGAACTTGTTCAATCTTAATTTCTTGTCATCTGGTAGCACAAGGCCCACCAATGCTTCCAAGCTGTTATGCACACAGTTTAGAACTAACAGAACTCATATGCATAGTCAACTTAATAGGAACAGACACAGAAACAAGAATTATGTCAACTTAATAGGTTTCAAACCTTAAGTCGTGTGCTAGTGATAAAACTCAGGTTTTACTCCTGATTAAATCTTGAAATCCTTTCAGGATCTTTAAGACTCCTACTGTCCTCTTGACATATAAGTTTCCCTAGTCAAGAACCATTCCTTGACAAAACAAATATTCAAGGGATAGTGCAGATTCTTATTAAGATAAACACTTCACACAATTGGTCTTAGTTGGTCTTTGTCTTATCCAAGACATCACAACTTACCAATTTCAAATGTACAGGAGTAGAAAACATTTTACACTACATTTGATAAGTGTTTTAAACCTTACTTTATGTCACTCAATGTTACAATCTTGGAGTATGACTCTAAGAGTTGTTTTGGAACGAAGTATGATCCATTTTCTTGATTTTAACCATTCCAACAATTCATGACCCCTCATCTTAGTCATAACAATGCACTAAGATGTCCTTAGAGTATGAATTTGTGACATGGTTTCATAATCATTAAGATGATCATAAAAACATGTATGATCCATCTTCTTGATTTTAACCATTCCAACAATTCATGACCCCTCATCTTAGTCATAACAATGCACTAAGATGTCCTTAGAGTATGAATTTGTGATATGGTTTCATAATCATTAAGATGATCATAAAAACATGATACTAAAGTACTCTCCCATCTTTTCAGATTCGAGAAACTTTTATCTTTCTGCCAAATTTGATTCATCTCATCCGTTCTGCCATACACTGAAACTTTTCCAATGTTACAGAATTATACTTAACCTTATAAGTATAACCATATTTACTAATCTTTAGTAAATCATGACGAATTGATCTTTGTGGTGGACCTTGACCAGCACACACCCAGTGTACCTAATTCCTTAGTCCTTCAATTGACTCACATATGCATGTGATCAATGAATTAGTCTCAATTTTTACAAAGATGAAAATTCTCATCCATCATACAATACAACTTGTATGATTCCAAGTTTCTGTCTAACTGAAGCTTGGGTGATGAGAACCTTTCCTCATTTGGTAAATTCAGACACTACCACATATGAGAGAATCAAACTCATATTTCCAATATTGCTAGAAACATACAAACATCAATTTTCCATAAATGCCATTGTAAGGGGATATAATATAAAATAAACTAAACAAAACTTTTATTTCTTTAAAATGCGGAAAAATATTCCTTACAATGCATCTTCAAATGAAAACTATGATATTACATATTTCCTAGCAATCTATCATAACTTTTAAGTAGTAGCTCAAAAATCTGATCCTCGAACCATGCGATAGAAATCCATCTTCGTGATCAGATTCAGCACACTCTTATTTTAACCTTCCTTTTGCTCGATCCCGCTAAACATCAAGATGCAACCTAGTCACATCATGTAATAAGAATCAACAATTAGGAACTTTAACAAAGTTAGATAGTGGACTTACCTGAAGCCGAGTCAAACATTTTGTCTCTACTTGCTTTCAAATATTTCAGGTATTCAGGGCAGTTTCGCTTCCAATGTCCCTTCTCATGACAATAAAAACATATAGACTCTTTGGGAATGGTACACGAGACAATCACAGACTTAGCCTTTCCCTTTACCTTTTGGTCAACCGGGTTGACCAAGGCCGATCCCCTTCCATTGGGACGAGAAAGCTTTTCTGGACTTCCAATGTTACCATTGTCCATGTCCATGGAAGTTTGAGAATTAGATTTTCCATCAATATTTGCTTGACCATTGCGCCAAATCATTGCTGATTCAGCAGCAACAAGCAAATAAGAAAGATCTATTAGGGTTATGTCGGGATCTGTCATATGGTAGTCTTTAATAAACTCACTATATGACTCAGGAAGTGACTGAAGAACCCAGTCAACAGCGAACTTCCTTGAAATAACAGCACTCAACATTCTCAACCTGTCTATGTGTGACTTCATTCCTAAGACATGAGTGCACACAGGTCTTCCATCTTTATGTTTCATTTCTAGTAGAGCTTGAGTGATCTTGAACCTTTCAAGTCTTCGGGCTTGTGGGTCAGGGAGAATAAATGGAGGAGGTGGGGGGAGTGAAGCATGATGTTGAGGGACATCATCTTCAGGAGGAAAGCTTGTTTCAAGCAATTTGGGAAGATCATAGTTGTCTGAACCAGAGATCTACAATGGGAGCAAATCAAGTTAGTTGATTCAAGTCCTTAATATAACACCCAATATGAAATATTAAGGCTAGGACCCAACACAATATTTTATAACTTGGAAGAGGGATGCCGTAATCCAAGCTATAAAATATTTGAAGGTAGGTGAATGACGATTCACCAATTTCCACCATGAAAAACGAAATAATTTATTAGGTTTTAATTGGATTTGAAACTCCTAGATCTTTTGAGATTCATTGAACTTTTCAATGGCATGTTTCAATCTCGATTGTGCCCTTTAGGTTTTGTGACTGGGATGCCGAGGATCACAAAACAAGGTGTGAATAACCATGCAAACTTACTTGGTACCCTTAATATTATCACCTAATCGATGTGCCGGTTAACCACACACGCTCCACCGATCTATGATAAACATTAAGTCACCCTTCGTGATCCTTACTAGTCCAAGTTAGTGTGCCGGTTAACCACACACGCTCCACCAACGACTTGGTAAGGTACAAAGTGTGAATTTCATGGGTTAGCACCATATTCACATTTTCTTAAAGTAACTAAGATTGGGAATTTATAAAAGGTTTAGTTACTTTATAATATTCATTATACTTTTAATGAGAATTTAAAGTCATTGTCCTACCCGTTCGGCTAACGACCCTCCACCGATCAAGGAAGCGGTGGGTGAGAATGGACACCCATTAAGTTGCCATTTTATAGGCAACAACCTTATACCCCCCTTATAGACCGGCTTCGTGAATGAGGCCTACTAACGGTAAAACGACTTGATCTTATACATATATATAATAATTAACCATTAATGTTATAAATAGTATAAGGGTTGAATTTTAACTTTTAAAACTCTAAGGGTTTGGAATTAAAGTTTATTAAAGTGTGTGAAACTTTACAAATTCCAAAACTTGAGGGCAAGTTTTGTAACTATCCAAAACTTTTCATTTCATAATTTATGAATTAAAGGTTTATAAAAATGAAGACTCTTCATTTTATGTAACTTATGTGTTTTAAGTGTGTGTTTAAAAGAAGTGACCTTTGGATATCCATAACTTGAGGACAAATTATGGACTCCATTAAAACACATAAATGATCAAGAATTAATCCTAAACAATTCAGCAAATAATTCCTATCATCTTCTAAATTCATAAGAACATGAACATGATCATCAAAGTTTCAAGAATTATATGAACACATACAAAGCATGAAATTTTGATATAAGCTATTGTAAATGGATTAGAACTACCATTACACCAACTAAAACAAGTTTTAAAACACCAAAACAGTTTAGGGTAATGTTTCTAGTCCATTTCCAGCAGCAAAAGTCGAAAATCTGCATTCTGAGGCTCCTACTCGCCGAGTGCACGAACCTACTCGGCGAGTAGGATGAATTTACACATGAACTCGGCGAGTCCCCCCATGGACTCGGCGAGTTCATCAGTCAGACAGCAAAAAATCGACCTTTTATCACTATTTTGCATCAAGTATCAAACAAACAAGCCTAGGCTCTGATACCACTGTTGGGTTTTGAGCATTCTAACACTTCCTAAGTGTACATGCAACCCTATTAAACCTTGGATCTATGTTTGTCTAAGATACATGCAAAATATTATTTTCCAAGGTTTATAACCTATCTAGCATGGCATGGGGTACTTTTAACCATAAAAGAACTAGATGAATTACATACCTTTTGTTGATTGTTGATTCCTTGGAGTTTGAGAGCCAAGCACCAATAATGTAAATGCCTCAAATGGAAATCACAAATCACCACAAACTTGGAAAATGTATGAGAGAGTATACTAACTCTTGATTTTGGCCACCACTATTACACACACACTAGGGGAGTATTTCATGCAACATGAGCTTGTTTATATAGTGTGCATGGTTAGGGTGAAACCCTAATAACCCATGTCTTTTCCTTTCCAAGGATCCATGGGTTAAAAGCTCCATGGATCATCCATGGACTTCCATATAAGCTTAGCCCATTAACAAATGAGTATTAGCCCACACCATATAAATATAATAGCCCATGATTTAATTAGTCTTCCTTTTAATCACTAAATTAATTCATAATTAATTCAAGATTAAAACTAATTAAATAACATGACTTTATATTAATATATTATAACTTATAATATATTAATAAATCGTAAGTATACAATTCTCATAAAATAATCCATAAACAGTTTGGGTGAAGTGCAACCCAAATGGACCATGTCGGGTCGGGTCAAGTATATACCAAATAAGTTATGGACTTAGACACCTTATCCAACACACGGCCCGTGTTAAAATAGGCTAAACTGACACGGGTCGTGTTCAGCAGTCAACACGGCCCGTGTTGATTTGCACTAAACTGACACGAGTCGTGTTCAGCATGGTTAACAGCTTCTTCTTGGTCAAACACGCCCCGTGCTCACTTTTCAGTGTAAATCCAACACGCCCCGTGTACCCCTCTGACTCCGAATCCAAACTTGATTTTTCCAACTTTTTCGTTCTTCGCCCGATCATCCCGAAATCTTCACCAATGCTTCCTGGCACCTCCCAAAGCGCATTCCAAGCTTCGGTTTACCTGAAAAAGACATGAAAGTGTGCAAATAAGGTTGTTCTAGAGACTAACATGAATATGATGAAATGCAAGAAAAAGGAAGAACAATTATGCTAAATAGATGCATGAAATGGGACTAAAAGGTGTGCAAAAAGGTGCACAAATTTCACCTAACAAATCTCCCCAAGCTTAGACCTTTCTTGTCCTCAAGAAAGAACAAGAACCAGACAAACAGGACGATTTCTAGATGGCAAAAGAAACATAGAACAAATGAGGACAAAAAGATCCTAAAAGCTAAGAATGAATGCATGCAATGAAAACCATGAAAAAGAAACATATGTACAAAAGATACTTAAGGAACAAAAATGAACCAAAGAAAAATTTAAGAACACAAGTAATCTTTTTATTTATTTATATAAATATGGACATATACGATCAGACTTTACGTCAATGGGGCTCCAATCATTAATACCTAGGCGACCATCCTTCTACCTTCCACATACCACAGACTCCCAAAGTGAGGAAGACCACGAAACGGTGTAATCCAATAATCCAACTATAGTTTTATTTAAACTTCATACCTTAGTTAGCTTTTGCGAGCGAAAATAACACAATTCGGGATCTCATGTCCTTAAGACTAGATGGTCAAGAATCAGAATCGACGCATCCTTAAGAACCCGTCACGGCGAATCAACTTTCGCTGAAACAGTGAGCCCACCTGAAGGGGCCCAGCTCCTATGCTTTCACTTTTTTGAGAGCCGCAAGTATCATATCACACAGTTCTTCATTCGCCAGATTTGACTTTGAGATGGCTTTTGATTTTGATTGAACTTGGATTTGTATCTTCATTTTGAGCTTTGAATTCTTCAATCAACTTTTGAATTTCTGAAAGTTTCTTCGATTAAGTACTTGAAATTCTGATTTGGGTACTGAATATGACAGTTGTACCCTTTCTTCCTTCTTGATTGTGTGAATCTGATACTTAAGCGCTCTGTTACCGCGAGGGTAATGCGTGTCAACAAATAGGTCCGTGTTTTGTGGGTCCAGAGTTGCCGATAAAGATTCTTTTTAAACATTCAGAAGCAAATCATCCTAAAGTTGTTATTACCGCCCACAAAAACGTTTCGGTATGCCATTTTTTTATTATCTAAGGCTGGGGTCTCGAATTACGGTGTTTAGGTCCCCTAGTTATGACAGCTGATTCTACACTTCCGGTAACTATCCGGTTGCTTCGGTATTTTTTCATTTTGATTTTTCGTTTTCCCACTTCATGGAGCACTTGTATGTAAAGATTGTCTCATCTCGTATTAAATCTTTTTTTTTAAATGAAATGCATGAAAATGAAAATGCATGGAGATGTTTTATTTTTTGTTTTTTTTAAAGAAACTAGGAAGAAAAAAAATGGAAACTAAGAACATAAACGAAAAAATCTTTTTTTTTTAATTTTTGATTTTTTTTTTGGAAATTTAATGCATGGAGGTGATCCTAATGTACAACTCTACCCCTCCCCAAGCTTGAATATAAGCATCGTCCCCGATGCTTGGAGAGGGCGGAACAACCTATCTAATCATTGGAAGGTGGTGGGGGATGGTAGTCGGGTTGGGAATGGGTCAAAAATAGTCACAAATGCACACTAATTGGATTTTTAAGCAAAATATGAACGATTAAAGATATGGAAAGAATTTACCAAATCGTTCTTGGAGCCTAGCAATTATGGTGAGAACCTTCTCTTCATCTTCCCCAAGCTATCCGTGAAATATTTTTGGAGCCCGAGATTCATTTTCTAGGCATAAAAACAAGTTTAAAACCATTTGGGACATTAAAATTTTGAAATTTACCAAAGACTAAAAAGTTTTAAAAGAAAGGACAAAAATACCCCCGGGTTGCCTCCCGGTTAGCCGCCCTTTTTTAAAGTCGTTGGCTCGACATTACCCATGAGTATGCATCGATCTAAGTATGTGGGGCTCTCCAACTTAGTGAACTTTTCGCCACCTCCTTCAATGGAACACTTATCTTGTACTTGACTTTCTTTTTGCGTGGGAACCATATTGGACTTAGACCCTTAATGACAACAATCGTCCAGCCGAACCCTTTCTTGTACTTGTCCAGTAAGGTGGTCAAATCTTCCTTCTTCGATAAGGTGGTCGATTTGATGACCGGTTGGGTGTCTTCCTTCTCGGGGTACATATCCTTTGAAGGGTCCAACAAATTTAACGTTTTCAGCTCTTGTGGTTGGTCTACCAGTGAAAGGAGTTTCTCATTGGTAGTGGGTGGCTCAGCCTCTTTTTTGTCAACCTCCAACACCTCCATGTCAGCATTCTTAATTTCTACTTCTTCCTGGTCAGCCTTCTCCACTTCTATTTCTTCCTCCTCTTCCCCGTCTTCAAATTGCAATCTTGGGTCATCAAAAATTTTCCCATCGTTCAAGGTGATGGCAGAAATAGTATGCCTTGGGTCCTCTTCGGTCTGCGATGGTAATTTTCCTTGAGTTTCCAATATACTCACAGATTGAGTAAGTTGTGCAATTTGCTGCTCTAAGCTTTTGAGGCTAGCTTTGGTTGTTTCTTGGAAGATTTGGGTAGTAGTGGCAAAGCTTTTCACAATGTCTTCCAAGGACATGCTCGAAGTTTCAGTTTGTTGGGGAGGTGGGGGATATGGTTGTTGGAACTGTGGAGTTGGTTGGTATTGGTCATATCCCCAAGCTTGGTAATGGTTGTTTCCCCAAACTTGGTTATTGTCCCCACATTGATGTTGAGGTTGATCATAACTCCATTGGTTTGGCCAGTCGTAGCTTCCCGTTTCTTTCACTTCTTCCCATTCTCCTTGTAAATATGGACACATATCGGTATGATGTCCATTTTGAGTACACAAATCACAAGGAATAGGTGTAGGTTGTGCACTTTGGTCATTTCCAATCATCATAACTAACTGAGCTAGCTCAGAAAGTTGGTCTTCAATGTAAGGAGTATTCATTTCTGAGCGACACTTTTTGTTTTTTTTTCTATTTTTTTTGTTTTTTTTATAGAGATGTACCTGCTCACAAAAATCTAGGCATAAACAATTAATAACACCGTGTCCCCGGCAACGGAGCCAATTTGTTAGGCGTGTCAAACCCAACAAATAAAGGGGTACGATATACTCCAAAAGAATCCCACTATATTGCACTAAAAGGTAGTACAAGGCAAGCAGGGTCGATAATCATATAATGCCCCGGTCTCTTGGCTATCGCACTATAATGCCTAGGTCTCTTGGCTATCGCACAAAGCAGATAAGCCTCAACCGCCAAACAAACATGTGCACATATAACAGATAATCATATAATAGTCTATAGACAACAACTGATCTAACGGATCATTCCACATAGCACATAATACTATCCTACCCTCTAGGATACCAATCTAACAGATTATACTAATCATAACATAACCAGATAACAATCCAAAGGGCCGGCCTTGGTGCCTTAGACCCTTGAGTATAATGAGGATAACCCACCTCGCAAATGTCGACTCGAAAGATAAGATCAACTCTCGGATCACTGCCAAAAACCCCACCACCTATAATCGCCATACAAACATGTTCATAAGTTCCCAAAATGCCCCCAAGAGTCCAAAAGTCAACCCATGGTCAACGTCAAGTTTTCCCATTGTAACTCGACAAGTTCACACGCACCCAACGGTTGGGAAAAACCCTAGCCGATTCGCCGAGTCACTCTACTGACTCTCCGGGTCTACGACAATCTTCATCGGACTCGCCGAGTTATTCATCCAACCCGTCGAGTTTAGGACCATCTTCATATGACTCGCCGAGTCGACCATGCGACTCGCCGAGTCCCTTCAATCCTTCATCCATACAGGTGCGCTCTAGGCCATGCAAAGGCTCCATATTGCAGATCTAAGCTCCTAGGGCATGTTTATCACGTAAAGTTGCAAACTTTACGTGCATGCAAGATGATAATGACCCAAAACAAGCTAAAGGAGTGGCTTAAGGTAAGGGATCTAGTGAAAGGAGAGTCAAGGTAACAACTTGTTACCTCCAAAACGATGACAAGATAGAGAAGAATCCGGATCTACAACAACCCTTTGCTCCAAACTTCTTGAACCCCAATCTCTTTACTCCAAGAATCTTCTTCCAAGCTAAGAAGCACACAAAAATAGAGGGCAAGCACAATTTAGGGTTTCTGAACTCGAGGGAGGCGGTAAGAGAGGCTAAGGGGGGATAAGTGATCCTTAAATAGGGTGCAAAACCCCAGAAATTAGGGTTTCATCCTCCAGCTCCTACTCGTCGAGTCCCTTCTTGGACTCAGCGAGTAGGTCAATTAAACACGTGGACCAACCCGCTGCTACTCGACGAGTCAGGGCAACCAACTCGTCGAGTAGACCTTGAAATCAAGAATATTCTTATATAAATCAATACTTGAGAATCGGGGCGTTACAATTCTCCCCCACTTGAACTAGACTTCGTCCTCGAAGTCTGCTGAGGTAAACAACATTGGGTAATGCTCCCGCATCTCAGCCTCCGGCTCCCACGTCCACTCGGATCCCCTCCGATGCTCCCACTGCACCTTCACCAAAGGTATCTCCTTGTTCCGCATAACTTGCATCTTCCTTTCCATTATGGCCACAGTCCTCTCCACGTAATTCAGGCGCTCATCAACCTGGATATCATCCAATGACACCACTGCCTCCTGATCCATGATGCACTTTCACAACTGCGAAACGTGGAAAGTGCTATGTACCCTACTAAGCTCCTCAGGTAGCTCTAGCATGTATGCCACCTTGCCGATCCTGGCAATGATCCTGAATGGTCCAATGTAACGGGGTCCCAATTTCCCCCTCTTCCTGAAGCGGATCACACCCTTCCAGGGTGAGACCTTCAGGAGTTCCATATCACCCACCTGAAACTCTAACTCGGATCGGCGTCTGTCGGCGTAACTCTTCTGCCGACTTTGGGCGGTCTGCAATCGTTGCCTGATCTGTAGGATCTTTTCGTTAGTTTGCAAAACTACCTCCTTCCGCCCCATCACCCTGTGTCCGACCTCACCCCAACAAACTGGGGTGTGACATCTCCGCCCATACAACAGCTCGAAATGCGGGGCGCCGATGATGGAATGATAGCTGTTATTGTAGGTGAACTCCGCAAGGGGTAGGTGGGAATCCCAGCTCCCACCGAAGTCAATGACACATGCTCTCAACATATCCTCGAGGGTCTGGATGGTCCGCTCGCTCTGACTATCGGTCTGCGGATGAAATGTTGTACTAAAATCCAACCGTGTGCCCAGTTCCTCGTGGAACTTCTGCCAGAAACGGGAGGTAAATCTAACATCTCGGTCGGAAACAATGGAGACCGGAACCCCATGGCGAGCGACGACCTCGCGAACATACAAGTCGGCCAACTTTTTGGTCGAAGAACTCTCCCGTATAGCCAAGAAATGGGCACTCTTGGTCAATCGATCTACGATGACCCATATGGCATCAAACCCTTTCGTCGTCCTCGACAGCTTGGTAATGAAGTCCATCGTGATCTGCTCCCATTTCCACATGGGAATCTCTAGAGGCTGCAGCATACCATGCGGCCTCTGATGCTCGGCCTTGACCATCCTACAGGTCAAGCACCTCTCGACATACCAAGCGATTTCTCGCTTCATACATGGCCACCAGTAACTCAGACTCAGGTCTCGGTACATCTTGGTGGCCCCCTGGTGAATAGAGAAGTGAGACTTCTGAGCCTCCTCCATGACTATCTGTCTGGACCCCACCATACATCGGAACCCAAACCCGACCGCATCAGGTCAATAATCCCCGACTATCCTGCACAAATCGGGCGTTCTCGCCCTTGATCCTTTCCAACTTCCAGTTCTCTGGTCGCATTCCCTCCACCTGGGCATCTCTGATCAAACTCACAAGTGGGGAATCCACCGCTATCCTCATACATATCGCTAGGATGGAAGACCCAGCTGACTTGCGGCTCAAAGCGTCCGCAACCACATTCGCTTTACCAGGGTGGTAAAGGATCTCACAATCGTAGTCCTTGACTACATCCAGCCACCTGCACTGCCTCATGTTCAGGTTCGGCTGATCCATGATGTGTCTCAAGCTCTTGTGATCCGTGTATATGGTACAACGGACCCCATATAGGTAATGTCTCCATATCTTGAGAGCGAACACCACCGCTCCCAGCTCTAAATCATGATTAGGATATCTCTTCTCGTGCGGCTTCAGCTGCCGCGAGGCATAAGCTATCACTCGACCTCTCTGCATGAGGACTGCCCCCAAACCTGTGATGGATGCATCACAGAATACCACAAAATCCTCAACTCCCTCCGGGAGTGTCAAGACTGGAGCCTCGCATAAGCGCTGACGGAGGGTCTCAAACGCCCTCTGCTGCTCAGGGCCCCAACGAAAATCCACCCCCTTCCTCGTCAGACGAGTGAGGGGTACCGCAATCTTGGAGAAATCTCGAATAAATCTCCGGTAGTACCCGGATAAACCCATAAAACTCCTGATATCCGAGGGAGATCTCGGCACCTCCCACTGCATGATTGCCTCGATCTTGGCCGGGTCGACCAAAATCCCCTCCTTATTAACGAGATGTTCTAGGAACTGGACCTCTCGCAACCAAAACTCGAACTTCGAGAACTTAGCATATAGTCGTTCTCGTCTCAGAACTTCCAACAACTCCCTAAGGTGATCCTCGTGCTGCTCTCGGGTCTTGGAATATACCAAGATATCATCAATAAACACGATGATCGAGCAATCAAGCATCAGTCTGCAGACCCGGTTCATCAGGTCCATAAATACTGTCGGCGCGTTGGTGAGCCCAAACGGCATCACCACAAACTCGTAATGACCATAACGAGTTCGAAACGCGGTCTTCTCCACGTCCTCCTCTCTGACCCGGACCTGATGATATCCCGACCTCAAATCAATCTTGGAGAACCAAGATGCACCCTGCAACTGATCAAAGAGGTCATTTATCCTCGGGAGAGGATAACGGTTCTTCACCGTCAACTTGTTCAACTCCCTATAATCAATGCACATCCGGTGCGAACCGTCGTTCTTCCTGACGAAGAGGATCGGTGCTCCCCATGGAGAACTGCTAGATCGAATGTACTGCTTGCCCAACAGTTCCTGCAGCTGTGACAACAGCTCCTGCATCTCTGGCGGTGCCAACCGGTATGGCGCCTTGGCGATAGGGGCTGCACCAGGCACCAGGTCGATTCGGAACTCGACCTGTCTCTCCGGAGGTATCCCAGGCAACTCCTCCGGAAACACGTCTGTAAACTCCCTGACTACAGGAACCTCGGAAATTGAAATTTGGTCCCTGGATCGCATATCCACCACATACGCCAGAAAACCCGCACACCCGTGCTGAATATACTGTCGAGCCCTGGCAGCTAAACAGAACCCTGATCCCACTCTGGTGCCCTCCCCATATATAATCAGTTCTCCCCCACTTGGGGTTCAAACTACCACTCATTGGCCCTCGCAATCTATCTTGGCACCAAATCGACTAAGCCAGTCCATCCCCACAATCATGCATACTTCCCTCATGGGAATTGGAATCAAATCTATCGGAAAGGACACTCCGAAGATTTCCATCTCGCATCCTCGGTAGACCGAAGAAGCAGAAACCCCGTGTTCATTGGCGATAGAGACTCGCAACGGACACTCTAGCTCGCCTACTCGCGCACTGAACTCCCTACTAAATGTCTGAGATACGAAGGACCGACTCGCCCCTGAGTCAAATAGAACCAAAGTGGGCAATGAATTCACTAAAAACGTACCTAAACACAGGTACCACAGATAAGCATAACACAGATATAATAAATGAGGAAAAGGATAGAAACATACCAGCAACCACATCCGGTGCTGCCTTGGCCTCCTCGGACGTAAGCTGAAATGCACGCCCCTGAGCCTTCGGAGGCTCTACCTTAAATGGCCTCCCATCTGCAATCCTCAAAGTGGTCGGCGTCGGAGTCTGCGCCGTCTTGGCGGTTAATAAAGGACATTGGGCCTTCATATGCCCACCTGCTCACAATGATAACAAATCCTGACTCCGGAAGCCGGAGTCTGCTGTCTACAATCCCTGGCCAAATGGCCATGCTTGCCACATCGGTGGCACCCACTCCCTGATCGACACGTCCCTGAATAAGCCTTTCCGCACTTTCCACAGGTGCGACCTGGCTGTCCCCCAATTATGGTATCGGTGGTCTTGGACCGCTTCGGCGCCGGCTGTGACTGTGACGGGGCCTGCCGTTGCTCCTTCAACTGCAGCTCGATCTCCAACTCACGCCGCCTCGCGGCCTCCTGTAACTCCATAAGAGTACCACATCGCTGGGTAGACACATACTGTCGGATATCGGTCTTGAGCATGCTCAGATAACGAGTCATCTGCGCCTGCTCGGAAGCAAACTCTGGGCAGAACATCGCCCTCTCGGGTGAACATACGGGTGATCTCCATCACCGATTCCCCATCCTGTCTCAAACTCAAAAACTCCTGAGCCAATCGTTCCCGCTAGACCTGTGGAACGTAACGAGCGCGAAACATATCCCTGAACTGCTCCCAAGTAACAGCAGCTCTCTGATCATCGGTGTACGACCCAGTCGTCAATCTCCACCAGTCGTTGGCCCCAGACCTCAACAGGTTCAGGGCACACTTGACCTTCTGGTCAGTAGGGCATGAGCAAGTGAAGAAGCACCCCTCCACATCAGAAACCCACCTCATGGCCTTGATGGGGTCCTCAGTCCCATCAAAAGTAGGGGGCTTCGTGTTATCGAAGTCCCTGTACTGGAAGCCCTGTCTGGCTCCTACTCCTCCTCCTGCAGCTGTTACAGTTGATGCAGCTGCAGCGGCAGCCGTCTCTGCAAGGGCTGTGTATCTGTCGTCAAAGTACTCCATCATAGCGGGCTTAATAGTCCCAAACAACTCCGGAATCTGACCCCGGACAATCTCGACCACCTCCCCACGGATGATCTCCCTGACCCGATCCTCTGCCAACACTGGCTCTCCCTGGCCGATAATCTCAGGCGTCGTTTGGGGCCTCCTGATCACCTTGTCCTGATCCCGATCCAGATCCAGTCACGAAACGCCTTGTAACCACCATACTGAAAATACAACAGGATGATATCAGACAATCCGCAAAATAACCGGGAACCAACTCCCTACTAAACCCTAGGGGTTGTGACTTTCTTGCTACGCGTATGGGTCCTGTTCTTTCAGTAGTACGGGCCCATACTACCTTCCACACCTACCCATATTTGTCTCAAGTATCACCACAACACCCTAACACTATACATGCACATGGCAGTCGCTCAACCTCACCCCTAGAGGAAGGCTAACTGTCTCATAACTGACCTACCGGTCTCACACAACCACCCGGCCATGAAACTTCCACCAACCTTGTAGCACTAATGTACGCTAGCCATACATAACGCTGGACCTTATAGACTTTCGAATATCTAATCCTACCTTAAGCCCTAATCAATAAGAACAGAACATAAGGCCAAATCAAACATTCTCAGGCTATAAGATCTTAATTATATACAACTGTGATGCATACACAAGCAACTACAGTAATGATGTCAATCTCATATAAGGAAAACCCTAGGCTAACAGGCATCATGTAATCAGGAAATTCTATCATGCAATTACTGAAGATCCTTAGCCTAGTACTAGCATGTTGTGCTAACATATCACATAATCAAATAACTTGTATGGTATTTCGGGATTCACTTACTGGCTACGGCTGATCGTACACTCTGCATCCTCCTTACTTATTTTGAAAACCATTTAGAAATTATTTTGAAACTCCTTCCTTGATTTGAGACTGGATTCACACGAGTGTTCCTCCAATTCACTCAAACCAAGGCTCTGATACCAACTTGTAACACCCATAAATTTTAAGCCAATTTTAAAACTTTTCAAAGACATTTAAAACCAATAGTTACTACAAATTTGTTTCCAAAATAGTCTATATCAGAGTTTTCCCAGAAACCATAACAAAATATGAGGAGCTGTACGATCACGCCTTTGCCTTGGCGCGATCCCCTGATGTACCTGAAACAATAAACTGAAACTGTAAGCCCGAAAGCTTAGCGAGTTTCCCCAAAATACCCATACTCACAGCAATACACATAGAGTCTTAAACAACATACTATGGGTCAAGTCAACCATCGGGTTGGAATACCCCAGGCCCACAACCAACAGGTTGGAATGCCAACATACTATGAGTCCAATCATCCTAGGGATGGAATACTCACGGCCTACAACCAATAGGTTGGAATGCCCAGGTCTCTTGGCTATCGCACAAAGTAGATAAGCCTCAACCGTCAAACAAACATATGCACATATAACAGATAATCATATAATAGTCTATAGACAACAACTGATCTAACGGATCATTCCACATAGCACATAATACTATCCTACCCTCTAGGATACCAATCTAACAGATTATACTAATCATAACATAACCAGATAACAATCCAAAGGGCCGGCCTTGGTGCCTTAGACCCTTGAGTATAATGAGGATAACCCACCTCGCAAATGTCGACTCGAAAGATAAGATCAACTCTCGGATCACTGCCAAAAACCCCACCACCTATAATCGCCATACAAACATGTTCATAAGTTCCCAAAATGCCCCCAAGAGTCCAAAAGTCAACCCATGGTCAACGTCAAAGTCAAAGTCAAAGTCAACTGCCAAGGCCAACAGTCCATGTTGACCTGAACTCGTCGAGTGCAACCAGACACTCGCCGAGTTCCTTGCATAACCCACCCACTCGCCGAGTCACTAGAGTGACTCGTCGAGTTCTTAAGGCTTGCGGTCGAAACTCCCCGACCACTCGTCGAGTTTTCCCATTGTAACTCGACAAGTTCACATGCACCCAACGGTTGGGAAAAACCCTATCCGATTCGCCGAGTCACTCTATTGACTCGCCGAGTCTATGAAAATCTTCATCGGACTCGCTGAGTTATTCATCCAACCCGTCGAGTTTAGGACCATCTTTATATGACTCGCCGAGTCGACCATGCGTCTCGCTAAGTCCCTTCAATCCTTCATCCATACATGTGCTCTCTAGGCCATGCAAAGGCTCCATATTGCAGATCTAAGCTCCTAGGGCATGTTTATCACGTAAAGTTGCAAACTTTACGTGCATGCAAGATGATAATGACCCAAAACAAGCTAAAGGAGTGGCTTAATGTAAGGGAAAGGTCATAGCTGTTGGATTAATGTCTAAGTCCATAACTATATTTGGTATGTACTTGACCCGACCCGACATGGTCCATTTGGGTTGCACTTCATCGACACAATTTATATGGATAGTCTTTTGAGAATAGTATATTTATGATTTATATTAATATATTATAAGTTCTAATATATTAATATATAATCATATTATTTAATTAGTATTGATCAAGAATTAATTTATAATTAATTAAGTGATCAAAAGGAACTAGTTAAATATGGACTCTTAGATATATGTGTGTAGTGGGCCAAGTTCATTTAGGTTGGGCTAAGTCTTCATGGATAGTCCATGGAGCTTTAACCCATGGATCCTAGGAAATGAAAGGTCATGGGTATTAGGGTTTAACCCTAATCCTCCACACTATATAAAGGGTCATATGGTTCATGAAATTAGGCTAGTGGCTAGTGTGGATACACTAAAGAGGGCAATAACCGATTTCATAAGTGTAAGCCAAGTATCCATATTCTCTAAAGTCTTCCAAGGTGTTTTGGTGATTTGTGATTCCACTTGAGGCTTCCACACTATTGGGGCTAAGCTCTTAAAGTTTGAAGACATCAAGCTACATCAAAAGGTAGATCATCTATCTAGAACTTTATAGTATAGGTGCTTCATAATATGCTAGTTAGGATTAAAGCCTTGGAAAGTTCTTATTTGCATGTATGATAGAGAAAACAAAGATCCAAGGTTTATAGGGTTGCATGTACACCATAGGAGTGTTAGAATGCTCAAAAACCCAAAAATAGCTTGACAAGGATTGAAACTTTATGACAATGAGGGGCTAAAGGAGTCCAGATCTGAGGTTGCAACCTCAGATCTGGACCCAAATCGAAGAACCACCACAAAACGCCAAAAAGTGTTGGATTAGTGTCTAAGTCCATAACTATAATTGGTATGTACTTGACCCGACTCGGCATGGTCCATTTGGGTTGCATGGCATCAGAACATTTGGATAGACCGTTTATGAGGAAAAGACATTTTGTGACATATTAATATATTATAAGTTCTAATATATTAATATGAAATCATGTTATTTAATTAGTATTGATCAAGAATTAATTTGGACTTAATTTAGTGATCAAAAAGAGACTAATTAAATATATGGGGATTGATTGTGTAAATCATTCATTCTTATATATGTGGGCTTATGATTCAAGATTCCTTTATGTTGGGTTTAACCCATGTGGTGATCCATGGATACTCCATGGAGGTTAAAACCCATGGAGCATAAGGAATGGGTAAAGTCATGAGTTACATGGTGTAACCCTAATAGCCACACTATATAAGAACCCCTTTAGTTCAAGAAATTGGCACTAGTGATACATATGTAAGAGGGATAGCCAATTTGAACATGTATGTCTTCTTCTCATGGTTATTCCAAGAGTTCATGATGTTGTGTGAACCATTTGAGGTGTCACACTTGGGGCACTAGGCTCTCAAGCTTCATGGAGTCAAGCAACAACAACAAGGTATGTATTCTATCTATTTTAGTTTCTAGTATCAATGTTTTGATATGCTAGTTAGGATAATACCTTGGATAATCATATTTGCATGTATAATAGAGAAAACATAGATCCAAGGTATTTAGGGTTGCATGTACACTTAGGAGTGTTAGAATGCTCAAAACCCAACAGTGGTATCAGAGCCTAGGCTTGTTTTCAATTATACTTTATGCAAATTACTGAAAAATGCTGAAAAAGTCGAATTTCGGGCATTTTGGGCACTGGACTCGCCGAGTCCACTGATGAACTCGCCGAGTCCATGAAGAAAATCATCCTACTCGGCGAGTAGGTTGATACACTCGACGAGTAGGAGCCCCAGACAGCATATTTTCGAGTTTTTTGGCTAGAAATGGACTAGAAACATTACCCTAAGATGTTTTTGAACTTATAAACTTGTTTTTGATGTGGTAATGTTCATACTAATCCAATTTCAAAGATAATTGTCAATAGATTCATGTTTTGTATTAGTTTAGTGATTAGGCTAATTACATGAAAAAGTTTGATTTGAATTATCTTGTTCTTATGAGTTGCTTAGATTAATAGAAAAGTTAATTGATTATGTGTTTTCAATCCATTTTAATCTAAGATTTGATTCTAAAATGTGTTTTTGTAACTTGTCCTCAAGTTATATGAAAAGTCACATTTAAGTTTCATAAAACTCATAAAAGTTGGCAATGGTTACAAAAATGAAGAGTCTTGTCCTCAAGTTATGGAGGTTCAAGAGTCACTTCATTAAGTAATAAAATGTGTAACCTTAATTAATTCCATAAGTTACAAAATAAAGAAAAGTTACATTCTTTTATTAGTTTAAAGTCTTCCATAACTTGTCCTCAAGTTATGGAACTTGAAGAGTTTTTTAATTAAAACTAATTTAAACACATAAGTTATGGAATTAATTAGTTTTGAATAGTTTCAAAACTTGCCCTCAAGTTTTGGAATTTGAAAAGTTTCACTTATGAATACTTTAATTCCAAGTTAGCCCTTAGAATTTTAAAAGTTAAAATTCAACCCTTATACTATTATTATAATTTTAATTATATATATATGTATAAGAAAAGTCAATCTTACCGTTAGTAGGCCTCATTCACGAAGCCGGTCTATAAGGGGGGTATAAGGTTACTGCCTATAAAATGGCAGTTTAATGGGTGTCCACTCTCACCCACCGCTTCCTTGACTGGTGGAGGGTCGTTAGCCAAACGGGTAGGACAAGGACTATAATTCTCCCTTCATTAAAAGTATTAATGATAAATACTAAGTAACTAAACGCTTATAAATTCCCAATATTAGTTACTTAGGAAAAATGTGAAATTGGTGTTATCCCATAAAATTACACTTTGTACCTTACCAAGTCGTTAGTGGAGCGTGTGTGGTTAACCGGCACACTAACATGGACTAGTAAGAGTGGCAAAGGGTAACTTGACTTTATTATAGATCGGTGGAGCGTGTGTGGTTAACCGGCACATCGATTAGGTAATATTGTTGAGGGTACCAAGTCAATTTGTATGGTTATTCACACCTTGTTTGTGATCCTCGGCATCCCAGTCACAAACTTGAGAGGGCACAATCGAGATTCAAACATGCCATTGAAAGTTCAATGTATCTCAAAAGATCTAGGAGTTTCAAATCCAATTAAAACTTAATTATATTTCGTTTTTCTATGGTGGAAATTGGTAAATCGTCATTTACCTACCTTTAACTATTTTATAACTTGGATTACGGCATCCCTCTTCCAGTTATAAATAGGTTATTGGGTCCTAGCCTTAATATTTCATATTGGGTGTTATATTAAGGACTTTAAATCAACTAACTTGAATATCTCCCAAAAGATGTCTAAGTTCAGACATCTATGATCTTCCCAAATCTCTTGAAACAAACTTTCCTAAATGAAGATGATGTCCCATGGAAATCATACCTCTTTCACCTCCTCCAATTATTCTCCCTAACCCACAAGTTCCTGAAAAGTTTAAGGTCACTCAAGCCCTATTGGCAAGCAAAGGTCTATGTGTGATCACATCTTGGAGATGTAGTCACATATTGACAAGCCGGGAGAGTTGGGTGTCAAAGTCTAGAGGAAGCTGATGATCAATCACTTTCTAAGTCACATAGTGAGTTCCTTTGGGACTCCTATGAAACAGACTATGACAAGACCCTTAATGATCTTATCTATTTGCTAAGATCAACTTCCTAAAACTTTATGGACATTGACAATGATGACGTTGGATATCCAGTAAAGCTCTCTCTTCCCAATGGAAAGGGATCGCCCATAGTCAACTCGGCTGACCAAATGGTAAAGAGAGAGGCTAAGTCTGAGATAGTCCTATTATCAAGGGTCCATTGCCAAAGAAAGGGGCATTAGTTGCGAAGCTGCCAAATTTACCTAAGGATGTTAAAGTCAATAAGTTTGACTCTACTTCAGGTAAAGTCCACTATCTAACTCTACTAAGTTTCTATTCTGAGATTCTTGATACATGATGTGACTGGGTCACATGTTGATGTTTTAAGAATCAAAGAAAAAAGTGAAGAAACTTAAAGAAAGATTATGTTGAATCTGATCGCGTAGATGGATTTCTATCGCATAGTTTGAAGATCGGATTCTTAAGCTACATCTTAGGAGTTATGATATATTGCATAGGATTAGATAACAACAAAGTTTTCATGTGCTTTTGCATTGTAAGGATAGTTTTTCCGCAAAGTTTTTTAAAATAAAAGGAAAAATGATGATTTTATTTATTTATTTTAAAATATCCTTACAATGGCATTTGAGGAAAAAATTGTTGCTTATAAGATTCCATTAAGAGCAAGAGTGGAAATATGAATTTGATTCTTTCATTTGTGGTAGTGTCTAAATTTACCAAATAAGGAAATATTCTCATCACCCAAGTTTCAATTGGACCGAAACTTGGAATCATGCAATTTGTAGAGCATGATGAATGAGAACCTTCAAGCATTGGAAAAATTAAGACTAACTACTTGTTCACATGGATGTGTGAGTCAAGTAACGGACTAAGGGATCGAGTACACATTCTTGTGCACTGATTAAGTCCACCACAAAAGATCGATAAGACTATTCGTCATGATTTACTAAAGTTTAGTAAATATGGTTATACTTACAGGCTTAAGTATAATTCTGAAGCATTGGAAAAAATTTCAGTGTATGGCGGAACGAATGAGAAGAATCAAATTAGGCAGAAGGATAAAAGTTTCTCAAATCTGAAAAGATGGTAGAGTACTTGAGTATCATGTTATATAATCATCTTAATGATTAAGAGACCTTATCACAATTCATCCTCTAAGTGCATTCTGGTAGCTAAGAAGAGGAGTTATGAATTGTTGAAGTGGTTAAATCAAGAAGATGAGTCATATTTCATTCCAAAACAATTCTTAGAGTCATACTCCAAGATTGTAACTTGAGTGACATGTCTTAAAGAAGGTTTAAAAACACTTGTCAAATGTAAGAGTAGAAGGTTTCTACTCTTGTACATTTGAAATTGGTAAGTTGTGATGTTTTTGGATAAAACAAAGACCAACTAAGGCCAATTGTGTGAAGTGTTTGTCTTGATTAGAATCCACACTATCTCTTGAATATTTGACAAGAGAGTCTTATATGTCAAGAGGACAGTGGGAGTCTTAAAAGGTCTTGAAAGTCTCAAGAACTAATCAAGAGTAAAACCTAAAGTTCTTCACTAGCACACGACTTGAGGTTTATAACCTATCGTGTTGACTATTTCTGTGTCCATTCCAATTATAGTTGGCTTTTCATATGAGTTCTTAGAGTTCTCAATTGGTTGCACAGCTACTTGGAAGCAATGGCAGGCCCTTGAGCTGCCAAATGGCAAGAATTTAAGATTGCACAAGTTTAATCCATATAAGTGTGGATTTGTCAGTAACCTTGTCTTGTGATTATGGTTTTGACAAAATTCATATGGATAGGAACTCATACACCATAAAATCTAAGTGTCATAAGGTTTCTCTCCGATTCATGAAAATGATGGTGAGGAAACACTTTCACTAAGTAGATTTTAGCTAGATAGCAATTGTGATATTTGCATTCTCAAAGTCGTTAGTGGAGCGTGTGTGGTTAACCAGCACACTAACATGGACTTGTGAGAAGTGGTAAAGGTCTAAACAATCGAGACTATGATTACGGCATCCCTTTTCATAGTTCTTAAAATTGTTTAGACACACCTGTGAGCTATCTAAGATAAGGTGTATGATATTGATAAAGTTTTATCAAAGCAATCTAGTATCAGAAATCTGAACTTTGGTAAGAAAGTCAATAAAGTATTGATTTCTAGAAGTCCAGCTGATTTCTGATTACATGTCAAAGCTAGTGGGAGCATAAGTGTTATGCTAATAATCATCATGTTAGTGGGAGCATGATAATTATGATAAAGGTTGCAAGTTAGCAATGTTAATTAAAGAAAACAAAAGTTTCAATTCGTGAGGCTGCAGGGGTTGAAAAAGTTGTTTTGCTATAATTAAGGGAGAGAAAATTATACTTCATTTCAATTCTAAAAGCTTAGATTGAGGTTTTAAGTCGTATTTAGTCAATGATATATATATGAATTTCATGTTGGAATGACTCAACATAAGGAAATTCTATATATGGGTCCATTATATGGGTCCTTTTCATAATCTGAATTATGAGAACTTGGCAAATAGAAATGGAAATGTTATAGCAAAAGACTGGTTTAGTCTTTATGTGAGACATCATGACTCGAGTCCCATATGCTTCGGATATAGGATCGATTACATGTGCTATATTTATCCTTTCTAAAATTTTCCAAATGCATGGGGCATTAAGAAGGGAAAAGGTCTAGAACTGGATATGACTAAAAGGATTAAGCAATTGTCGAGGACAATCTAAGGTTTACCAAAGATTGGTTGCTCAAGGACAGTTGGAAGTATAGTGATAATTCTGGAAGGACCATATTGACATAATCTGTAAGGAGGCAACTCTTGTTCAGAAGTGATAGTCAAAATGGAATATGGAAATGTTTCAAAGTTGGAAATTATCCAATCTGTGTAAGATTAGGAAACTTAATGCAAGAAGGATATTTCCAAGGAGCTGATCTCCTTTGGAATGCTCTGTAATGGTTGTTGTCAAGTCTTTCTGACTCTGTGCATAATCATTACAGGAGGATCAATGCATATAAGTTTAGAATCTAACAGATTTCAGTAAATGGCATGAATTTGGAATTCTTGCATTTGCAGTAAGGATTTGGGACTGTGAAAGAGGATCATTGGAGTTATGTTCAATTGATCTAATTCACAAAGTGAAGATCATAGACAAACATAGTATGCATACTTGGTGTATGGCATGACTAGTGTTTAGAAAACATAGTGTACATGCTTGGAGCATGGGACAACTATTGTTTTAAATTCAAGAATAAAGTTGATAGCTGAAACAGTATACAATGAATAATGTGTAATCATATGGTGATAAATAAAAGGTGTTTTATTTATGTTCATAGGTTTTGATACCATATTAGATTCTATTATTATTGTGTTTCATTTTGCATGTTTTGACTTCCAGAATAACTAGGTCGTTCTTCCGGATTGACTAAGTTATTCAAACTATCCACAGTCGGTCATATGTTGGAAGTAGATATGAATCAAGACTGTCATGGGTTGGCTTGTAGAGGTCTAAGATGTTGGACAAGGGGCTACAACACTCATGAGTGCTCATAAGTTCTGAGTATTGGATTCAACCCGCGCTCATTGGAATCACTTCATGGATTTTATCGCGAGTGATCATGAGACGATAATATCTTATATTCTTCAAACCTAGAGATATGAGTTGTTACTATGAGTTGGTTGTACATTGATTGCACGAAAACGCATTCGGTAACTCGGTGTTATAAAACGTGCCTTTGTGTATGATTCAACAAGTAGTAGAACAAGCCATATGAGTCGAAGTTTATCCATTCCTTTTACCTTCGGGATAAAAGCGATATCTGTGGGCCCTCGATGATTTGGTGATGACAAATGTAAGTGCTCGGCCGGGCCTGGACTGATTTGATTTGTTCAATTAGTCAATCGTCATAAATCGGAAATCGGGAAACAACAAATGGACAGAGAGAATGATTATAATCCATGTCTCAGTCCATATGATATCTAGAATGGAGGAATATATGATCCCTTATCTAATGGACAAGTCATTGACAAAGGTCAGAGTTCATCTACAAGGTCAGAGTTCGACAGCGGCTTTTGAGAGCTACGATTGCCAGTTGGTTCCTGAAGTCATACGCAATAATAGTTTTAGACTTATCCAAGTGGGAGACTGTTGGATTAGTGTCTAAGTCCATAACTATAATTGGTATGTACTTGACCCGACTCGGCATGGTCCATTTGGGTTGCATGGCATCAGAACATTTGGATAGACCGTTTATGAGGAAAAGACATTTTGTGACATATTAATATATTATAAGTTCTAATATATTAATATGAAATCATGTTATTTAATTAGTATTGATCAAGAATTAATTTGGACTTAATTTAGTGATCAAAAAGAGACTAATTAAATATATGGGGATTGATTGTGTAAATCATTCATTCTTATATATGTGAGCTTATGATCCAAGATTCCTTTATGTTGGGTTTAACCCATGTGGTGATCCATGGATACTCCATGGAGGTTAAAACCCATGGAGCATAAGGAATGGGTAAAGTCATGAGTTACATGGTGTAACCCTAATAGCCACACTATATAAGAACCCCTTTAGTTCAAGAAATTGGCACTAGTGATACATATGTAAGAGGGCTAGCCAATTTGAACATGTATGTCTTCTTCTCATGGTTATTCCAAGAGTTCATGATGTTGTGTGAACCATTTGAGGTGTCACACTTGGGGCACTAGGCTCACAAGCTTCATGGAGTCAAGCAACAACAACAAGGTATGTATTCTATCTATTTTAGTATCCTAGTATCAATGTTTTGATATGCTAGTTAGGATAATACCTTGGATAATCATATTTGCATGTATAATAGAGAAAACATAGATCCAAGGTATTTAGGGTTGCATGTACACTTAGGAGTGTTAGAATGCTCAAAACCCAACAAAAAGGGCTCTAAACCCATAAATGAAGAGATCTAGCCAAAGGAGAGTCAAGGTAACAACTTGTTACCTCCAAAACGATGCCAAGATAGAGAAGAATTCAGATCTACAACAACCCTTTGCTCCAAGCTTCTTGAACCCAAGCTCTTTACTCCAAGAATCTTCTTCCAAGCTAAGAAGCACACAAAAATAGAGGGCAAGCACAATTTAGGGTTTTTGAACTCGAGGGAGGCATTAAGAGAGGCTAAGGGGGGATAAGTGATCCTTAAATAGGGTGCAAAACCCCGAAAATTAGGGTTTCATCCTTCAGCTCCTACTCTTCGAGTTCCTTCTTGGACTCGGCGAGTAGGTCACTTAAACACGTGGACCAACCCGCTGCTACTCGATGAGTCAGGGCAACCAACTCGTCGAGTAGACCTTGAAATCAAATATTCTTATATAAATCAATACCTGAGAATCGGGACGTTACAGTACTAAGCTTAGAACACTCAAACAGACCCTTAACAATGCTAAAAGATAGTAGAAACAAGTCTGACTTCTGATTGAATTGAATGGCTTTACAAGATAGAAATTTCGGGTTGTCACAATCCACAATCTGGTTATTCACCAAATGGATGTGAAAACAACCTTTTTAAATGGTGATCTTGACGAGGAAGTTTACATGAAACAGCCTGAAGGTTTTATTATGCCCGGTAAAGAGCATATGGTTTGTCAAATCTTTGTATGGGCTGAAACAAGCGTCTAAACAATGGCATCAGAAATTTGATGAAGTTATTTTGTCCTCTGGTTTCAAGACAAACCAATGTGACAAATGTGTTTATAGTAGATTTGATGATGCTACTAAAGTTGGGGTGATCATTTGCTTATATGTAGATGACATGTTGATTTTTGGTACCGACCAAAATCAAGTAGATGAAACAAAGAAATTGTTATCATCTAAGTTTTCCATGAAAGATTTGGGAGAGGCTGATGTAATTCTTGGAATAAGAATTAAAAGGATGAACAAAGGTTTGGTGATGACTCAAAGTCATTATATTGAGAAAATTCTCAAGCGGTTTAATTTTACTGATTGTTCCCCTGTGAGTACTCCTATGGACCCAAGTGTGAAACTAATGCCAAATAATGGTGTTCCCATTTCACAATTGGAATACTCTAAGGCTATTGGTAGTTTGATGTATGCCATGACAAGTACCAGACCTGATATTGCTTTTGCTGTGGGTAAGTTGAGCAGGTACATTAGTAATCCTAGTGCTCAACATTGGCAAGCAGTGAATAGAGTGTTTAAGTATCTCAAAGGAACCATGAATTATGGTTTGAGTTACTTGGGGAGTCCTTCGGTTTTAGAAGGTCCTTCAGATGTAAATTGGATAACCAACATGGAGGACCATTCCTCAACTTCTGGTTGGGTATTCTTGCTTGGGGGAGGTGCCATTTCTTGGGCTTCCAAGAAGTAATCTTGCATTACAAACTCGACAATGGAATCTGAGTTTGTTGCGTTAGCAGCTGCTGGTAAAGAAGCAGAGTGGCTAAGGAATTTAGTCTATGAGATTCCTTTGTGGTCTAAACCGATAGCACCTATTTCTATCCTTTGTGATAGTGCAGCCGCTTTGGCTAAGGCATATAGCCAGATTTATAATGGCAAGTCTAGACACCTAGGTGTTAGACATAATATGATTAGAGAACTAATCATGAATGATGTTATTTCGGTTGAGTTTGTGAAAATCGCAACAAAATTTGGCAGATCACTTGACTAAAGGTTTGACAAGAGACTTAGTGCACAAGTCTGTAATCGGGATGTGATTAAAGTCCATTTAATTCTGTAATGATGAGACACCCAATTCCCTCTTAATATAATGTTAGGAGTTGAATTCAATGTGGAAAGCTCATACTTATAGATTGGAACACATGAAGTATTCATCCCAGGTATGTGTTCGGTTTTGCATGTTAGCCAGGTTGAAGTTTAACTTCTTAATAATTCCTTTGATAAATGTATGTGCAGATACATGGCAATGAGTTACCTATGTGATTGTGAAGTGTAGCCGCATTTCAAGAGGTTGTGGACACCTCTCCAAATTTTACTTATGGGTACATAGTGTGATGATTATGGTAAAACTAACGAAACTCGTTAGCTTTGGTAACCCTAAATCCTCATTAAAATCCGGATTACCCTGACTTGCTTCCAAAGGAATCCATAGCGGCCCAACCCTAATGAAACCCTAATATCGTTTATTATATAAACGACTCTTCTTTTCAGAAGATAGGGACGGCCTCAAGCTCTCGTTTTTCATCATACTTTCACAGAATCCTCTAGCATATTGTCATGCGATTTCTGTGCCTAGAATCGTAAGTGTCCACTTGGATTATCCTAGGCTGAATTTCCTGTAACCCAGGCATAGGGTAGAAATATCAGTTCGGAAAGTGATATCACGATCCAAGTTGGTATCCAGATCTCCACCACAAACCCTAAATTTCCCTACACTATTCACACGGGTTTTGGGGAATTTAAACTGTTGATCTTGAATACTGTCTTTGTTACAACAAATAAACTAAGAGGAGTTTCATAATACATCTTGATATCATCAACAACTTACTCCTATAAATGAATATCACAACTTTTGATTTCACATTTGGCTATGTCAAATACTTGAAGTAATTCTTAGTGTGACAAAAATTGAAAGAATCTTGAAAATTTTAAAATACCATTAGTTTGGTTGCAATGCAGAATTGACGATGCAAAATCAGTAAAACATTAAGAAGAATGTTGCAAGTTTCATGATCTCAAACAAAAAAGATTCTTTGGTTAACAGTTTGACAGCAATAGGTGTTGATGTAATTTCTGTATCATTTATGCGTTTGATAGCTCTTCTTGGTTACTAGATTAGATAAACTAAAAAATTGAAGTTTTACAGCAAGAAACAATATAATATCAAAGCAAAAGGGATTTTTGAACAAATGTAGATAAGACGCAGGAAGCATAACAAGGGGATAATATGGAAGGTGGAGTATGTGTAGGGACAGGAGGGGCATATTTGGATCACAAATAGCAAATATAACTTGAGAAAATTTAGTATAGGCCTGCTAGTTTCAAATTTGGGCTGTAGCCCTCCGATTTCTCCATAGTCCATATAGTTCAATTTCCAAAATCCAAACCAAACGAATGTGAAATCGATCGTATCTTCCGCCCTCATCGTCGCTCGCTGCCTCGCTGGAGTCTGGACGCGTGCGGCCTGCTGGTCTCGCCAAATCGCCATTCATCGGAAATCAGCTGTCACCGGAAGTCACTCAAATCAGGTATGTAAGGTCATTCTTTCTTCTCTTCCGGTTCTCTTTTACGCTGTAGTCCTGTAGTTGAGTTGTTGTGATTTGGGAATCAATAATTAATTCAACAATCAGGTATTTTCATACACTACCAAGACCCCCAAAAACTTGAAATTTACGCCATTTCTCCTGTAGGTATGCTCCTGTTCTCTCAAGTCTCAATTTCTGGGATTAGGAATTAGGACTGCCAAAATCAAAATGCTCCTGACTTGTTGACTTGTTGTGATTTGGGAATCAATAATCAATTCAATGTTAATTGTTTATTGTTAGTTTGTTACTTTGTTGCAGATTTTAGATTAGGACATTAGGTATTGTTTTCACTTTTGATTTTAATTTTCAGTTTTTAGACACTGTTATTTGTTATTTGTTTTTACACTGTTATTTTGATTTCAATGAGTTATTATGTTATTGCAGATTTTTGTTATTTGTTATTGCTTTTACACACTGTTGAAATGAATCAATCGTTCCTTTTTCTATGTGTTTTTGGTGTTTATTTGTTGAAAACAATTTTGTTTTTTTATGTAAGAACATCAAAGTTTGATGTTCAAGCATTCGTCTAGATAAACCCGAGAACATCAGAGAAAACTTATTCTCATCATCTCCTTGTTTTCTTTTCATCTTTTTGTAGGAAAATGGCTGAAACTAAGTAATGATGATTCAACAATACACTTCAATATTCACACCTCTTGATGAGTAGTATGGTAAGTTATTTCTCCACAAAACATTCATCTTCTCATTTTTATGCATGTGATTGTGCTCCTTTTGCAACTTATAGTATCATGATAACTCTTGTAAATCTTTTTCAGAAGCCAAGAGAGCAACCAAAGGTTCCTTGCCAAATGGAAGCAGAGGTTGATAGAATCAGCAACTTACCAGGACACATCATAGACAAAATCTTGTCTCTTTTAACCCTCCGTGATGCAGTAAGAACAAGCATATTATCAAGCAAATGGAGATACAAATGGGTAAATCTCACAAGTCTTGTATTCGATAATCAATCTGTTCTAGTCTCATCTCAAGATCCAACAATTATAAAAAACAAAATGGTTAAAATTGTGGATCATGTTTTATTACTTCACAATGGGTTAATCCACAAATTCAAGCTTTCACATCGAGACCTTCAAGGTGTTTGTGACATTGATAGATGGATTCTGTTTCTTTCACGAGGTTCAGTCAAAGAATTTATACTTGAGATTTGGAAAGGTCAACGTTACAAGCTACCATCTTCTCTATACTTGTGTGACAAGTTATCTCATTTAGAGCTTTTTAACTGTTTGTTAAAACCTCCATTGGGGTTTAATGGGTTTAAGATCTTGACTAGTCTTGATCTTCAACACATTACAATGGATCAAGATGTTTTTGAGGATTTGATACATTGGTGTCCGTTGCTTGAGAGGTTGACTTTGATGAACTTTGAAGGATTTGCAAATCTTAAAATTCATGCTCCTAAACTTACGTTTTTTGACATTGGAGGTGTTTTTGAAGATGTTGTGTTTGAGAACACTTTTCATCTTTCTACTGTTTCTATTGGGTTGTATGTCAATATTGGCAATGATCATGAGTTGACTCTAGGCACTACGAGCAAGTTGACCAAGTTTTTTGCTTCGTTGCCAAGTATTCAAAGACTCGAAGTTCAAAGTTTCTTTTTAAAGGTAAAAAACCATCAAGGCCATGTTTGTCTATATTTGTTACACAGGATAAGACACAACACAACAGGTTGTACTATATTTTTACAGGGACTGATTTCAACGAGACAAAAATTGTACTTTTTTGTCTCACCCAAAAAGCGTGAGACCCAGTCTCACCTTTTTGGAAAAGTTGCAAATTTTTTTCTTGTGGGATAAAAAATTGCAACTTTTGTCTCATTGACATTAGTTTCAGACTTTCGGTCTAATGCATGACAAACGCAGTACAGCCTGTTTTGTATGTCTTGTATAACAAATGGGACCTTATTACAATACTAATTGGGGTATTTTCGTCTATTTGGTTGCATGTTTATAGTTTTTGGCAGTTGATATGGTGCCAAGGAGGTTGCCTACTCCATGTATGGAACTGAATTACCTTTCATTACGTATAAATTTCAATGACATGGACGAGTGTCTTGCAGCCCTTTGCATTCTAAGGAGTTCACCCAACCTTCTAGAACTCGAGATGTTGGTGAGTTTCTTTCAATCCAGTGCATGTCAAACACAGTATAAGTATAAGTCTGTTATATGTTGTCATGTGAGTTCAGTGTATGTCAAACACAGTACAAGTGATTTATGTGTAAGAAATTTTTATTATGGTGTAGGCACGACCGGATGAACAGGCTGCTCCAAGGGCAGTTGCAAAGAACTTAGTGGAAGAAGACTTCCAGAATTGTTTTTTTAGCCAATTGCGGTTTGTGAAAATTGCTGGGATTTTGGGGGTGGCTCGAGAGCTGAATTTTATTAACTTTTTGCTTGCGAATACGCCTGTACTTGAAAGAATGACTGTGAAGCCTGCTTCTCAAGAATGTGGTTGGGACCTCCTCAAAGAATTGCTAAGGTTTAGGCGATCTTCTGTGCATGCTGAAATCATTTACCTCGATCCATGATCCATGATTCACTTTAAAGTTTAAATCATCAGTGTTTTCATGCTTTTTAGTTTTAATGCTTGACCAACACTTGTGTTTTTTTTTTAAGTATGTTAACCCGAAAGAATCTGTTAACTTTGCTACAAAGACTTATTTTGTGCCACGTTTCTTATATTCCTTCCACCGTTTTATTAGGTTTGTTAACATATGCATGGTGAAGTACATTTGTAGGCGATTCAGTTAACTTTTTTTCATTGGTTTAAAAAATGAGCATATTTCAAAATATGCAAGTCTTAAATTAAGATTTGCATAATTGGACCTAACGACCTATGTTGCAATATAGTTATAGTCTCATGATGTAGTTTTGTTGTAGCTATTTTTGATTTATTGTCTAGGTCTTTATTAGTTTTTTTTTTTTTTTTTTTTTTTTTAAATGAAAATTTGTTGGTTTAAAATAAAGTAACTAAATTAAGAAAATTGTAAAGTTAGGTTATAATTTAATAATTTATCCAAGTATAATGTAATGAGAGTAAGCTACGGTTTTGGTCCATGTGGTATACATATTTCTATTGGTTTGGTTATATTTTGGAAATTTGACACCGGTGATACTTATAGTTAGCAAATCCATCATAGTAGGCCCTTTAAGCTTACCCTGTTATATTTTGGAAATTTGACACCGAGGGAAGGACCTGTTATATTTTGGAAATTTGACACCGAGGGAAGGACCAAATATAATGGATTTATCTAGAACTGTAAATGAACCGAACGTTAAATATGTTCAATTGTTTTTATATTATATTATTATATTATATGTTCGATTGTGTTTGTTTATCTTCGTTCGTTTATATTCGTTTAACATGTTCACGAATATAAACAAATAAACATGAACAATATAATTAGTTAAACGAACGGAAAAAAAAAAAAAAAAACTTGTTCTGTTAGTTCCTTTATTTTTTATTCGGTTAATTTAAAGAAACGAACATGACGAAGCCATTGTTTGTATTGGTTTACATCAACCCAAGATTTAACTACAATAACAGTAATGTCAAAATTTTAAAATTAGAACGAAATGTGTAGAAATGTTTATATACCATAGTAACAAAAACTGTAACGAAATGTGCCTGCCCGGTAACGAAGAAGGGGCATTCTGGACAAACACAACTACGTTATCCTGTAGTACGCTATCCACCCTCATAAACTCTTCAACCAAATCTTCATCCCCAAATCCAGAAGGACCAAGAGAACGAAAATGGCGATGTCCATCTCTTCGCTCACCTCATCCTTCTCTTCTTTGTCTTTCTCCTCACAAGTTTCTCAAAAACCCTACTCCATCTCTCTCGCTCCCTCCTCAAAGTCACTTCGCTTATCTCAATTTTCCACAAACAAACCCCAATCTCTTACCGTACTTGCCACTGTCGCCGCTGAGCCTCTCACCGGAGATTTGGAGACTACGAACATCGAGAAGTACGTCAAATCGAGACTCCCCGGTGGCTTCGCTGCCCAGACGCTGATTGGCACCGGTCGCCGGAAATGTGCCATTGCGCGGGTTGTCATTCAGGAAGGAACTGGAAAATTCATAATCAATTACCGTGATGCACAGGTAGCTCCATATTATCCACTTAGTTATACTTCCTGCGTCTTATCTACATTTGTTAGAAAAACCCTTATGCTGTGATTTGGTTTCCTACTGTAACACTTGGATTTTTTAGTTTATCTAGCATCCAAGTAGAGCTATCAAACGCAGAATTGATACAGAATCCAAAATTTTCGATAAAATTTTGCAATTACCTCAAAACCTATAACAAATACTTCAAGTGGTATGATATTGCTGTCAAATTGTTACCCAAATAATCTTTTTTTGTATGAGATCATGAAACTTGCAACATTCTTCTTAAGGTTTTACTCATTTAGCATCATCATTTCATCATTGCAACAAATTTAAAGGTATTTTAAATTAGACCAGATTCTTTCAGTTCTTGTCTCACTGAAGAATCACTTCAAGTATTTGACATAACCAAATGTGACATCAAAGTAGGAGTAAGTTGTTGATGATAACAAAGACTGTGCAGTTTAAATTCCCAAAACCAGTGGGAATCATTGCTTAAGATTGGGCATTCAATTATTATACAGGAATATCTTCAAGGGAATCCTTTGTGGCTTCAATACATCAAAGTGCCTTTAGCAACATTGGGATACGAGACGAGTTATGATGTGTTTGTGAAGGCACATGGAGGTGGTCTATCCGGGCAGGCACAAGCAATCTCTCTGGGCATTGCCCGGGCACTCCTGAAAGTGAGTGAGGACCACAGAAAGCCTCTGAGGAAGGAAGGTCTGCTTACTAGAGATGCAAGAAGAGTTGAAAGGAAGAAAGCTGGTCTCCATAAAGCACGAAAAGCCCCACAATTCTCCAAACGTTGAGGGGCGTTTTCGACATTTATTTCATGTAAAATCTTTTGTTGCATTCAAGCATTTTGGTTCTTGTCAAATACTGGTTTGTACTTTGTAGGGTAGTTTTGTTATAAAATGTTACTTCCTATCAATTTAAAACCATGGCTAGAGTTATTGATCAAACTTGCTGATTTTCTATCAAATCAATGTGAGGGTTTTAAGCATGTGCTTTGTGGCGAGATGGATCATTTCTGTAATTTTGTCTTGAATGCAAGGACCATTTCTGTAATTTTGGCTTACTTCTTTATTTTATTTCTTTGGTTTTAATGGCAGAACGTTCGTTTCTTTGATTTATGTTTTTCCTATCTTCATTTAGGAGGTTAATTAGATGAATTTGATGTCAATTTTAATTTTCAGAAATTTGGCTACCTATCAAATGTAGCTCCCTCTATATAAAACTATTTTGTAAGATCTTTCTAGGCATCTTAAAATTAATAAACACATTCCCCTTTGGATTATTTGAACAATTCATTATTATTTCTTTGGTTTTGTGACAAATTTTCAACTATTGGATTTTATTTCGAGAAGCATGTCAAACTCAACTTCGGATACCATGAAGTTTTGGAAATTATAATAGTAATCGCCAAACACTTTCGATGAAATGAGTATTAAAAAACAAAAATTGAGTTTTAATATAAAATTGAAAACATAAACCGGAAATATCATTTCCTTTTTTAGAACCTTATCTTGTCAATTGGCATTAAATTACAAGTTTTATCTAATTCGTACATCCACATCGTTAATTATTCAATCACACTATATTGCAATTGGTCAAAAACTAAGAAACTGTAGAAAAAGTATTAAGTCGACGTTTGTAGTGTGTACAAAGTTTCAAAACTCTTTTCTAATTGAATTGAAGGCATTCTCCTTCGACCTTCACGTGGAACAATACTTTCTATTGAGTTTATTAAGAAGTAAGCACATCTTATTTCTATAACCAATAACCACAGCTCCATAAATGTGAAACTCTCGTCCAAGAATCATTGATTATCCATCTATTATTTATTCTTATTTTCATAAGTGGCTAGTTTGGCATGAAATATCAATCCACTTGCCACTTACTTAAGGAAAGAGAATAACAACCACTTATTATACAATGCTTGAGTTCAACCGTGAAAAGATTTTTATAGTACATCAGTGTCTCGAGTGGGCTCGAGCAAAGTGAACATATCAATTTTGGTAAAATGGTTTATACTCAAGTTTGTTTTCTCTTTTCTTACACTTTATTTTCTACATTATTGCTTGCCTTTTTGTTTGAGAAAATTAATTGTATACTACTTTGTTTTTACAAACCGAAAAAGTGTCATTTAGAGCCTTCTTCCACCCCAAAAGTCTTCTAACAAGTGTTTATCTGATTGTAACAACCATAATTTGAAATAACATTTAAACGTGTCTTTAAAGATTAAACACATATTTGATTAAAAACAAAAATCCCAATTCATCATAAGCTTTTAAAACAGTTTTTTGTTTAAAGGAATACAAGGTAATAACACAATTAAGATAAGAGACAATTATTTTTCAAAATAAGTGTAAGTTATCTCAAGCCCAAAACATATGGTCTTTATTGTGTATATGTGTGTGTGTGACTATCTCCTCTTCTCAACCCGCTCTAGTGCACTTGAGTACATGCAAAAATAGTATGTTAGGTCGAGTTCTAATCCTACAAAATTACACATGAGTTAGAATCTCAAAAAATAATATATAGACCAACACCCATTTGTATATTATAAAATAAATTGTTGTTCATCTCAAAACTCTTTTAAACTCTTTAGGAATAACGTTTCCTAAAATAAAAATACATTGACATAAAACTTGCATTCAAAAGTTAACATTGTATATAATGATGCAATGCATGAGATTCTCTTGCCGAATCCCAAGCCTTATATGTACTCTTCTCTATTTCCTTCATCTCTTAAAGGACTAATTAGTTATCCTCTCTCCAAAGTTTAATGGTTAAGTAAGAACGTATCTAAGTTAGAACCTAGCATCCTTATACACTTTATAGCTCAAAACTTGTTGTATCATGTGAACCATCATGCACCATACAAGGGTTAGCAATAGAAACAAGTGGGGGGGTTAGCAATAGAAACAGGGGCGGAGCTTCAACATTTGATTTGGGGGGAGGGGGGGTGGGCATAGCCAAAATTTTATATTTTTCGACATAATATGTATAAAATTAAAGTATAGGGGCTATTTCTAACAAAAAAAAATCAAGGGGGGGGGGGTATCTATGAAAACGTCAACAAAAATGGAAAGTTGATATTCCAACGTCAACAAAGCATTGTCCTTGTAACATGCCTTTTCTCGTTAGTTTTTTCCTTTATTCCTTTAACCTAGAAAAAAAAAACACAATATTTTATATTTTTATCATTTTTAACATTATATTTATGACTATATATTTTGTCAACAATCAATACAAAATATTTTGACACATATTATTTAATAAGAGGCATTTTACTAATGTAACTTTCATTAAAGTATTTTACAATTACATGATAAATCAAAATGTTGTATTTTCCAAAAAAAATATAGTATTTTCTGAAAAGTTTATATTCAAGGAGAGTTATACTTTAGTTAAGCACATAAGAATTTATTTTGTTGCAAACATGATATACAATTAGCTTTTCTTTTATTATAGAACAAATTATTATTGTTTTAGTCTAGCAAAAACAAAATAAATGGTGTTCTCTGTTTGATAGTTGTTGATTGTATCTGATACACTAAAAACATATTAGATGTTATATGACTATATCAAATGCTTCTAATTATGATATCAAACTGCTTGAATCTGACGAAGTCAAATCCAACTTTTTATCAGAATCACTAAAAGACATATTAAAAATCCTCTAATTATATATTATTTGTATATATGTTCTAGCTAGATTGATGCGGACCACAAAATAAAATAAAATTTCAATATAAGCTAGGACTTGGTCCAAGTAGGGGCACATTACAATTTAGACTCTTATGTTTTACTCATATACTAATATGTGAACCATAAATAGACACTGAAATTCCAAAGCAAACATAGGTAAGTAGTCTATAAATAAACAATTATTGTTGTATGTTTGGCTCAATTTCTTAACGATATGAATTAGTTAGGTCAATAGGTCTTCACCATTTGTTTCTTTTTATTGGGCACCTAAAGAGAGCGAAAGCCCAAATATTCTAAAAATGTTTACAAAATATTTTGTTTTTAAAAATGGGTTAATATTTAATATCATTAACTAGGAATCCAATTTTTATTTTATTATTTTTTCTAGGCCAGTTAAACTTTCTTAAGAGGTTTAAACACTTAAATATTAATTTTATTTGATTATTATGAATTTGTTTGATTTATTTTTATCAAAAAAATAAAAAAAATAAATGACATATAAAAAAAATGATAAATCGAATTATGGGAGCAGTTTATATAAAACCCTCCTTAAAGCTCACATGAGAACGTTAATCACAATGTAATAACAATATTTTAAACGTGTCATGATTTGAACCATTGATTTCTTATACAAATTTTTTCCCCTTAACTATTAGCTCCCATCACAAAACATATATATGAGATAACTATAAAACTTGATTACTCTTCAACGATGTTATCTAGAACTCCTTAACATAATAATATAACCGGTATTAGCAATAAAAATAAAATAAAGAATAATGAAAAACTTGATTATTATTAGTGAAATCGAGTTTTCAAAATCCGTAATTTACTACGAATTTCAAAATACTTTTAACCTTCAAAACTCAACCGAGACTAAAAGAAGGCAAAATACCAATTTTGCGGCAAATTTGATGAAATAAAATCAAACTTTGACCAAAAAAAAAAAATTGAGATTTATTCAAGAATGTTGGTCCAATCATCGTGAATATATGTTGCCAAAATGATAAAGTAAGTAACATGCAACTTGTTAGAATTTTGTCATCATATGGTGAAGACTAAGTTTTATTAACGACGCGATGGGGAACGAATCCATAAAAAAGTACTAAACCAGACACAAACCAATACATAGTCACACTAAAGAAAAATCAAAGGCTTTCGTCAAGCAAAAGCTATCTCAACAAGGAATCACTTCCAAAAAATGTTCAAGTATATATGTTTGTTATAATGATAAGTCTGGATACCTTTTTGGGTTAATGACACAAAATGGTTTTATAAATAATTTTTATTTTTATTTTACTTTGTTAAATTATTTACTTTTTATTGTATTTAATTGGTACACACACAAGATCAATGGATAACTACCGAAGGATAGAACTAAAGATTTATTTATTATTTTTTATTGTTATTTTTTTTTATCAAAATACAAATTTTAAGCCAATTTTCACATGTACAATTTTTAAACCATTAACTTTTTTTTTCTTCGAAAACTCTCAATTTTTTTTTTTTTTTGAAAATAACATCTTATATTTGATTTTTTTTAGAAATTTAATTTTAGTTTTCATGTTTCTATAGATAAACATTTTTAATCGTACAAGTGATATGATCCATAATAATCTTGTTATTTTCTTTGAAACTCAATTTTATTTCTTTTTTAACCAGTTTTTTTATTTGTACTTATAATTTTCATGTTCTTATTATTGGTATTTATAATAGTCTTAATGGTTTTTAGCATTAAATTCTAAATGAAACATTTCATTTGTTCGAAACAAAGAGAAAAACTATTATATATAATATTTGTTGGAAAAATACATACCAAAATATATTTCAAGGATGATCGGAGATTGTAGCAGGTATATACAACAATCTAAATTGACTTGATATCTTTTAGATTGTTTTAAGAACCAAAGAGAAAGACAACTTCAAACATCAATCTATGTTTGGAATCTAATCTAATCGTTCATGTTATCTATGTTGGAAACATTAGACTAGACATTTGTTTTCAACTGCTAGACAGCTACTGTCTTTAAGCATCATGCAATTTTGCCAACGATAATTGGAAACAACATTTAAAAAAAAACAAATGTTTCATGATGGTTTTTCGAGAAAATAAGTTGAGGTTTTTTCCGTTTTTTTTTTCATTTTTTTTTCTAAAATAGAAGATTAATGGTAAATCTGTTAAAATGACCAAATTTAAAAAATGTAAGATGTTTTCTTAGTGGAAAAATAAATTAAGATTTAATGCGAAAAACCTAATATATATGACTTTTTATGATATTAACCCAAATAATATATATATATATATATATATATATATATATATATATAGTTAAATAAAAAACATTATATTAATAAAAAACATTATATTTAATGCCAAACCCCCCACATTAAACACAACACCTTGAAAAAACTAAAATATATTATAGACATTTTATAGAAGTAAATTTTAAGAGAACAAGGTTAAACATTTTATAAAAAGAAAGGAATTTAATTGACATAGTATTAATAAAATATTTTTTCTTGGACTCTAAATGAATATAAAATAGTTTTTTAATTTTCTTATTTAACACTATTTTTTTTATAAGGAAATAAGAAAACCAGTTGGGTTAGAAATCAAACAAACCATCCGATTTATTTGATCATTTGATGTGGTGACTCTCTCTAGTCTCTACTTATTACGCGATCACAACTTTCACAACTCACAACTTCGACGTCTCCACTCTCCAATGGGGGTCTACCACACTCATCTAAACCTATAAAAGAAGTGCCGAAATTCATCCCCACTTCCCCAAATCTTCTTCCACCTCCTACACCTTTTCCTAATCACTACACACATTGCCTCTTTTGTTTCTCAAACAATCCAATCGCAAGATGTAAAACAGAAGCAACAGCTTCCCTTAAATCTCTCTGGCTTCTTGCTTCCATACCAAGCTCTCTCCCCTCCCCTTCTGCACGAAAATTGACTTGGTCGTTGTAAAAAACTATATTTTACATAGACATGGATCCGTACGATAGCGATTACTGCGATGATGGCGACTATTGCGATGAGGACGATTACTGTGACTTTGATGACCATGATGATTGTGATCGTCGTGCAGATGTTGCTTTAACGAGCCGCACTGGTTCGTCTTGTAAGGTAATCAAGCAGCTAATGTTTCTCTTATGTTTATTATAATATTTGTGAAGATTCTTTTCATTCAATGGAAATTAAAAACGAAAACAAAGGTTTTATTTCAGCGTTCTTTTCTAATCCCCTGTTTTTGTGAAACCTAAGAATCAAAGTTTAGGGTTTGTCGTTTGTACCCTTTAACGTTTTGTGATTCTGGTTGGAATTGCTTCATTAAACCTATGAAATTTTGATTCTTTTTGAAAAAATGTAACGAAGATCATTCATACGTTTTGCAATCTGTGTACATAGATCAACTTTCTCCCAAGAAAAGCAGTCAACTTTTGAATAATCGTGTTCTATCTAATACTTCTAAAGTTTAAAAATTGAGCCAAAAAAGTTTAGTTTGTGAACTCCATCATATTTCCATAAACATATTGATTAGCTTAAGTTTAAGGCAGTTATCAATCTCTAAAACCACAAAAAGTTTGATCATTTTCAATATGAAGAAGTTGATCATAGTATCTGTTCTATTATAAATTTAAATGTAGTTCTTCTTTTTGACCAACATGTAGGTTATCACAAAAGAGTGTGTATCGACTGCACAGGTAAGGCATGTTATCTATGTCATTTTAAAATTGGCTACACATGGTGGTTTTTAGTAATTTTGTGATTCTGTTGTTTACATTGTGTAGAGGGAAGATCTACAAAGAGTAATGGACTTGTTATCTTTAAGGGAACATCAAGCAAGGACTCTACTTATACATCATAGATGGGATGTTGATAAAGTCTTTCAAGTGCTTGTAGAAAATGGAAAAGATAGGCTTTATACTGAAGCATGTGTAATGGTACCCAATGATTCCAATGTTTCTTCAAAGCATCGATCTTCCATTGTACTTTGTGAAATATGCTTGGAGGAAGTCCCCTTCTATAAAATGACTACAATGGATTGTGGCCATTATTTTTGCAACACTTGTAAGTACAAATTTTCTTTCCCAAAAGAATTTAATAGGGACAAAACTTAAGTAATGTACTTTACATTTTCTTTTTAAGGTTGGACAGAGCATTTTGTTGTGAAGATAAACGAGGGGCAAAGTAGGCGAATTAGTTGCATGGCTTCTAGATGCAGTGTGGTTTGTGATGAGGATAAAATCAGAAATTATGTGAGCAAAAAGGATCCTAATTTGGCTGAAAAGTTTGAAAGATACCTTTTGGAGTCATATATTGAAGATAACAAAAGGGTAAAATGGTGTCCGAGTGTCCCACATTGTGGAAATGCCATTCGTGTTGAAGATGATGAGTATTGTGAGGTTGAATGTGCTTGTGGTGTTCAGTTTTGTTTTAGTTGTTCTTCAGAAGCACATTCTCCATGTTCATGTCAAATGTGGGAACTTTGGTCAAAAAAATGTCAAGATGAGTCAGAGACATGTAATTGGATCACAGTTAATACAAAAACTTGTCCAAAATGTCATAAACCAGTTGAAAAAAATGGTGGATGCAACCTTGTTCGATGTATATGTGGTCAACCATTTTGGTTAGAATCTTTTCCTTTTTTTTTCTTTTTAACATTAAAACCCTAAATAAAAAAAGTAACAAGAGAAGCTTGATTTTGATTTTGTAGTTGGTTATGTGGTGGAGCAACGGGTATACAACACACATGGGATAGTATAGCTAACCACACATGTGGAAGGTTCAATGAAGAACAAATAGCAAACACAAAACGTGCAAAAATAGAAATCGTGCGTTATTCTCATTATCATAGTCGATTCAAAGCACATACGGATTCCTTAAAGGCTGAAATCATTATGAAGGAAAAGTTAGAGAGGAAAATAGTGAAAATGGAAGCCAGGGAATTGGAAATAAAGGATTATGATTGGGTGAGAAATGGGGCTAAAAGGCTGTTTAGATCAAGGCGGATTCTTTCTTATTCGTATCCGTTTGCGTTTTACATGTTTAGTGACATGTTTCTTAGCGATGAAATGACAAATTTGGAAAAGAATATTAAACAGAACTTGTTTGAAGATCAGCAGCAGCAACTTGAAGGGCATGTTGAGAAATTATCACATTTTTTGGAACAAGAGTTTGAGGAGTTTTCCGAGGACAAAGTTATGGATTCGAGAATGCGGATTATTGCGCTTTCCAAGGTTACTGATGCCCTTTGCAAGAATTTGTGAGTACATCTGTCTACTATCTACTGTCTACTGATGTGAATCAGATAAAAATTACAATTTTTGTCCCCCCTCCCCCTAAAAAAAAGGTAGAATAAGGTGGAGCATGGACTCACTCTCGATCTCTCGCGTGCGCAAAAGACATAAATGCCCATGTCGTCCTCATCATCGAAATAGCCATAGAAAGATTGTCTGGTTTTGTCCAGTCCTGTCATCTTGTAACAAATGCAGCGTCCCGCTGCATTTGTTAATAAAGACCCGAGTGGACAGGACAAAACCAGACAAGTTTTCTACGGCTATTTCGATGAGGAGGATGACAGGGGCATTTACGTCTTTTGCGTACACAAGAGATCGAGAGTGAGTCCATGCTCCACCTTGTTCTACCTTTTTTTTTTTGGGGGGGGGGGGGGGACAAAAATTGTAATTTTTGTCTCATTGTCATGTGTTAGTCCGGTGCGTGTCAAACACAGTATAACCTGATCTGTCATGTTTTGACTTTTGGTTTGTTGACTTTAGGTATGACTGCATTGACAATGAGATACTGCTTCATCTGAGAACAACGATCAACATAGCGCCTTATAGATCGATGGGTGCAGATAAGGCTGTGGAGCTTGATAAATGACTTGATATTACTTCATCCAAACTTTTTGTTCATAACTACTTGGAAGCTAATTTTAGGAGAATAAGGTTATATTTTTTACAAGTTATATTCTTTATCGCTCATATGATCATGACTGCATACAGTTATTTAAGATGTTATATGGTTTTGAATCTGGTTTTGCTTCAATTATATAAGATGAATGAAGATAGGGTATATCAATTTATATCGTAAGCTTTTATATGACGATTTATATTTGGGTCCCCTGCAATATCTGTTTGTGGTTATGACATGCATAGAGGAATAAAATGAACTTTATAATTTATATATATATCCCTTTCCTATCAGAATATATATTTCAATAAAAAAAACATGTAGAGGTTAGAATCTTTCATTCTATTTATCTACAACAATTATAGAAATTATACACGGTTTTTTGTATGCATTTATAGTGGTTTAAACAATGTTCGTAGAAGAATATAGAATTAAAAAATATATATATAATCTTCTTCATGCTTTTATAGTATGAAGAAAATACAAAACTTCTTTGTTCGTTGAAGTATGAAAAAGTTGAGGTGGTTGAACATCTTATAAGTGCGAAAATATGAAACTTTTTTTTTACACCTTTAGATATGAGAAATTAGATTTTTTTTTTTTGGCACTTTTAGCACTTATTCGACAAAACTAAAACTAGCTAGCAGTGGAAAACCGGTAGCTGATAGTTGGAAGCTGAAGTTTTTATTTTTATATTCGTGTTCGATAAAAATAATTGGAAGCTTTTAAAACATGCAAAACTATATAAAATATGATTTATCTAAACATGCCATTGATTTAAAAAAAATAATTAAGTACATTCATAAATTTATGTATAACTTTTTTGTTAAAATATACTTGAAGTCTTCAAGTAAAATTTGAATTTGGAGTTTTATATTTTAAAAAGAAGTCAAAAATTATAAAAAGAAACTTAAACTCTTTTAAGCATGAATAAGTTTAAACTTCTAAGGTATTTAAATGTGAACAAAGATACAAATATATAATATATATCGTATATTAGAAAAAAAAATCATAAACACGATGATTCCATAAAAAGAGTTCTTAAAGTTATATTTTACAATTGTTATTTAGGAAGAGAAGTTACATGACTTTAAAAAAATAATTGTAAAAACAATGAAGTAATTTTGTTTTTTCATCGTACTAAAATATTTCAACAATTCAGATGTTCAACAACTATAAATTACTAACAAAATTTCCAGTGTAAAACTTGTTAACGCTGTTGAAAAATAAATTGTAATGTTTTAGAGATGAGAAATTAAATATCCTTCTACATTTTATTCTTATTTATCCTCCAACCATCCAACCATATTAAATGATGACAAGTGGAATAAATTAATAATAAATTCATTAAATATGTTATTAAATATGACACATGTCAACATTTGATATGGTAGGAGGATGGGTAGGAATAAAATTTAGGAGAATATTTAATTTCTCGATAGAGATTTCACTCTGTATCAAACCTAGAGCAAGAGAAATAATTGATTTTAAGAGCCAAGCTATTTAATGTGATCTAGTTACTTATATTCTAAACTCATCAACTTTCTCGGTTTCACATTTAAATCGTCATGTGTTCATCACATACCAAATGCCTATAATTTTATTCGAATTGACCATTGTTCTAAAAGACACGTTATGGCATGTCTATGTTGTCCCGGAACCTGCATAGCGGCGATGTTAGGTGTAACAATGCAAAGGCGTTATGGAACAAGTTTTTTCAAGGCACGTTTTTTTTCTTCATATCGAACATGCTACAATTAAGTTTTTGTTAACTTTTTTGTTATTAGGGGCTGATATAACTCTTCTAAAAATTTGATATATTTTATATAAATCTATAATTATGTGATTTTTTATACATACAAAATTGACGTCTCAAGTTTTTTTTGGAAACGACAAATAATTTAAATATCTCATCTGCCTGGGATTTAACTCGGACCTCCTAGTTAGTTGTTAGATTAGAAACCTCCTTATTAGCCAAATGGGCTAGCCCCAACTTGACGTCTTAAGTCACCATTTGAAAAACACTATGACTCGCCATGGCTCATAAAATTTGGGTTTGACCTTGCCGCCACGCAACGCCACACCTCACACCATTTAGAACGTTGATGATGCCCATTTTCCATATCGGAAAAACAACGTATCCTCTATTTGTAACCTCGAAGGATCTTATATACCTATGAGCAATGCATATTGTGATATTTTTGTCAAAGATATTGATAAACCAGCCGAACCAACTTGTTCATATCTTAAGCCTATCTACCTATTGGAAAATGGGGATATACGAGGCAAACTTTGACATTCTTTTCGAATCCATCATCTCAATGCTTTACATGATGATGTATATCATATGATCAAATCTTGCAACTAAACAAAGGACAAAACTCATGAAAATCAAAATTGTAACACCATGATTTTTCACCAAAAAACCTTCTTTTATTTTTAACTAATTTGTATCAGAAAACATTAACGGAAGACTTATTTTTAAATTGTATGAAAACATCATCAATGTTACTTTATTTTCAAAACAAGTCAGTCAATATCCAAAGTTGTAAAAACTAACCCATAACAAATGTCAAAACCAAAGGTAAATGAAACATCCCAAGAAGTCTCAAACTGATATCATCACTACTAATCAAAGGTCTACAACTACCCATAAGATCATCATACCATCAATAATCAAGCTACCAGTACCAATGCAAAGCTACATCAACAGTCAAGAAACAAGTGTCCACAGCAACACAGTGAATCAATCTTAAGCACATAAACATGGAAACAAAGATTACATATACATCATGTGAAGTCATGCAATCACATCAATCCATGCAACATATATCGATAGGTATTAATATATACGTGTATATATTAATCCATACATTCTTTCATCGCAGTAATTATTAATTTGTTTGCTTCACTTTAATTACTATTAATGTCCCTCGGTAACTAGGGTCTAATACATCACTGAAATCCCCAAAGAAAGACCATGTTTGCTACTAACGTGACATGGCGACCCAGTGCACTAAATGGGGTGCGAATCTCACCCGTAGCACTGTCCCTGGTTCGACGCCTTCACTACTCTGACTTTGCATGTACAAAACAATGAATTGTCATTCAAGGGTGGTACCATGGTACTTTAAACACTTTCCCCTACCCAAACGTGATGTTTGATCCGACGTCTCCAAGTAGCCAACATCACTCCGGGTCCCGTACACCAAGTGCACCGGAACCATGCCTCGAAATGGTCAACTAGAAAACCATTCGATGTTTACTTTGGATTAAGCTCTTTTCCTCCAAAAATATCCTTCCACCGTGATATCTTGTAAGGGCACGTACCTTGGTTAGGTTACTACCCTTTTTAACCTCGTTATCTGTATTCCCCGTTTAATTAATTAATTAGATAATTAATTAGTCCTCTCTCATGTAATCGTGCAAGTGAATTATTATTATGATTAATTCATGGCACACTACATATTTCAAACACACACCTATCAATACAAGTATACATAACAATATGTGATAACATATAATGAGATACACCTTTTAATCAATCAACATCTAGCATGCATATCCTAGTTTCATTCAAAGGTGACAAAATAGAAAATATAGCATGCATATGTATATGATCAAGAATCATTTTCTTGCACTTTAACCCCATAAAGTTAACATTATTCATGACAAAAGAAACTTAACAACCATACTTAACTGTGAACTAACCTCGGTAGCAAAATAGGAAAATTTAGGTCGTTACCAAAATTTACAGTTGATCAAGTAGTACGAGTTCCTCTTTCCAAGACAAATGAGATAGGGTCTGAAACACACTCCATATATAAAACCCAATTGAAGGGTATGAAGAAACTAGGGGTTATTAGATATGATTTTGAGGGTGTCTATATGTGTATGGATTCACTCCATCCTGATGACCATGTGTAATGACTGCAACTTCGGGCTAGACAATTAAAATAGAATATGCGAAAAAACGATATTTTGATAGAAGGTTAATTAGGATAGTTAACCTTAACCAAATTTATAGTATATGTGATAATGATTTTGTACATATAAAGAACGCTGAAATCCGACTTCATTAAGCAGTTATGCTTCTTCGAAGTTTCGCGATTAAACCGGCACGACTGTGCACGTCATAAAAAGTGAATTTTAGCCAAGTTGCTTTTTAACCTAAGTAATCTAAAAAAAAATTCATAGTAATCGTAAAACCGAGAACGTGCATATAGATAACGTTCAAATATGATATCGTGAGAGGAAGTTATGACTTTTCAAAGTTTCAGCACAACGGTGTGCAACACTGGTATCGAAATTTAGAAGGGTTGATTGTTAGCCGAAACAATATAAACAATAATCGAAGATGTCATTAATAGGATTTCGTCGATATAAAGACAGTCGAGAAAGGACATCACACGAAAGAGTTATGAATTATTAACGGATTTAACAGTCTAAGTCTGTTAAAAATATAACTTAAAAATAATTTCAAAATTAGCCGACGGAGTCTAAATGATAGTTGTAGATCTCGTCGATAGCTACATGTAGATATAAAATATGTCGAAAACGAAGCTCGTATAAAGAAGATATGAGTTTTTAAAGAAAATAGAATTTTTCGCGCGGAACCGCGCACACAAACAACAAGCGCGACATGCCTCTGACCTTCCACGAGCTGCCAACACATGTCACCACTCGACAGATGCTACATCACCTCTTCCGACATTGTGCACGACACATAGAGGACATGGTGCATGGTGCGCATCCTTCCCGGGTCTATAAATTAGTTCGCTTCCGGCCTCATTTTCTCACAACTCAAACCCATATTTCTCTGGTCTTCTTTCACACTTTGAGTCCGAATTTTTCTGGACTTCCAAACTTTTTAGCAAGGCTTTGCGCTAGCCAGGAGCCTGATGAAAAGAAGTATTTAGGTTGAGATTCTGTCTGCGCAATTTCCCTATTTTCGCAAAAATCTTTGTAAGTTAAGCAACACTTATTTTATTTCAAGTGTAACGTATGTTTATGTTCATAATTGTTGTTATGAATCTACAAATAAGATTTATAGGTTATTCATAGTCATTATACTGATTGATCTACTTGACGGGATGATGTCTAGGCTGGATTTAGTGAGGTGTTCAAAGTGGGATTTCCAAACAATATACTCTGTATACCAAACATACCCTACCTCCGATATGATCCCACTTGGTTGTTCCTTACCTAATAGTTCTTGATGTAGACATTAGGATTAGTAAGGAATCTATATTATCACTAGTCACTAGGAATATAAAACTAAAACTTAGTGATATTCGTACCCAGGTAAAATCAAAGGAAAAATGCTAAGTGTTGAAGCGAATCGCTGCCCAAGTTTCCAGTCATCCACTTTAACAGTAGAATGCATAGTTACTTTCATCTTACACATATATATGAAGTACTAAGGCAATTAAATGTTATATATGCCTATTATTTGTGATTAAGACCCTCTGTTTTAGATGAAACTATATGTGCTGATTTTATTTAACCATATATGTATTTTATTCTTATAGAATAATCGATAGTAAAAGGGTTATAGGAAGTAAAATATGATGAGGGATTGTGACCAACATGGTATTATTGTACTACTAAGGATTAGTCATCTAGTAGGGTATAGAGGACGACCATAAAGTATTATAGACATTCATTACTGATCTGAGAGTATGGATTAGATATAGACATTCATTACTGATTCGATAGTATGAATTAACTATAAACATTTAGTGTTGATCCGAGAGTATGGATTAGATATATTAATTCATTATTGATCCGATAGTATGGATTAGGTATGGTCAGACATTACTAATCCGAGAGTATGGAATATGTATAGACAATCTTTACTGATCCTTTGGTTAAACATAATAAAGTCATTATATAGGATAATTATGTGAGAATAACAAGAATGGGTAACTGGATTATTTGATCGCTGTGAAATTATATAAGTATAAAAAATTAATTATAATATTGTGGGTTGAAAAACCTATGTACTCATCAGGTTTCCCAACCAGAACCACTCAGTTTCTTTGTATCATAGGTAGTAGTACGAAGGTATTTGATGTTTGGATCTGATGAGAGATTAAAGGAAATGTCGGCCATTAGATGTTGTAAGGCCAATATTAATCATGTTTATGCTTATGTTTCTTGTATCAGTTATGACATCCCAAGTTTTAATATAAATCAATGAAAAACATTTCTTCGGAAATACTTTTATAGGACAAATTCCACAATATAAAGAATACTCTGTTTTAAAATAAGCATAAATAAAGTGGACTTTTCTGACTATGAAAATTAGGGATGTTACACCATGATGAAAGAGAGTGACAAAAAATGCAACTACAACCTCTAAAGTTTGAGGAAAAGAGATTTAGACCCATTCGGGTGTGGGTAATGTAACTTAGATGATCTGGGAGTTCGATTTGTTTTTTGGAGTCAAGGGGTATATCGGTAAAGTGTCAGTTTGGGCTTTTATGGAAATTAGATTTTTGTTCGGGAAGTTTTAAGGCAAGTATGAGGTGATAGAAGTGTAGAGCATCTTGTTACCTCTTCGTGGATATAAGGATCGTCAGAAACAGACTTATAACAAAGAAGTTATGGCCTTTGGAAATTTGGTGATTTTAGGGTTTAACCGGGTACGCGGGGTGTACACAAGTGTACGCATGGCGTACTAGTGAGAAGGCCAGTACGAGGGGCGTACATTGGCATACACTGGGCGTACTAAGGAAAATGATCGTGCATGCCTTATGGAGTACGCTGGGCATACCCGAAGTACACAGGACGCACCCCAGTCAGACCCAAACCCTAATTTAGGGTCTTGAACCCTATTTAAGTTCCTTAACTCACCACCAAACCCTATTATCTTCAGCCTTCATCCCTCCAAACCCTAGAAACGTCACTATAGCCCCCATTTGAGTGGTTTTTGAGCTTTTGGTGGTATTTCATGCTTTTTTGGTGTTCGTAGAAGAAGAATGGCCTTCTTGGAGAAGTGTGGGATTACTTGAAGCTTTTAGATCCAGGCTTGTTGCATCTTGATCTACATTTTGGAGGTATAAAGTTTCTATCTTGATGACTCTAGGTGTTAAATCTACTTTAAGCAGTATTTTGGGTTCATTTTAGTCCTTAGAGTCATCCTTGTGAGTATGAGCTACTCCAAGAGCTTAGAATGTTGGATCTTGGCCTTTGGGAGGTCCCTTGTTCATAAAAATGTCATCTTGATCAATTATTTTGGACCATGCATGAGTTTAGAAGTTTATTATGGATGTTATTAGGGATGTTCCCATTAAGCCTTGCAAAGGAGTAAAGTTGCCAACTTTACGTGTTAAGATATCTCATTTAGGGTCATATTTGAGTTTGGAAGTCATTGGCTTAACCATTAAAGAGCTTAATATGGATTTTGGTCCCCGATGAGTACGTTGGGCGTACGTAGGAAGTATGCTCAGCGTAATGGGCGATTCGTGCATCAATAACTTGTACTCTGTGCTTCGAGGGTGAATACGTGGGGCGAACTCCCTAATTTTTCATTTTGGGCTTTTTGAGGTTTAGGCCTTGTTGGGCCATTGAACTTTTGACTTTGAGCTATGGATAGACCTAGGGTTTTCTTGGAAGTAGGTCCAATCGGGTTATTGGTCCATAACGGGCTTTTGTTGCTTTTAATTAGGGCTTTGGGTTGCTATTTTGGGCTTTTGTGCATTTGGGCTGGACCTTGGTGATGGAACAAGTAAGAAAAATGTAAAATGGTATTTTACCCTTTAGGAAGTTGGTTTAAGGATTGGGCCTTAGATTTTGGGTTATCGGGTTAATTCATGATTAAGATTGTATTTTTGTTAGTTAGCGCGAGATTATCCGGTTCAGCGGTCCGAGCAATTATTTGGTTATCAGCGGATTGATGTGAGTTTCCTCATTGTGTTTAGTGGGTCGAAGGCACCAATGTTGGCACATGGTTTATATGTTAGGATGCTAGATGTCTCCGTGACTCTTGCATGTGTTATGTGATAGTATGATTACCGGGCACGAACCGATGCCAGGTGGGGCCTGATGAGTATATTGTATGTTAGTTATCAGTATGTGTCTTATGCTTATCGAGCAAGGCCCGATGCCGGGTGGGGCTCGATGGCTGTATGGTATTCTATTTTCTTCATGATTGTTGCATGTTTTCATATGATTATATGTTTATATGCTTAGATGTATATCGGGTGGGGGTCGATGCCAGGCGATGCCTAATAACTAACACATCTGTATACCGAGCGGGGCTCGATGCCGGGTGAGGTCCAATGAAGGACGGGGGCACAGTATGTGATTATTATGTATGGTATGTTGTATTTTGGGGAACTTACTAATCTTTGTGCTTATGGTTTTTATGGTTATGGTTTCAGGTACTTCGGTTCGAAGAGGAAGGGTTCGACTTGATCACAACTCATCCACCCATGTTTTCGCATTATGATGATTTTGGGATTGTACTCTGATAACTGTTTTCTAATAAAGTTCTTTTGAATATTTAGAAAAAGAATATTGAATGTTGACTTAATGATAATTAATATTTTGGTCGAATTAAAAATGAAATTTTTACCTCATAATTTTGGGATGTTACATGGAAGTTGGCTGAGGATGTTTACATGAGTCAAACAGAGGGTTTTGTGGATGCAAAGTATCCGAATATAGTGTGTAATCATGATAACTAAATCTATGGATTGAAACAAGCTTCTCGCAGATGGAATCTTTGCTTTGACGAGAAGGTCAAAGAGTTTGGCTTCTCTAGAAGTGAAGATGAATCTTGTGTATATGTCAAAGCTAGTGTGAGTATAATAGCCTTCCTGGCATTATATGTTGATGACATACTTCTTATAAGAAACTACATTCCAACCTTTCAAGATGTTATGTCTTGGCTTGGAAACTGTTTCGTTATGAAGGATCTGGAGACGCTGCTTGTATTCCGTGGATAAGGATTTTGAGAGACAGGAGTAAAAGACTAATTTGACTTAGTCAAAGTACATACTTGGAAAAGGTACTAAAGCATTTTAGTATGGAGAATTCCAAGAAAGAAGAATTGCCTATACAAAGTAATACCAAACTGAGTAAGACTTAGAGCTCGAGTACTGATGCAGAGATAGCAGAAATTAGTAGAGTTTCATATGCTTATGCTATTAGATCTACCATGTATGCTATGACATGTACTTGCCCTGATGTGGCTTTTGCTTTGAGCATGGTCAGTTGTTATTAGGGAAATCCTGGTAGAGCTCACTGGATAGTACTTAACAATATTCTCAAGTATCCGTGAAGAACTAAGGACTGGGTCCTTGTGCTTGGTGGCAGTGATACGCTGAGAGTAACTGGGTATAGTGACACTAGCTTTCAAATAGACAGAGACAACTTTCGTTCTCAATCTGGTTGGGTGTTTACCCTAAATGGATGAGCGGTAACCTGGAAAAGTTCCAAACAAGAGACGGTGGGTGATTCTACATGTGAATTAGAGTACATAGTGACAAGAGAAGTATCAAAGGTGACTATTTGGTTGAAGAACTTCATCGGAGACCTTGGAGTTGTTCCATCCATCAAGGAGCCAATGGAGATTTTATGTGATAATGAAGGGGTGGTTGCCTTAACAAAGGAACCAAGAGATCATGGCAGATCAAGTGTAACAACGTAAATTTTCAAACAATTTTTCATTTTTAAAACATAATTCATTCATAACAAAACCCATTGTATCACGTAATATCTCAATGAACAACCCCAGAATCTCAAGTACATAAATCTTCATCAGTGTGTACAGACTATGTCGACGCCTTCCCGCGATCCTCGCTAGTACCTAAAACACATAACACAACAACTGTAAGCATAAATGCTTAGTGAGTTCCCCAAATACCACATACAACACATACGCCTTTCCAGGCCATATCTCTGTGGGATCTTCCGATCCAAATGTCTCAGGGGACTTCCGTCCCGAATCCCGGTAGACCTTCCGGTCCTACCCGTATCGACCTTCCGGTCCGTAACCTCTTGACCTTCCGGTCCATATCATCTTGACCTTCCGGTCCTTATCATACATAACATACATAACACATACATATCACATAACAACATACAGCTCATACATCTCATAGCATATAAGACCTTCCGGTCACACATAGGTACCCTTCCAGGTACAGTATAGTGAGAAGACTCACCTCAATGAAGTCGGATAAACTCTCGAGCTCAACGTCCCGACTTAGCCACCTCCTATTATACAAATAACATTCGCGATCAATATTCTCTCATAGCCCCATTTCTAAAGATTGGGTAGAAGGCCATTCTACCCCTCCCTGAACTCCCTTGAATCAGACTTGACCAAAACCCTAAGGTCAACGGAAGTCAACGGTCAAACTTTGACCCGACTCGTCGAGTGCACATGGGCGACTCGGCGAGTCCATGCGGGTCCTCTAAATCCTTCCAGCCTCTCTTGGCACGTCGAGTCATCCCTCCACTCGACGGGTTCCTCCTGTCACGAATCGCGGGGCAACCCCGACTCGACTCGTCGAGTCCACTTATGACTCGGTGAGTTGCTTCCATGCTCACACTCAAATGACCTTCTGAGGTCAGTTCTGCTTCTCCAATCTATAGATCTGACCTTCCCAAGCATGATAATCACGAAAAGGTTCGAACTTTAGGCCCATGCATCACACTATCACCTTTATATGCCAAAATAACCCTTAAAATGATAACCTAAGCCCCAAACTCATAAAGGACTACATAAAGCTGGAGAATAGGGACTCTCTGGACCTCTCAAGGTCCAGATCTGATGATATTGACACAAGGGGACAACACATACACTAGATCTCTTACCAAAAAGAAGAGAAAAAGCCCTAGATTCATGAAATATATTACTCAATGAAAATGGACATGAATCCTTACCTCCCACAGCAGCTCTGCACCAAATGATGGAAGATTTGAGTCCCACAAGACTGCCTAGCTCGAAATCCTCCTTTCCCTTTGCTAAAACACACCAAATAATGATGAATTAGCCTTCCTCTTGCACCACAAACGATCTCTCTGCTCTCTAGGGTTTCTCAGGGGTGAAGTGGCCGCAAATGGAGGCCATAAAGGCCTTTAAATAGGGCACAGACCCCGAGAATTAGGGTTTTAATCCATAGCGCGGACTCGTCGAGTCCACCCTTTCCGACTCGTCGAGTCCGTTCATTAATCCAGTCAGCACATGCGATCCTACTCGACGAGTCTACGCCTCAACTCGTCGAGTCCCTCCCTTTTACTCAAAAGAATAAATGATCAAACATAATACCTAAAAATCCGGATGTTACATCAAGACATATCGATAGAAAATACCATTTCATCAGACAGAGAGTAGAAGAAGGTCACCGCATCGTGAAGAGGGTATCATCAGAAGAGAATCCTGCATATCCCCTTACAAAGGGTCTGAGTAGGGTCAAGCATGTTCAACATGCTAGGAGCATCGGTCTGAAAGATGATATTAGTTTTAGTAGTTAGATAGTTATTTTATGAAACTTGTAACAAAGTAAATGTAATTGAATTTTGGTGATTAAATAGTGGAGATTTATTTATGAGTTGGATTACTACCTTCTGCCTATTGTTTATTTTGTGTTTCATTTTTACATGTTTTACTTCCCGAATTATTGGATTATTCAAACATCCACAGTCGATCATACTTTTGGAAGTAAGTAGTGAATCGAGACTGGCATGAACTGGATTGTAGATTGTCTAAAAAGTTTTAGACATGGCAATGGTATTGCTGCAATATTCATGAGTACTTTGCAATAGAGATTTAAGTATTTGATTAACCCACACTCAAAGAATTACTTCATGGAATTTATCACGAGTAATTCTGAGACGATAATATCTTATAATCTTTAAACAGGGATATATGAGTTGTAGTTTACAAATTGGTTGTGCATTGATGATACGAAAATGCATCAGTAACTTGATGTTATAAAACATATCGTTGTACATGATTTGATGAGTAAATGGTGCAATCATATAAGTCAAAGTTTTTTTTGTTCCTTTTTCCTTAACGGGAAATGCGATATCTTTAGGCTCCTCGGTGATTAGGTGTTGACTTATAGTGTCGGGCCCGGCCAGGACTTGATTGATGTGTTCGATTTGATGTTCTATGCCATTACAAATCAGAAATCGGGAAACAAAGTATTGGACAATGAGATTGATTATGTTTCATGTCTCATGTATGTATGATATCTTGCAGAACAGAGGATTATATGATCACTTATCTGAGGACATGTTACTGATTGGGTCAAAGTTCGACAACGGGTTTTGGTAGCTACAACTTGCTAATTAATTTGGAAGTTGTACTGGCAGTTATAGTTATTAGAGTTATCCAAGTGGGAGACTATTAGATTAGGTGTCTAAGCCCATAACTATAATTGATATAAACTTAAATTGATAGTAGCACAATCCTTTTGGGTTGACCTCAAAGTTAGCGATTGGACAATATTATTTTGGAGAGAGCGAGAATGATTTATTATTTGATTAATAAATTAAAATATATAATTTGTTAATATATTATTAGAATAATATATTAATTAGAAATTATGATATTTGATTAATAATTAATCAGAAATTAATTAGAATTAATTTTGGGATTGATTGGATTAATCTATAGTGTAGGGGCTGTTTGGAAAATTAATGATAGTTGAGGAAAAGGCTCTAGAACCTCCTTGTAAGAGGGAGAATAATATATTAATTAGAAATTATGATATTTGATTAATAATTAATCAAAAATTAATTAGCATTAATTTTGGGATTAACTGGATTAATCTATAGTGCAGGGGGTGTTTGGAAAATTATTGATAGTTGAGGAAAAGGCTCTAGAACCTCCTTGTAAGAGGTTAGACGAATACTTCGAGGAAGGACATAGAATTTTCGTCCAAAGGCTCTTGGATGGAGGCTTGTGGGCTGCTTGGTCACCAAGCAAAGAGATTAGAGTTTCCTCCCTTAAACCCTAGCTTTGGCTCTAAGCTACCTCACCTATATAAGGAGCATTAGCCTTCACAATTTCGGCACTCCTAACCTTAAAAGACTTTTGGCTGAAATTCTCCTCCTCCCTCTCCATAATCCTTAGTTGCCTTGGGTGTGAACCATCAGAGGCCCGACGCTTGTGGTGCTAACTACCAAAGTTTTGAAAAAGAAGGATTCAAGATTGTTTACAATAACAATCTTAGTTTTCTTGTCTTATGAATTAGTTTGTTCGTAGGAAAGTTTTGTATGCTAGTATTCATAGTATGTTGCTAATATGTGAAAGACATAAAGCAAACTAGGTTACATGTGCCATAACCAATTGAATTGTTTTGATTGTTTTTCCGCTTATGGCATTGTAGTTGTAACCTAGATTCCCCATCAGTTTAGTGGTTGGTGGTGATGGGTGGTGGGTGGTGGGTCGTAGGTGGTGGTGATGGGTGGTTGGTGGTGGTAGGAGGTGTTGGTTGGATGATGAGTGATGTTGGTTGGTAAGTTTTTTTAATTATTTTTTATTATTTTTTATTTATATAAATATATTTATTCACATCTAGTTTTTGATTTAATTACAAAAGTGTCACCTTGCAAATTAAAGAAAGATTTTTGTTCTCAAATGTTCTCACAATAAAAAATGTTCTCATTTGAACGCTCATATATATATATATATATATATATATATATATATATATATATATATATATATATATATATATATATATATATATATATATATATATATATATGACGTGGTTCACCGCAACTCCAAAAAGTTTGACGCTTGATATTGTCGTCAAGTCACGTTTTTAGTTATTTAGAACCTTGGATGAATAACATGATGATTATGATTAAATATGAGTTGAATGGAGTGTAGATGATTAAAAAGAATAAAGTTGAATGAATGAAATGGTAATTATGATTAAATAGGTGTTTAATAGGCTGTATGTATTATTGAATGTAATTGATTTTCAAGTATTTAGGATTAAATATGATTAAATAGCTCCCGTTATCTATGAATTGATTTTCTAGTGCGACAACTTGTTTCCGACGTATCGTGTTACATTACAAGTTAGCAAGGCATGGCGTTATATAGTTGAGCTAGTTTTCTATTATTGTTCACATGATAATAATATATATTGTATATAAATACAAGTCCTAGCTATACGTTTAATTTAATTCATGAGAAATAGAATACATTCACTATTGCTAAAGCTTTCTGCTCTCTAATTTGTAATTCTTTTCACCAGCAAAGAATCCAAAATCCTCCATTAATCATTTTGTATCTTCCTTGCATATAACCCCAGGGTATTCTCTTACGTTGAAATTCATGTATGGAGATTAACCACTTAAGCACTTAACACAACCGAACCCCATGAACACAAAAAATACGACACTCAATACTTTGCCGATGGTATATGATCCAATGAAACGTCTCCATTCATGAGAGCCAATGTTTGCATGTCTGGTGCCAGCTCTGACACACTCCAAACTTTGACGGATTTATCCAAACTGCCACTATAAACCTTCCATCTCCCCTTACCGCTGTCTGACTCCGCCTCCCGCACCACCGCCAGACACTTCACCGGTCCAGAATGGCCAGTCAGCACCGACAAGCATGTATGGATAATCCCCTCGCTCCTCCATACACATATCATTTTATCAGCTGATCCACTGAACACCAGATTACCAGCAGCCGAAAGACACAGAACCGCTAACTTGTGTCCATTGAGGACGCCACCATGAGCCAACTCGTTTCCTCCTTCCCAGAAGTTTACTATTCCGTCCGATGTCCCGCAGTACACAAACGAGCCTGTACTAGACGCTGTCAATGCTGTCACAGCACTATCTTGATTAAATAGAGTTTTCACGAAGATATGCTTCATCGATCTTCCTTTCCCTTCACGTTTCCAGACCTTCACGGACCCATCTGCAGATCCCGTGAACACATACCCTTCTACGGTGGAGATAACAGAGTTCACTGCATCGTCATGCGCCTTCACGGTCTGTAAACATCTTGAGTTTGACGTTTTCCATACTTTAAATGTCCTATCCCATGACCCTGAATAAAGCAGCCCTGCTTCTTCATTCATGCTAAGACACGAAATGGCATCACAGTGTTTGACCCAAACTGCAGTGTGCCATGGGTTTACTGAACTTTTAAGGATCGCAAAGAACGAGGGGTAGGTGCCCACACGATTGTAAAGGGTTGGCTTCCTACGGCTTGGTTTCCATACACGAACTTTTCCATCTTGATGTCCGGTGAAAATCTTTCCATTGGATATGATAATCGCCTTCACCAATCCACTGTTGGATTTAAAAGCTGCAAACTCGTTCATGTTCTTCCATACACGGACATTCTTGCTGTCTGAACCTGTGTACAGAAGATCATCACAGGCTGCGAGTGAATAAATATGGCCTTCTTCACGTACCAAGGAGCCAACAAGACCATTTTTATGACAATTTGGATCGTCAATATTAGAGCTTGACCATGCAGATGGAAGGAAAGGAGTACCCTGGTTCCAGGGTGACTTCATCATTGGTGAGCCCTCAATGCTTGTTCGCTGGGCATCATAGCCGGAAAAGTCGCTCCGCCGGCTGTTGAGTTCTTCATCCGTGTCTGAAAATGAGAACGAGAGGTTTGGATCCGAAAGCGTCCTTTGTTTAGGTAACCCTCCCGTACCTCCATTTCCATAACTTGTTTTCTGTTCTTTCATTATCTGTGAATTATGACTATGATTTCTTTTAACGATTTATGAAGATTCAGGTTTTTGAATTCTAACAATGGAATTCGAAACGATGAACAAAACTGAACAAATGCAATAGGAAAGATGGAACCGGTGGCCAGGAAAGAGATGGAATGTTTTTTTTGGCATGTATACGTACGTACACTTGCTTCTTACAATGGATGGGAATATGATGACATGTGATAATTTTAGGAGCTAAAACATTATCCAACGTTTGGTGAATAGAGAATTCCGGGGCTCCTTGAATTTGAGAAAAGAATCTAATGAAATAGAAATTGTTAGATACAACTTATATACATTTGTATCAAGGGTTAATGAAAATATTGTCCATTGAACTTTTTGAAATCTGTTTAAAAAGTATTTTTTTTCTTACGTTATGGGCATAGTATGTCATCACTACATTTGAAGCACATATGACACTCATATCAGAGTTGATGTGGTGGTAATTGAATATGTGGTTGCCCATGTGTACTCATAAGATAATCCCTGCACGATCTTGGTATCGAAGGTGTTTGATGGAATAGGCTTTGCGGCATGGAAGAGATCAATGACTCTCTCTTCATTTCATGTAAGAACAAAATCGGTTTTTATTAATGGTTCCATGGAAAAGCCTACTATGATTCTAATCTGTTACAAAATTGGAACAGAGAAACACTATTGTTATTAATTAGTTGGTTACTGAATTCAATGCTTATAGACATTGTCGAGAGTATCTTGTGTCTATCAACAACCAAAGAAATCTTGTCTAAAAAAAATCAAAGGTATGAACAAGCTAAAGGTGTTGAATATTGATCCAAATCTGCATCAACGGTGACTTGGAATTAGTCAGCTAAGTGACCTGGTAATCAGGAAGTATTAGGCGAGTCTTTCGGGATAAAAATGCTACTGCTATTAGTGGGATAGTGCTCCTTAGTTTTCTCTTTTACTGTTATGTTTTTAGTTTAAATAAGTCTTGTGTTTTCCTTGTTTTGTATGTGTCTTTTGAGATCAATAAAAGCAGTAGTTTCCCAACTCTTTCTCTCTTAACTCCAACATTGTGGTATCAGAGCAACAGGCGGTTCTGTGATGGCAAACTCGGGAAACAGTATGAGTTCGGCACAACCATTGATTCCAGTATTCAAGGGAGATGGATACCAGTATTGGAACATACGATTCAAGACACTACTCAAATCACAAGACTTGTGGGAGTTTATAGAAAATGGGTGTACCACTGAAGATGATGAAGCACTAATGAAAGAAAACAAGAGAAAGGATGCCAAGGCACTGGCCATTATCCAGCAAGCAGTTCATGATACGATGTTCTCAAGAATCGCAGCAGCAAGCACCGCACAAGAGGCATGGGAGGTGTTACGTGAAGAATTTCATGGCGACTCAAAGGTTGCTGTTGTAAGGCGCCAGTCTCTCAGGAGAGAATTTGAAAACCTAGCAATGAAAGATGACGAAGCTGTTGCTGATTTGATGTCTAGAAGTATGGACACTGTGAGTCAACTGAGAGCATATAGTGAAGAGATAAGTGATCAAACCATTGTCGAGAAGGTGTTGCGGAGTCTACCATAGAATTTTGATCATGTAGTAGCATCAATAGAAGAGTCAAAGGATCTCTCAATTCTCTCCGTTAATCAATTGATGGGGTCCTTGCAGTCTCATGAGGCAAGGATTAAACGTTCACCAACAAAAATAGAAGAAAAGGCTTTGCAGGCACAAGATACATCATCCTATGGTGGACGTGGATCAAGAAATTTCCAAGCACAAGACACAACATCATTTGGTGGTCGTGGATCAGGAAGCTTTCGAGGCAGATCTCGTGGTCGAGGAGGCTTCGGTAGAGGTCGAGGAAGAAATAGTGTGCACTGCAAACATTGCAATCGTTTTAGTCACGTGAAAGATGACTGTTGGTTCAAGGATCAACATGTTAGTTATAATGCTGAAGAGAACTTGGGTAAAACTGAGGAAGAAGAGAAGTTGTTCATGGTGCGTATGGCGGAGGATGATCATAACGAATGGACACACATGGCTCTCATGATGTGTGCTGGAGATGTGAATAAAGCAAACAACATTTGGTTCATTGACAATGGATGTTCGAATCATATGACCGGGCAAAGAGATGTCTTCTCTACACTTGACAACACACAGAAGATGGTAGTTCAAGTTGGTGATGGAAAGAAATTATATGGAGAAGGACAGGGCACTGTGAAAATTCAATTGACAACTGGGAAGACACGTCTTGTGCATGAAGTTTTCTATATACCTTCTTTAGGGTATAGTCTTCTAAGTGTTGGGCAACTAATATCAACCGGGCATTCCGTTCTTTTCCAAGATGAAATGTGTGTTATTAGCAAAAATCTTCAGGAGATTGTTAAGGTTCCAATGACAAAGAACAAAATGTTTCCTTTAGATATTTCAGCAATTGGAAACTTTGCACTGGTTGCAAAAGAAAAGAGTAAATCATGGTCGTGGCATCTTCGATATGGGCATCTAAATCAACAAGGTCTGAAGCTCCTTCATACAAACAACATGGTTCATGGGCTACCAGAAATAACACAAATGGATCTGTGTGAAGGTTGTGTTTATGGTAAGCAACATCGAAAATCGTTCCCAACAGTTGGTGCTTGGAGAGCCTCTAATCTACTTGAGTTGGTTCATGCAGACGTCTGTGGACCCATGCCGACAACATCATTTGGAGGTAGTAAGTACTTTCTACTACTAACAGATGATTATACACGAATGTCATGGGTGTTTTTTCTGAAGAGTAAAGGAGGAGTATTTGCTAATTTTAAAACATTCAAGGCTAAAGTAGAGAATCAAAGTGGGTTCCATATAAAGACTCTTAGAACCGACAATGGAGGTGAATTTGTTCTTGAAGAATTCAATCGATTTTGCGATGAACATGGTATACATAGAGAACTCACTACACCATACACCCCGGAGCAAAACGGTGTATCGGAACGAAAGAATAGGACAGTGGTTGAAATGGCCCTCAGTATGCTGAAAGAAAAAGGTTTACCTGATGAGTTCTGGGCAGAGGCGATTGCTACAGCGGTGTATCTACGGAACATATCACCAACAAAAGCGGTATTGAATCAAACGCCATTTGAAGCATGGATCGGTATTACGCCTTCGGTAAGCCATTTACGTGTTTTTGATCTGTTGCATATTCCCTGATTCCATCTCATTCAAGAAAAAAATTGGATGCAAAGTCTATTAAGTGCATATTTGTTGGGTATTCTACCCATGCTAAAGGCTATCGGTTGTATAACCCACAAAATGGAAGAATCATGACTAGAAGGGATGTGTTGTTTGATGAGAATGAACAATGGAAATGGACCAAAGAAGAAACAGAAAAAGATAATGTGTCGCCTCTCAATCTTTAACCAGAAGACGGTCTGGTACCCAATGAGTTGTTAAGCTCTTCGGAAAACAACAACACGCCACCATCCTCTCCACCGGCAAGCCATGCATCAAATACTACTTCCTCAAGCTCCAGTTCACCTTCAAAGGGACAATCGCCGAAAAGCACTCCACCTGCGAAATTAAGGTCCCTAGCCGATATTTATGCATCCTGCCAATTTGCTCTCTTTTGTGCAGATCCCGAAACTTATAAGGAGGCATCAACTAAAGAAGAATGGAAGAAAGCAATGGCTGAGGAAATGGCGTCTATAACAAAAAATCAAACATGGCAACTTGTGGAATTACCATAAGGAAAGCATGCCTTAGGACTCAAATGGGTGTTCAAGACAAAGTATGGAGCTGATGGAAAAGTTGATAAGTACAAGGCAAGAATCGTCGCTAAAGGATATGCACAAGAATTTGGTGTTGATTTTGAAGAAACCTTCGCACCGGTAGCTCGTTTTGAAACAGTGCGAATGCTTTTATCTTTGGCAGCTCAACAACAATGGGTTGTCTATCAATTTGATGTGAAATCGGCTTTCCTCAATGGTGAGCTAATGGAGGAAGTATATGTCGAGCAACCGGAAGGATTTACTGTGGTTGGAAATGAAAACAAGGTGTACCGTTTAAAGAAAGCTCTTTATGGCCTAAAGCAGGCACCCCGGGCCTGGTATAGCAAGATTGATGATTATTTTAAAGGAAATGGGTTCAGTAGAAGTGAAAATGAGCCAACTCTCTATATAAAGAAATCCGGTATATGTGATATCATTATTGTTTGCATGTATGTAGATGACATTATCTACATGAGTTCCTCCAATATAATGATTGATGAGTTCAAGTCACAAATGATGAGTATGTTTGAAATGAGTGATATGGGGGTGCTACGTTATTTTCTGGGTCTGGAAGTCATTCAAAATGCTGATGGAATATTTGTGAATCAAGCCAAGTATGCAAAAGACCTTATTACTAGAATGGGTATGATAGGTTGCACTCCCACTGCAACACCAATGAATTCCAGTGAAAAATTTGTTATGGAAGATGGTGAAGAGAGAGTAGATGCTACACGATATAGGAGCTTAGTAGGAGGTATGATCTACCTAACACACACATGCCCTGATATTGCCTACTCTGTTGGAGTTGTATCCAGATTCATGCATCATCCCTCGAAGATACACTTTGGAGCAGCAAAACGGATTCTGAGATATGTAGCTGGTACTCTTAAATATGGAATATGGTATGCTCAAGCAACACAAGTCAAGTTGTGTGGTTTTACAGATAGCGACTGGGATGGATGTAGTGATGACAGGAAAAGTGTTTCAGCTAATGTGTTCACCATAGGCACAGGTGCAGTAACTTGGAGCTTAAAGAAACAAGAAAGCACAGCATTATGAAGCACCGAGGCAGAATACATAGCTGCAACTGCTGTAACATGTCAAGGTGTATGGTTAAGAAGAGTGCTTGAAGAACTTCAACAAAAGCAACACAGGGCAACCGACATTTACTGTGACAACAAGTCTGCAATTTTCTTGACTAAAAATCCAGCACTTCACAGTCGCACAAAGCAAATTGACACTCGTTTTAATTACATCCGTGAGCTGGTAAGCAAAGGAGAAATCATTGTCAAGTATTGTAGTACTAATGTGCAGTTAGCTGACATTCTCACAAAGGCACTACCAGTTGGAAAATTCAGCTACTTTAGAGATCTGCTTGGAGTATGCACATTTGAATCAAGGGGGCGTGTTGAATATTGATCCAAATCTGCATCAACGGTGACTTGGAATTAGTCAGCTAAGTGACCTGGTAATCAGGAAGTATTAGGCGAGTCTTTCGGGATAAAAGTTCTACTGCTATTAGTGGGATAGTGCTCCTTAGTTTTCTCTTTTACTGTTATGTTTTTACTTTAAATAAGTCTTGTGTTTTCCTTGTTTTGTATGTGTCTTTTGAGATCAATAAAAGCAGTAGTTTCCCAACTCTTTCTCTCTTAACTCCAACAAAAGGAGCATTGATTTATCAAATTCAGAAACAATCGTTTTCCATTAATCAAGGATTGGAAAATTTCCCCACTTACACCAAAATAAAGAAACTATGTGATGGATTAAGAATGATTCAAGAAATACCTAACTGTCCATGTCTTATCTTCCTTTTAACGTGTTCTGCACCTAAGACGACAGTAACATTTCGTTCTTTGACATCGTCCCTTTCATTCACCTAAAGACATTGAAGATACATAAAAAGGATGTTAACGATATGTTTGTTCATCCATCTGGGAAGTTGGTGTTGACAGCGGGGAGAGATTCGTGTTTAGCTATGGTGAATTTGGTAAGAGGAAGGAGGAGTTTCTGTTGTTGCTTGGGGAAAGAAGCTTCCTTTTAATATTTTGAAATTTGATTGTAATGGTGACAAGTTCTTTATGGAATGGATGAGAAAATATACATGCATGAAGCAGAGGATGCAACCTCCTTTCTTGAATTGGAATCCAAGAAAAAAGTTATTGGCACGTGGCTTATGACATGGAAAGGATAACTTATTTACCCCTTCAAAATCTCCACATGGATCTTTTAAACCCCACAAATTGCACCTTAGACCATCTCCAACCCATCTCCATTTCCCCCCCCCCCCCCATAAATGGAGTAAAAAAATAGAGTAAATAGTGTTCCATCTCCAACCCTACTCTATTTTATACCCCATTTTTTACACCAAAAAGTATATTCCTTGAATATTCCATTTTTATAACTTATATATATTGTCAAATACACCCCTCTACTAATTAAACTCTATATTTATGATTAATTAATATAAATTAATATATAACATGATATTATAAATATTAAATATTGCATTTAAATTATAATTAGTAGATAAAATAAACTAAAAATGTATAAAATAAAAATGAAAGGGACTAAAATTGGCAACCAAACTTTACCTCCATTTTTGGAGATATGAATAGTATTCCCCCATATATGGGGGAATACTATTCATATCTCCAAAAATGGAGGTGAAAATGGGGTAGGGTTGGAGAAGAATGGGGGATGAAATGGGGGAAGAAATGAAGTTTGGGGGTGGGTTGGAGATGCCCTAATACCGCTAGAGCCAGAAAATAACTTCGAGGAGTTTTTTTTTAGGGAAAATGACTTACGAGCCCAACGAAGTTTTCTTGAACAGACAAAACATGATTGAGGTTTTTTAAACGGTTTGAAAACTTAGTTGAGCTTGTAAGTCATTTTCTCGGAGTTTTTAAACCAATTTAAGATAGTATGATGGGCAACAGTGACATTAACTATGGTGTTCCTTGGCTCTAACTAGTATCATGTGATTCAAACTTATCGATGCATTTCTCGTTCTGAGTGTGTTTTCCTTGGTCGAGAAACTATTTTGAAGAACTTTTTAGGGTTTTCCACTATTAAATAAAGAGCCCATTTCCAATGAATATTTTCATCGGAAATCTGTCAATAAATGGTTTTTTCAACAAATTTTCTTAGGAACTACGAATAGAATTTTTCGTCAAAAATTTACCGACATACGTAGATCACCAGTGGACTTATTATCAATAGATTACCAAAGAACCTGGTTCGGCTAAATTTGACCATTTCCAACAAAGTCATTTAGACCGCCTTTGACCATTTCCATTGTGTGTAATCTAGGTTGACCAATATTGATTTTTCCTACGGATTTTTGAAGGACTTTTTTCAGTTTTTAGTGTCGGATTTCAACCAATTTAGCCACTAAACTGACTTTTTTTAACAATAATTTTTTTTTAAAAAATCCAAAATTTTCTACTCAAAATACAGAAAAAAACTCAATACATTAAACATATAATAATATTTATTGTCAACCACAAAACTAATAGAAAATACAATAATAGTTGTCTAATAGATTATAAATGCCAATACAATTACAAATGTTTAACTAAGTGTTTAAAAGCATAAAACTAAGAATTATTTGGTGGATTACCGGATGAGTTGAATTATCTCATAAAGGTCATAAAGTGTTCTTTAATTTGAGTAAGACGCTTATCTAGTTGAGCTTGTCATTGGTGCATTTGCAAATTTTGTTGAGTTTGTCTTCATTCTATCTCATTTTCCATACCAAGTTGAGTTATTTGGATGGTTGTTCCAAGCTTTGAACTTGTTCTCGCAACTTGGTACGTAAAAAATGGTTAGGTAAATATAAATAGTTAGTAAATCTACCTCACTTTTAAACCATGGGCCAAATGGCATAAAAACCCTTGAGTTTCTCTAAAATGTTCGGTTTAACCCCTGGCCACAATTTAGGTCTAGAGAAACCGGGTAGTTGTCTAATTTATGTCGTAATTTCCCTATTACCTTATAAACATGTTTGTAACCGGTGATTCTCACTTAATTAGGTGGCCACGTGCCGGTAACCACAATGAGTGGGAAGACGGATCAACCGCTTCCCCCCATTTACCTCGTATCACCCTCTGTTACTCTCAATACATGCTAAATTAATTGTGAACCCTAATTTACTCACACCCAAAATTACTCAAAATTACTCTCAAATTGAAACGGAGGCGATGTCACTAAACACCAAAAATCAGTTGGAATTCTCAACGAAGGCGATGGATTTCTCAGACGATGTCTTCAAAGATGTCTTTGGTGGCTTGTACGAGCCATTTGCAGGCCTGAATGAGATGGATTTCGAGTTGTACGGTATCTACATGGATCATGAACCTCAAAACGAATTTCTTTCTCCTCTGAACAAATGTAAGGATTCTTTTCTGAATGTACTTCTTAGTGATGATAATCTACATAATTCTAGCATAGCTGATGAGGTTAGAGCATAAGTTTATCATGCTGGTGACTGGAAAAGTGATGAAGAGGTTGTCGAATAAAGAGAGAAGGTGAAGAAGAAGCACAAAATTCATGATCCAAATACAAGATGGGATCTTATGGAACCCAAGTTAGGTGACATGTTTGAGTCTATGGCACAACTAAAGGTTTGTATGAAAAACTATGAAGTGACAAATGGATATGGGATGTATTATGAGAAATGTGACAACACAAGGTTAGTAGTGAGATGTGGAAAGAGGGGTCAGGATAAGGAGAAGGAGAATCAATATCCTTTTAGACTGTATGTAGGGTGGATGTACAATGATAAAACAGTCAAGTAAAAAGTTTGGTACAGACTCATGTATGTGGTATAAAGTTCAAATTTGGAGCCATGGTTACGCCTGAATGGATAGGTAGGCATTACATTACTAAGATTTCCAACAAACCCAAGTTCAAACTTAGGGAGATGATAGTTGATATCAAGCAGACATACAAGTGTGTAATGTCCATTGGTCAAGTTCGTAGGGCTAGAGCATGGTCCAAAGAATTACTTAAAGTCAAACTGACAGATCAATACACTAGGATCTGGGATTATGCAAATGAGCTGATAAAATCCAATCCAGGTTCATCATGCTTTGTTGGTGTTTCTAGGCCTTCTAACAATCTAGATGATAAGAACTACTTCCATAGATTCTACATGGGGTTCAAGGCATTGACTGAAGGATGGAAAAGAGGGTGTAGAAAAGTCATTTGGTTGGATGGATGTTTTCTCAAGGGTCACATAAAGGGTGAATTGTGGACAACAATTGGAAGAGATGCCAATAACCAGGTGTACCCAATAGCTTGGGTTGTTGTGGATGTTGAAAATAAAGATAATTAGACATGGTTTATTGAGCTTCTTAGGGATGATCTGGACACTGGCAGGGGCAATGGCTTGGTGATCATATTAGATCAGCACAAAGTAAGAACCCTATTCTATTGTTTATGTCCTATAATATTGTGCTTATGCTTATGATTTTGTAACTTGTTATTATAGGGTTTAGTTGAAGCTGTTAGGGATGTAGTGCCTAATGTTGAGCACAGGTAGTGTGCTAGGCACATTTATGCCAACTTTGGGAAAGCTTTTACTGGATTAGAGTTCAAGAAGCTGTTTTGGGGTACATCAATGAGCTGTGTTGAATCTGATTTTATGAGGTACATGGAAAGGATAAAGGGGTTGAGTCCATCTGCATACGAGTACTTGATGTCAAAACAACCCAAAACTTAGTGTAGGGCTTATTTTGGTATAGGTTATGCATGTGAAGCTGTTGAAAACGGATTGTCTGAGTGTTTCAACTTGATTATAGTGGATGCTAGAAAAAAAATCCTTAATCACCATGCTTGAAGAAATCAGGATCTAGGCAATGGACAAGTGTGCATACTATTGGATTTAGTGTCTAAGCCCATAACTATAACCGGTATGTACTTGACCCGAGAGTAGCATGGTCCATATGGGTTGCATGGCACCGGAACAATTTGAAAGGATGGACTTTTGAGAAGAGGATATTCATGATTTATTAATATATTATAAGTTCTAATATATCAATATGAAATCATATTATTTAATTAGTATTGATCAAGAATTAATTTGGAATTAATTTTGTGATCAAAATAGACTAATTAAATATAAGGGGTTGATTTGGTAAAATCATTCATTCTTATGGTGTGGGCCAATGATCCATGATTCCTTAGGTTGGGCTAAACCCATATGACAACCCATGGATGATCCATGGAGGTTTAGACCCATGGAGCCTAAGGAATATGGAAGATCACGCACATTAGGGTTTACATGGTGTAACCCTAGTTTTTCCACACTATATAAGAAACCCATTAGCTCCTAAAATTGGCACCCTAGTGTTCTTGGAAGAGCAATAGTCGATTTTATAAGTGCAAGTATTCTCTCTCAATGTTCTCCATTGTTGGTGGTGTTGTGTGATTCCATTTGAGGTGCAACACTTTGGGGCACTAAGTTCTTAAAGGCTAAACTCAAGAAAACTACAAGCTACAACCAAGAGGTAACTCTATAACTTCCTTATATGTTGATTATATCATATTGTATGCTAGTTGTAGGCTTAATGCTTTGGAAACAACATTGCATGTATAATTAGAGAAAACATAGATCTAAAGAATTTAGGGTTGTATATGCACCATAGGATGTTGTAGTATACTAAAACCCATCAGTGGTATTAGAGCTTATGATTGTTTTCTATTATCTTTGATGCAAAATGTGTTATTTTTCAAAGCTGAAATGTTGTCTGAATGGCCTACTCGATGAGTCCATGCTTGGACTCGACGAGTAGGATGAGTTTTGCCTTGGACTCGTCGAGTCCAGTATGGGGTTTGACAAGTTGGTTGTCCAGTCAACATTTTTTCGTGTTTTTTGGCTTGTTTTGGATTAGAATCATTACCACAAAATGTTTTAGTTCATAAAATTTGATTTTGTTGATATGGTAATGATGATTCTCATCCAAATAATAGATAATTGTCAAAGTTTCAAGACTTGTATTAGTTTATATGATTAGGCTAATTTCTTGAAATTTGTTTGATTTGAATTATCTTGACTTATGAGTTTAATCTAGATCATAGACAAATTATTTGATTTTGTTAGTTAGAATATTTGATCTAAATGTTTTGATGAAATACATACCTTGTCCTCAAGTTATGGAAAGTGAAAAGTCTCATTTTTTAAATGTCATCTTAAATGGTTTTAAGTCTTCCATAACTTGTCCTCAAGTTATGGAACTTGAAAGGTCTTTCATAAATGTTTTTTATAAACTCCATAACTTGTCCTCAAGTTGTGGAATTCAAGAGTCCTTTTCATAAAACCTTTATTAAACTCGTAAGTTATGAAAATCCAAGAGTTTTGACTAGTTTCAAAACTTGCCCTCAAGTTTTGGAATTTGTAAAGTTTCACTTTTGAATACTTTAGTTCCAAACCCTAGAGTTTTAAAAGTTAAAATTCTACCCTTATACTTTATATTATTATAAGTTTAATAGTTATATATGTATAAGACAAGTCAGTCTTACCATTAGTAGGCCTCATTCACGAAGCCGGTCTATAAGGGGGTATAAGGTTACTGCCTATAAAATGGCAGTTTAATGGGTGTCCACTCTCACCCACCGCTTCCTTGACTGGTGGAGGGCCGTTAGCCGAACGGGTTTGACATGACATTAATTTTCATTAAAAGTATAATGATAACTATAAAGTAACTAAACTTTTATTAAATTCCCAATCTTAGTTACTTTAGGAAAAATGTGAATTTGGTGCTAACCCATGAAATTGCACTTTGCACCTTGTTAAGTCGTTAGTGGAGCGTGCATGGTTAACCGACACACTAATCTGGGACTGACAGTGCGTGGCAAAGGGTAGCTTGATGTAAATCCTAGATCAATGGAGCGTGTAACACTCCAAATCAGGTATGACCTTGTAAGCCCTTGAAGTATTTCTAATATATCATAAGAGACCCTTAATTACGCTGGGCATACTTATGAGTACGCTTAGCGTACTTGGCAAGGAGGATCGCGGAGGGGCAGCACGTACGCTGGGCGTACGTGTCGGATGTTCAAACCCTAAAATCCGGACTTGAGCCCTATATAAACACCCTTAACTCTTTTGAGCCTCACCCTTAACAACCTCCTTCACCTTCAAACGCCTCTGAAAACCCTAATATCATTTGTGAGTGCATTTTGAGCTTTAAGAGTGCATTTGTGGTTCTTTTAGTGTTAATGCAAGAAGAAGAAGTTGTCAAGGAAGCTTGGAGTGCCATTTGGCTTCAAGAACCTGCATATTTTCAACCTTGAGGAGCTTCTGGAGCACGGGAGGTTACAGAAAGTTAGGAGAGCAGTTTCGGATTCTTCGGACGGAGGTGAGTCTTCTCACCATACCCATGGGTCTAAGGCACCAAGGCCGGCCCATTTTATGATATGTGATACACTAGCTGTAGTAGAGTTATGTGGTATGATAGTTAGCTTTATGCTAATTTGTATGCTAGTGACTATGTGATATTTACATGAAAGACCATGGGGGGAGCCCATGGCACTTGGATGTAAGACCATGTGGGGGAGCCCATGGCTGTCCGGCAGGGAAAGACCATGGGGGAGCCCGTGACACTTAGGTGTAAGACCATGTGGGGGAGCCCATGGCATCCTCATGAAGGGATATGTTGTAGAGATAGCTTTACATCTAATATGATATGTTATGTGGTAGAGATAGCTTTTTAGCTAATGTTATGTGGTAGAGATAGCTTATTAGCTAATATGATATGTGTTATAAGGATTGTGTGTGGGGTATGCTCTAGGGAACTCACTAAGCATTGGCTTACAGTTTGTGGATTTGTTTCAGGTACATATGAGCCCAAGGGCAAGGGCAAGGCTTGATGGGACTGCGTGCACTCTCTCACCGATGTTTTATGGGACACTCTGATGTTTTTGAATAAAGTTGTAATGAATGTGGATTTGAAAACAATCTGTTTTGGGATTTCATGGTTATTGGAAATATGTTTGACTAATTAAAAATGAAAAATTTCTTTTGAAAATTTGGGTCGTTACAAGTTGGTATCAAAGCCTTGGTTTGAGGGATTCGGGCACACCCTCGGGTGTGTCAGGACTCAAACTAAGGAAATGGTATAATTGTTTTAAAAAGTAACATAAAAGGGTTTTAAAAGAAATGAAAAGATGAGAGTGCAACGCGCGTGATCAGCCAATCCAAGTAAGTAGTTTCCCAATGTGTTCGCCATGTTATATTGAAATTTGAGCTTGATGATCGTATGGAATTTGCTATGTGTATACTTTTAAAGTTGTATACGGTTAGGAGCTTATAGCCTCAGAATGATTGATTTGTCCTTATTTCTTGTTCCTTTTATGGTTGTGGTCCTAGGGCAGAATCATTTATTCGAAAGTCTACTTGATCCTTTTCTGTATATAATTTGCATGCATAAAGGCAACCTGTCATGATTGGATTGATTGGTACGAGTAGAGTAAATCTTAGGACAACCTGAGATTGATGTATGCGGTAGTTGTGGAATATGGTTCAGTTTCGGAACGAATTGGAGTTATCAGGTAGAGCATTGGGGAAAGGTACAGGTAGGTGTGGAAGGTAGTATTGGGCCCGTACTACTGAAAGCACAGGACCTGTACCCGGACCAATGTTAGATCTGACGACTTCAAGGAGGACCGGTGTGGGAAGGTCCCTTATATGGAAATCCTGATCGTTATGATTTATTCATTTTCAGTTCAGCATGGTGGTGACACGATTTGGAGCAGGGGGATCAGGATCGGGATCTGGATCTGGGGCAGGGTCAGGCGACACTGCCGATGGAATTGATGAGAGGCTGCACGAGCTTATTGCAGCCGAGGTTACCAGGGGCATCCTTGACGCTACCCTAGTCTTTTTAGGATGGTCAAGGAGGGCATGATGGAGATCATGGAGGAGAGACTCAGGGCATTCAGGGATGAGATTACTGCGGGTCAGGTTGGGGCTCAAACTCCCTCATTCTGGGAGTTCAAGGCGTGTGGGGCGCCAGAGTTTTTCTGTGCTAGGGACCCCATTGTTAGCCGATGCTGGGTGGCGGATATCGATAACGCCCAGCGCACGAGTTCTTGCCCGGATGCGGAAAAGGTGGGATTTGCTTCTTGTATGCTGAGGGAAAGGGCCCAGGATTGGTGGGGCGAGGTTACGAGTCAGGTGGGAGTAGCCGGTGTGGCTGAGATGACCTGTGTCGAGTTTGTTCGACGATTTGATTTGGATTTTGCACCAGCCATTGAGGTGCAACGACTCGTGAGAGAGTTTCATGACCTTCGGCAGACTACCGAGACTGTGGCGGAGATCACCGCCAAGTTTCGGGAACGAGCTTTGTTGATTCCGCAGTATGCTACCGACGAGAACATGAGGAAGACGAGGTATCATTCCATGCTGAGGGATGATATGAGGGAGTTTGTGAGCTTCACAGGGTGCAAGACCCTGAACGAGATGGTGGAGAAGGCCTGTGAGTGGGATATGGAGTTAGACTTCTGCACCAAGCGGAAGCCTGAGCAGGTACAAACAACAGTGGGTCAGGCTAAAAAGCCTAAGACCTTAGATTTATCTAGTAGAGGCTAGCAGTGTCGGGGCCGGTGCAGTAAGCCACACAGTGGAGCTTGTCAGGTAACAGGCTCGGGATGCTACGCATGTGGCTAACAAGGCCACTTGAGCAGGGATTGCCCCAAGAAGGGCTTGATTTGTTTTCACTGCAACCAGACCGGCCATAAGCGGGCCAATTTTCCGAGGTTTCATGCAGGGGGAGGAGCAGCGGCGGCGCCCGCACCCGCAACGATGAGGATTACCGATGGTCGCCCTGTCAAGGCGGAAGCTCCAGCGGTAAAGAGCCCTGCATTTCAGCTGACTACCGAGGAGGCTCGGGCAGCTCCGGACGTCGTGGCTGGTACGTATCTATTATTCTCTGTTCTTATTATTTGTATGACATATGTGTACTTTATGCTTGTATAGGGACCTTCTTGGTTAATGGTATGTCTGCTCATGCCTTGTTTGGTTCAGGTGCTACCCGATCGTTCATGTCACTTGCGCTTAGCAAGAAGTTCTGGGACGCGCCTGGAACTTTGGATTCCCCGCTCGAGGTAGAGATTGCAGACGACCACACTGTGAGTGCTGCGAGGGTGTATCAGGATTGCATCATCAATGTGTTGGGCGAGAGGTTTCGCGTGGATCCCCATACCGTTGTGAGGGCTGAAGGTGATTGTAGGGATGGACTGGTTGGGGGCCAATGGGGCCATGATTGATTGCGAGCGCCAGCTAGCTAGGGTTCGAACCCCAAGTGGGGGATAACTGGTTATCCATGGCGAGAGAGCCTCGGAGGGGCCAACTCTCTGTTCGGCTGCAAGGGCCAGGAGGTTTCTGCAGCAAGGATGTATGGGATTTCTGGCTTATATCTCGGATACGAGGGTGGAGACCACGACAGATGTGGACATCGTGTCGGTTGTACAGGACTTTCGGGATGTTTTCCCCGAAGAGTTACCAGGAGTGCCTGTTGGAACCTGAAAGTGAACCTCTAGCAATCCTAAGTCTGAATTCCGAAGTACTTGTGTTCCGAAACTAAAATGGTCCGGAGTCAATTGTGAAGAGTGGTCTGGAATCTGTCCGGACCAGGAGAGAAGAAGATGAGAAGCTGAAGGCATTCCGGAATGATCCTCATGTCCGGAATGGATGCTGATCCGGAGTCAATGTATTTTGTCTTTATGCATTTATTAAGTTTGTCTTTGTATTGATGTGACTTTTCATAGGACTTAGTCTTTTGTAATATTAGACAATCAGAATGTCAGAAACATTTCTATTGTCCGGTCCTATGTAAGTTTTCTAGTTCATTCGTTGTAACCTTCACTCCTATTTATAGGAGCTTTCAATGCAAAGTCAATACGGATCATTCACTCAACTTTTGGCATTTACTAATTTTCAAACTTCTTTCAAACATTCTTCTTGTTCTTCATTTATTAGCTTTACCTTGATCATTTGTTCTCATTCTTCATTTAATGACTTGATCATTTGTTGAATATATTAACTAAGACTTGACTGGTCTTTCCAGTCTTGACTAGAACGTTTATTAGCAAGCAGACATTGATCTTAAGCATTCACTCAAGGTTTGAGTTCTCAAACCTTGTCCCTGCGCATCAGATCTATTTTGTTCTCTCAATTGGTATCAGAGCTTGAGTGGTTGTCCTTTGAATCCATAAGAGCAGATTATAGTTGGCTTGAAATTACCTTGGTATTTCAACCATTTCTGTGATAAGGATAAAAGTTCTTCTATATACCACTTTAGCTTGAAGATATCTTAACTTCAATGGCTGCTTCTAATCCTCAACAAACGATTTCAATGCAAATCGTAAATAGTGTGGGTGGCCCTACACGTGCCCCATTACTAGTTGTGGAAGAATATGATCACTGTAAAGTTAGAATGGAAAGATTTTTACTGGCCAAAGATAAAGGTGAAGAAGTCTGGAGATCCGTCAAAGAAGGTCCTCATGTTCCTATGCGAATAGTTGTGAGAGATGTTGCTGCTCAGCTTATGGGTCAAGATGATAATCGTCCAGCTCCTCTAAATGCAGATGATATTGAGAAGCTGCATGCTGATCAAGTTGCTTTCTCAGAAATGGTGTTTGGTGTTCCTCCCTCACTCTTCGAGCACATCAAGTGGTGCAAATCAGCCAAAGAGATTTGGGACACTCTTCAGGACCTGATTGAAGGTTCGGAAAATATGAAAGACAAGTGTCTCACCTCAGTTGTCAACGACTTTGATACCTTCACTACCACTCCTGCAGAATCAGTGGCCTCAGCCTCCAACCGTTACCGAATCGTGGTCAACTTCATGACTGCTCATGGGATTGTCCGAACTCCTTTGGAGTACAATCTCAAATTCATAAACAGTCTCGGCAAAGGATGGGGAAATGTGAAATCTTTTCTCCAAAGCAATGATTCCTTGAAAAAGTTAAAGCTTTATCAACTTTTTGATGAACTTCAAGGACATGAGTCTAATGTTGCTCAAACCATAAGGGAACTCTCCGGAGGCCCTCTTGCCCTTGTCAGTTCTTTCGAACCAACCATTCCGAACTTGTCTGCTTCGGATCCCTTCAAACCCATTGTTCCATCTGTTCAATCATCCGCACCCATCTTACCCACACAAATCTATCATGTTGATGATTCCGAAGCCATGGACTCTGAACTCCGTTTCCAACAGGAGTTTGCTCTACTCTCAATGAAATACAAACGTCCTTTCAATCCCTCTTACAAACCATACCAAAACCGATTCCATGCTCCTCACCACAACAATCCCCAACCATACTCAGCTCCGGAACCTAAACCAACTTCGGAAAATCCTCCCGCATACAAACCGAACCTCTCTAAGCCAAACTCTACTCCGGAACCTTCTCAGAGTTCCAACTCAGACAAACCAAAAATTGTGTGTCATAAGTGTGGACATGCAAATCATTTTGCTAAAGATTGCTTGGCTGATGCTCCGCGGAAACCAAAAATCAAGGACTCTGCTTACTATGTCCGAAAAGCCAAGAGATGGCTGAAAGCGAAAAAGCCTTTGTAACAACGGTTTCAAGAGATGTTGAAGGATATTGGTCATCCGGGGATGATGATGACATGGTAAATGGAAGGAATATGTGTCTAACGGCAAGACAAACTATTGAATGTGATGAAGGGTATTGGTCTTCTGGGTCAGAAGATGAAGATGATGTTGCTGAACCTCACTATTGCTACATGGCCACCAACGATCCACCAGGTCGAAACATCGTTCAGCAGGTAAAATCTATGATCTCTGATAATAATTTTGACTTGTCTCTCTGTGAACCTTATCTAACCCAGATTCAAACAGATATGAACACCATCTATAAAGCCTATGAGTTTGCCATAGACGCGAGTGAGAAGGAGTGTGGGTTATATTGTCTTAGGTTACGTTTCGAGGATACAAATTTGAAAATCGAGTCTTTAGAGCGTGAACTTGTAATGTCAAACGATGAATGTATCATTTTAAAAGACAAATGTGAAATCACCTATTCCGAACGAAAAGTTTTGATTTCTGATAACAAACATCTTAATGCTAAGATAGATGCGCTGCATAATTCCATAGACATGCTTGAAGCGGACATTCGGATGACTCATAATTTTCGTCATCCATGGTCTAAAGCACCTGGTCTCGGAAGCGAGTTTCCGAAACCAATTGCTAGTCCCTTGAAGGAATTGCAAAATTTGACATTCATGGGAGAGGTTCTGAACATCAAACATTCGGACACCCCTGTTTCTCCCTTGTCACCACTTCCTGAGACCACATACCATTTTGAGTCCCTAATTCCTGAGTTCAAACCAATTGTTGTCAAGTGTCCTGATTCCACGCCACTTCCGCCTCTGATAAACCTGGACCTGAATTGGACCACAAAATTTCATCACAATCTTTCAAACTGCGTAGATTATGTTCCTAGGAGTAATCATACGAACAACTGTGTAGTTGAAGAAATCATTCCGGTGACAACTGAAACTGATACCTCTGAGTTTGTATGGGCATCCTTAGATGATAAAGTTGAAAAATCAAGCAGTGTCTCCTCTGATTCTTGCAAATCGGATTCCTTAGTCGTCTCAAAAATGAAATTGGTTCCCATTACTCCTGAGTTTAGTAATCCATCCGTAGGATAAACTTCAAAATCCTCGTCTCACCCTAAGAGAAAACCAATGTTGAATAGCAAGGATATTGTAGATCCCAAAGTAGAAGCTCGAAATGCACATAAAAAGGAAGTAAGACTAGACAAAATTCCAGGTTCATTGAAAACTCCAAACTGAGTGTATCCCGGAATTCTCATGCATCAACCCATAGTCAAAACTCCTTTGCTCCCACTAAGATCCTAGAAAGACCTTCTGAATCTCTCAGTCGTGTAGAACCCAAGAAAGTAGTCAGTTCTACTCAGCCTAAATCTCGTGTGAATGCCATGACCGTCCAAAACACTACTCCTCGGACTGTTTCATCTGTTTTTATTGCTAAATCTGATGGCACAATTTTTAAACCCAATTTTTCAAAAACCAATGTGTCATCAAGCAAATCCACAAATGCAAAGAAAACAAATCTTTCAAAATCTTCAAAGAAAAATCTTGTGTGGAAAGTCAAATCTCTTATTAATGAAACAACAATTCCGGAGGTTACAACTGTTTCCAACACTCCAGAAGTCGAAGGTCTGAAGAAGACTGTTCGGAACCCCCAAGTCATTGAATATGACTACTGGATAGATGAAAATACATTAGCCTTCTGTCTGTTTCCAAAAAATTCAAAAAATACCACCCAGAAACACAAAGTTGTTCCTAAGTCACAATCAAAGTCCAAAGCCCATGCCTACGTCCCAAGGTCTAATTCGAAGCCTAAAAACTCCATTACGCACTAATTTTACAGGCACTTTGTGCTTCGGAGCAAGAAACAATATGGTATATTGATAGTGCTTGCTCCATGCACATGACGGGACAGAAAGACTTTCTGTGAGATCTAAAGCTTTCTCCAAACGCTGCTTACATGACATATGGCAACAACTCCAACTCTCAAATTCGTGGTTATGGAATTCTTACCAATGGAAACTTCTCTATCTCAAATGTGGCTTATGTAGCTGATCTGAAACATAATTTGATAAGTGTTTCTCAGCTCACTGATTCAAATCGACGTGTGGAAATTTGCAAAAAGTACAGCTATGTAATGACTGAAGACCGGAAAGAGTGCTTAATCAAGTTGCTTCGCAACAAGAACATGTACCCGCTCGACATCAACATGATTATTGGCAAACCGCAACTCTGCCTTCTCACAAAAGTTGTTCCTAACGTCAGTTGATTATGGCACCGAAGGCTCGCTTATCTAAACTTTTGGTACATGAATGATCTAATATCCGGCGAAATGGTGAGAGGTTTACCTCTTCTCAAATTCGAAAATGATCATTTGTGTGCTGCTTGTGAGTGTGGTAAGCAATCGAAGAAGGGTCATCCTGTTATCATAGAAAAATCCATTTCGGAACCATTGGAGCTTCTACACATTGATCTTTGTGGACCATCCACTGTAGAAAGTCTTCATCATAAGAAATACATTCTTGTGATTGTTGATGATTTTACAAGGTTCACTTGGGTCTTCTTCCTAAGCCTGAAATCCAAAACAGCCTCAGAGCTCATCAATTCTATCAAAGGAATAGAAGTTCTTATCAAACTCCCAGTTAGGATAATCCGAAGTGATAATGGATCGGAATTCACTAATTCCACCATTGAGAAATTTCTCACTGAGAAAGGAATCGACCACAACTTCTCTGCACCTTATACTCCACAACAAAACGGTGTAGTCGAAAGACGCAATAGAACTCTCGTTGAAGCTGCTTGATCCATGCTGAACTTTGCAAATCTACCACACTACCTTTGGGCTGAAGCTGTATCTACTGCCTGTTTCACTCAAAATAGGAGTATCATCAATCGACTCCTCAACATGACACCGTACGAAGCAATGAATGGTCGGAAGCCAACAATCTCATTTTTGCATGTTTTCGGATGCAGATGCTTCATCAAGAACAACCGTGATCAGCTTACCTAGTTCCTGTTGGATTAATGTCTAAGTCCATAACTATATTTGGTATGTACTTGACCCGACCTGGCATGGTCCATTTGGGTTGCACTTCACCGGCACAATTTATATGGATAGTCTTTTGAGAATAGTATATTTATAATTTATATTAATATATTATAAGTTCTAATATATTAATATGGAATCATATTAGTTAATTAGTATTGATCAAGAATTAATTTAGAATTAATTAAGTGATCAAAAAGAACTAATTAAATATGGACTCTTATATATATGGAATGGGCCAAGTTCATTTAGGTTGGGCTAAGCTTTCATGGATGGTCCATGGAGCTTTTAACCCATGGATACTATGTAAATGAAAGGTCATGGGTATTAGGGTTTACATGGATGTAACCCAAATCCTCCATAATATATAAAGGGGTCCTTGGCTCACAAAATTGGCACAAGTGTGTGAAAATAAGAGTGGGCCGATTTTAGTGTGCATACATATTCTCTCAAGTTCTTCCAAGGTGTTTTGGTGATTGTGATTCCATTTGAGGCTTCCACACTATTGGGGCTAAGCTCTTAAAGCTTGAAGACATAAAGCTACATCAAAAGGTATGTCATCTAACTAGAACTTTGTAGTATAGGTGCTTCATAATATGCTAGTTAGGATGAAACCTTGGAATAGTTAATATTTGCATGTATAATAGAGAAAACATAGATCCAAGGTTTATATGGTTGCATGTACACCATAGGAGTGTTAGAATGCTCAAAACCCAACAGCGGTATCAGAGCCATGGGTTGTTTTCTGTTATATTGATGCAAATGTTTTATTTTCAAGTTGGAAAAAAAAGGAAAAAAATATGACGTTTGTCAAATTTTAAGATAATTACTTGTTTTGTGAAAAACGAATTATTTGTAAAATTTGAATCATTTGTTATATGAGTTGAATTATGTCAAATTTAGTAAAAGATAAAATGATATGATTATTTTATTAGTTTTAAAAGTTTGATCTAAATGTTTAAGGAGTTATATATTTTGTCATAAAATTTTGGAGCTCAAAAGTTTTTTTTTTAAGTTGTGATCTTAAGGGTTTTTGAAACTTCCATAAGTTATGGATATGAAAGTTTTTTTTTTAAAAAAAAAAATTGATCCAAAGTTTTTATGGAGTTACAAAATTTGGTGTTAATGTTTTAAAAAATTCCATAACTTGTTCTTAAATTATGGAACATGGAAAGTTTCATCATAAAACACCATTAATTCCATAAGTTATGGAATCCAAAGGTTTTCAAGAATTACAAAACTTGCCCTCAAGTTTTGGAATTTGAGAAAAGTTTTTTATGAAAAAAAGAATTGAATTCTAAAACTCTTGGGTTCATAACTTAAACAATTAATTAAATGGTTTTAATTTTGAATTTAATAATTGCAATTATGATGTTTTATTGAATAATTCAAATTAACTCTTATGGACTTTATTAATAGTTAATTAATGCGTTTAATTAAAAGAGTATTATTAATCCATAAATATATGGTTTAAATTTAATTAAATTAAAAGTCTAGTTTAATTAATAGATTAAACCACCAAGTATTTTAAATGTCTAAAATACACCCTTATTCTATTATAATATTAAAAGTTTAATATATTATATGTATAAGAGCAAGTCGTCTTACCATTAGTAGGCCTCATTCACGAAGCCGGTCTATAAGGGAGGTATAAGGTTACTGCCTATAAAATGGCAGTTTAATAGGTGTCCACTCTCACTCACCGCTTCCTTGACCGGTGGAGGGTCGTTAGCCGAACAGGTAGGACAAGGACTATAATTCTTCCTTCATTATAAGTATAATGATAAATACTAAGTAACTAAACACTTATAAATTCCCAATCTTAGTTACTTAGGAAAATGTGAATAAGGTGCTAATCCATGAAATTACACTTTGCACTTTGTTTAAGCTGTTAGTGGAGCGTGTGTGGTTAACCGACACACTAACCTGGACTTAACAAGGTAGGCAAAGGGTAACTTAATGTTTATCATAGTATCGGTGGAGCGTGTGTGGTTAACCGACACATCGATTGAGGGGTAAATATTAAGGGTACCAAGTATATTTGCATGGTTATTCACACCTTGTTTTGTGATCCTCGGCATCCCAGTCACAAAACCTGAAGGGCACACTCGAGATTGAAACATGCCTTTGAAAAGTTCAATGAATCTCAAAAGAATCTAGGCGTTTCAAAACCAATTAAAACCTAATAATACATTTCGTTTATCTTGGTGGAAATTGGTGAATCGTCATTCACCTACCTTCAAATATTTTATAGCTTGGATTACGGCATCCCTCTTCCAAGTTATAAAATAGTTAGTTGGGTCCTAGCCTTAATATCTCATATTGGGTGTTATATTAAGGACTTTATATCAACTATCTTGAATATCTCCCAAAAAGATGTCTGGTTCAGACATCTATGATCCTCCCAAATCTCTTGGAACTTCACTTCCTCCACCTCCTCCAACTATTCTCCCTAACCCACAACTTCAAGGTCACTCAAGCCCTATTGGCAAGCAAGGTCTATGTGTGATCGCATCTTGGAGATGAAGTCACATATTGACAAGCCGGGAGAGTTGGGTGTCAAACTCTTGAGAAAGTTGGTGGTTCAATCACTTTCTAAGTCACACAGTGAATTCCTTTGGGACTACTATGAAACAGACTATGACATGACCCTTAATGATCTTATCTATTTGCTTGGTGCTGCTGAATCAGCAATAATTTGGAGCACTGGGAGAGCAAATTTGATTAGTAGATCAACTTCCCAAACTACCATGGACATTGACAATGGTAACATTGGATATCTAGAAAAGCCTTCTCTTCCCAAGGAAAGGGATTGACCATAGTCAACTAGGTTGACCAAATGGTAAAGAGAAAGGCTAAGTCTGCGATAGTCCCATGTACCATTCCCAAAGAGTCCCTATGTTTCTCTTGCCAAAGGAAGGGGCATTGATTGCGAAGCAGCCTATTTACTTGAAAGATCATAAGGTTGATCAAGTCAAGAAGATTGACTCTACTTCAGTTAAAGTCCACTTTCTAACTCTGTTAAGTTTCTATTATGAGATTCTTGTTACATGATGTGACTGGGTCACATGTTGATGTTTTAAGAATCAACGAAAAGTGAAGAAACTTAAAGGAAGTATATGCTGATTCTGATCGTGAAGATGGATCTCGATCGCATGGTTCTGTGATCAGAATGTTGAGCTGTTGCTTAGGAGTTATGATATATTGCTTAGGAATAGATAACAACAAAGTTTTTCATGTGCTTTTGCACTGTAAGGATAGTTTTTCCGCAAAGTTTTTAATATAAAAGAAAAAATATTTTGATTTTATTTATTTTAAAATATCCTTACAATGGCATTTGTGAAAAGGAAAAAAATTGTTGCTTATATGATTCCATTAATAGCAAGAGTGGAAATATGAATTTGATTCTTTCATTTGTGGTAGTGTCTAAATTTTCCAAATAATGAAAGATTCTCATCACCCAAGTTTCAGTTGGATAGAAACTTGGAATCATGCAAGTTGTATAGTATGATGAATGAGAACTTTCAAGCATTGGAAAATTAAGACTAATTACTTGTTCACATGGATGTGTGAGTCAAGTAAAGGACTAAGGGATCGAGTACACATTCTTGTGCACTGATCAAGCCCACCACAAATGTAACTTGAGTGACACATCTTAAAGAAGGTTTATTAACACTAGTGAAATATAAGAGTAAAAGGTTTTCTACTCTTGTACATTTGAATTTGGTAAGTTGTGATGTTTTGGATAAAACAGAGACCAACTTAGGCCAATTGTGTTAAGTGTTTGTCTTGATTAGAATCCACACTATCTCTTGAATATTTGGCAAGAAAGTCTTATAGGTCAAGGAGACAGTGGGAGTCTAAAAGATCCTGAAAGGGTTTCAAGAAGTAATCAAGAATAAAACATGTATTTCATCACTAGCACACAACTAGAGGTTTATAATCTATCGTGTTGACATTTCTGTGCCCATTCTAGTTAAGTTGGCTATATATATTTGAGTTCTACATGTTCTCAATTGTTTGCATAACTACTTGGAAGCAATGGCAGGCCCTTGTGCTGCCAGGTGGCAAGATGTTAAGATTGCACAAGTTCAATCCATATGAGTTAGGATTTGTCACTAATCTAGTCTTGTGATTATGGTTTGACAAATTCACATGGATAAGAACACATACACCATAAAATCTAAGTGTCATAAGGTTTCTCTCCGATTCATGAAAATGATGGTGAGGAAATTCTTTCACTAAGTAGATTTTAAGTAGATAGCAATTATGATATTTGCAGTTCTCAAAGTCGTTAGTGGAGCGTGCGTGGTTAACCGGCACACTAACATTGACTTATGAGAAATGGCAAAAGGTCTAAACAATTGAGACTATGATTATAGCATCCCTTTTCATAGTTCTGAAATTGTTTAGACACACCTGTGATCTATCTAAGATAAGGTGTATGATTTTGATAAAGTCTTATCAAAGCAATCTAGTATCAGAAATCTGAACTTTGGTAAGAATGTCAATAAAGTATTGACTTCTAGAAGTCCAGCTGTTTTCTGGATACATGTCAAAGCTAGTGGGAGCATGTGTGTTATGCTAATAATCATCATGTTAGTAGGAGCATGATAATTATGATAAGTATTGCAAGTTAGCAATGTTAATTATAGAAAATAAAAGTTTCAATTCGTGAGGTTGCAGGGGTTGAAAAAGTTGTTTTGCTATAATTAAGGAAGAGGATAATATACTTCATTTCAGTTCTAAAGGCTTAGATTGAGACCTTAATCATCTTTAGTCAAGAATATATATATGAATTTCATGTTGGATTGGTTCAACTTAAGGAAATTCTATATATTGCGTTCTCAAAATTCGATTATGATTACGGCATCCCTCTTCATAGTCAAATTTTGAAAAACATGGCAAATAAAAATATTGTAGCAAAAGACTGGTCTAGAATCATGTCTTTATATGAGACATCATGAATCGTGTACCATTTGCTTTGGGTACAGGATCGATTGCATGTGCTATAATACTTGTCATTTCTAAATTTTTCCAAATGCCCAGAGGCATTAAGAAGGGAAAAGGTCTAGAATTGGATATGACTAAAATGATTAAGCAATTGTCGAGGACAATCTGAGGTTTACCAAAGATTGGTTGCTCAGGGACAGTTGGAAGTATAGTGCTAATTTTGGAAGGACCATATTGACATATTCTGAAAAGAGGCATCTCTTATTCAGAAGTGATAGTAAAAATGAGAATATGGAGTTGTCTCCATAGGTGGAAGTTATCTGTGTAAGATTAGAAAACTTAACGCAAGAAGCATGTCCAAAGCAATGTACTTTGAATATGAGACTTAGTTTCCATGGAGTTGATCTCCATTGGAATACCTTATAATGACTGTTGACAAGTCTTTGTGACTTTGTACATATTCATTACAGGAGGGTCAGTGCATATAAGTTTAAAATCTAAACAGATTTCGATAAATGATAGGAATTTGAAATTCTCACATTTTTCGATAAGGATTTGGGAGTGTGAAATTAGAATCATTGAAATTATGTTCAATTGGTTTATTTCACAAAGTAAGGATCATAGACAAACATAGAGTGCATACTTGGTGTATGGCAAAGCTATTGTTTAAGAAAAACATAGTGTACATGCTTGGAGCATGGGACAACTAGTGTTTTTAATTCAAGTATAAAGTTGATAAAACCGAAACAATGAATAATGAGTAATCAGTATGGTGATAAATAAAAGTGTTTATTTATATTCATAGGGTTTGATACCATATTTGATTCATTTATTCTTGTGTTTCACTTTGCATGTTTTGACTTCCAGAATAACTAAGTCGCTTTTCCTGAATGATTAAGTTATTCAAACCATCCACAGTCGGTCATATGTTGGAAGTAGATATGAATCAAGACTGGAATGGGTTGGTTTGTAGAGGTCCAAGTTGGTGGACAAAGTGGTGCTACAACACTCATGAGTGCTCATAAGTTCTGAGTATTGGATTCAACCCGCGCTCATTTGAATCACTTCATGGATTTTATCACGAGTGATCATGAGACGATAATATCTTATATTTTTCAAACCTAGAGATATGAGTTGTTACTATGAGTTGGTTATACATTGATTGCACGAAAACGCATTTGGTAACTCGATGTTATAAAACGTGCCTTTGTGTATGATTCAACAAGTAGTAGAATAAGCCATATGAGTCGAAGTTTATCCATTCCTTTTACCTTCGGGATAAAAGCGATATCTGTGGGCCCCTCGATGATTTAGCGATGACACATGTGAGTGCTTGGCCAAGCCAGGACTGATTTGATTTGTTCAATCAGTCAGTCATCATAAATCGAAAATCGGGAAACAACAAATGGACAGAGAGAATGATTATAATCCATGTCTCAGTCCATATGATATCTAGAATGGAGGAATATATGATCCCTTATCTAATGGACAAGTCATTGACAAGGTCAGAGTTCGACAGTGGCTTTAAGAGCTACGATTGCCAGTTAGGTTTTGAAGTCATACTCAATAATAGTTTTAGACTTATCCAAGTGGGAGACTGTTGGATTAATGTATAAGTCCATAACTATATTTGGTATGTACTTGACCCGACCCAGCATGGTCCATTTGGGTTGCACTTTACCGGCACAATTTATATGGATAGTCTTTTGAGAATAGTATATTTATGATTTATATTAATATATTATAAGTTCTAATATATTAATATGGAATCATATTATTTAATTAGTATTGATCAAGAATTAATTTAGAATTAATTAAGTGATCAAAAAGAACTAATTAAATATGGACTCTTATATATATGGAATGGGCCAAGTTCATTTAGGTTGGGCTAAGCTTTCATGGATGGTCCATGGAGCTTTTAACCCATGGATACTATGTAAATGAAAGGTCATGGGTATTAGGGTTTACATGGATGTAACCCTAATCCTCCATAATATATAAAGGGGTCCTTGGTGTTGGATTAATGTCTAAGTCCATAACTATATTTGGTATGTACTTGACCCGACCCGGCATGATCCATTTGGGTTGCACTTCACCGGCACAATTTATATGGATAGTCTTTTGAGAATAGTATATTTATGATTTATATTAATATATTATAAGTTCTAATATATTAATATGGAATCATATTATTTAATTAGTATTGATCAAGAATTAATTTAGAATTAATTAAGTGATCAAAAAGGAACTAATTAAATATGGACTCTTATATATATATATATATATATATATATATATATATATATATATATATGTGTGTGTGTGTGTGTGTGTGTGTAGTGGGCCAAGTTCATTTAGGTTGGGCTAAGTCTTCATGGATAGTCCATGGAACTTTAACCCATGGATCCTAGGAAATGAAAGGTCATGGGTATTAGAGTTTAACCCTAATCCTCCACACTATATAAAGGGTCTTATGGTTCATGAAATTATGCTAGTGGCTAGTGTGGATACACTAAAGAGGGCAATAACCGATTTCATAGTGTGAGCCAAGTATCCATATTCTCTAAAGGTTTTCCAAGGTGTTTTGGTGATTTATGATTCCACTTGAGGCTTCCACACTATTGGGGCTAAGCTCTTAAAGCTTGAAGACATCAAGCTACATCAAAAGGTATGTTATCTAACTAGAACTTTGTAGTATAGGTGCTTCATAATATGCTAGTTAGGATGAAACCTTGGAATATTTAATATTTGCATGTATAATAGAGAAAACATAGATCCAAGGTTTATAGGGTTGCATGTACACCATAGGAGTGTTAGAATGCTCAAAACCCAACAGTGGTATCAGAGCCATGAGTTGTTTTCTGTTATATTGATGCAAATGTTTTATTTTCAAAGTTGGAAAAAAAAGAAAAAAAACATGACGTTTGTCAAATTTTAAGATAATTACTTGTTTTTGTGAAAAACTAACTATTTGTAAAATTTGAATCATTTGCTATATGAGTTGAATTAGGTCAAATTTATTAAAAGATAAAATGATACGATTATTTTATTAGTTTTAAAAGTTTGATCTAAAGAGTTTTTTGAAACCTCCATAAGTTATGGATATGAAAAAGTTTTAAAAAAATTGATTCAAAGTTTTTTATGGAGTTACAAAACTTAGTCTTAATGTTTTAAAGAATTCCATAACTTGTTCTTAAGTTATGGAACATGAAAAGTTTCATCATAAAACAAGTATTTAACTCCATAAGTTATGGAATCCAAAAGTTTTCAAGAGTTACAAAACTTGCCCTCAAGTTTTGGAATTTGGAAAAAGTTTTTTTATGATAAAAAAAAAGAATTGAATTCAAAAACTCTTGGGTTCATAACTTAAACAATTAATTAAATGGTTTTAATTTTGAATTTAATAATTGGAATTATGATGTTTTTATTGAATAATTCAATTAACTCTTATGGACTTTATTAATAGATAATTAAAGTGTATAATTAAAAGAGAATTAATAATTCCATAATGACATGGTTTAAATTTAATTAAATTAAGAGTATAGTTTAATTAATAGATTAAACCACCAAGTATTTTAAATGTCTAAAATACACCCTTATACTATTATAATATTAAAAGTTTAATATATTATATGTATAAGAGCAAGTCGTCTTACCATTAGTAGGCCTCATTCACGAAGCCGGTCTATAAGGGGGGTATAAGGTTACTGCCTATAAAATGACAGTTTAATGGGTGTCCACTTTCACCCACCGCTTCCTTGACTGGTGGAGGGTCGTTACCCAAACAGATAGGACAAGGACTATAATTCTCCCTTCATTAAAAGTATTAATGATAAATACTAAGTAACTAAACCTTTTATAAATTCCCAATCTTAGTTACTTAGGAAAATGTGAATAAGGTGCTAATCCATGAAATTACACTTTGCACTTTGTTTAAGCTGTTAGTGGAGCGTGTGTGGTTAACCGGCACACTAACCTGGACTTAACAAGGTAGGCAAAGGGTAACTTAATGTTTATCATAGTATCGTTGGAGCGTGTGTGGTTAACCGGCACATTGATTGAGGGGTAAATATTAAGGGTACCAAGTATATTTGCATGGTTACTTCACACCTTGTTTTGTGATCCTCGGCATCCCAGTCACAAAACCTGAAGGGCACACTCGAGATTGAAACATGCCATTGAAAAGTTCAATGAATCTCAAAAGAATCTAGGAGTTTCAAAACCAATTAAAACCTAATAATACATTTTGTTTATCTTGGTGGAAATTGATGAATCGTAATTCACCTACCTTCAAATATTTTATAACTTGGATTACGGCATCCCTCTTCCAAGTTATAAAATAGTTTGTTGGGTCCTAGCCTTAATATATCATATTGGGTGTTATATTAAGGACTTAAATCAACTTTACGTGAATTTCTCCCATTGTTGATGTCTGGTTTAGACAACAATGATCTTCCCAAACCAAGCTTTCCTAATGAATATGACTTCCCGAGTTTGGCTCATGGAAGTCATACTTCTCTTCCTCCACCTCCTCCAATTATTCTCCCTAACCCACAAGTTCATGGTCACTCAAGCCCTAATGGCAAGCAAGGTCTATGTGTGATCACATCTTAGAGATGAAGTCACATATTGACAAGCCTGGAGAGTTGGGTGTCAAAGTCTTGAGAAAGTTGGATGTTCAATCACTTTCTAAGTCACATAGTGAGTTGCTTTGGGACTACTATGAAACAGACTATGACATGAACCTTAATGATCATATCTATTTGCTTGGTGTTGCTGAATCAGCAATGATTTGGAACGATAGTAACGTAAATTTGATTAGAAGATCAACTTCCCAAAAACTTTATGGACAGTGACAATGGTGACACTGGAAATCCAGAAAAAGTATTCTCTTCCCAATGGAAAGGGATTGGCCATAGTCAACCAGGTTGACCAAATGGTAAAGAGAAAGGGTAAGTCTGAGATAGTCCCATTACCAAAGGGTCCATATGTTTATTTTGCCAAAGGAAGGGGCGTTGATTGCAAAGCTGCCAAATTTACCTAAGGATGTTAAAGTCAATAAGTTTGACTCTACATCAGGTAGAGCCCATTATCTAACTCTGTTAAGTTCTATTCTGAGATCCTCATTACATGATGTGACTGGGTCACATGTTGATGTTTTAAGAATCAAAGAATAGAGAGAAATCTTAAAGGAAGTATATGCTGATTCTGATCGCGAAGGTGGATTTCGATCGCATCAGAATTTTGAGCAGTTGCTTAAGAAGTTATGATATATTGCTAAGGAATAGATAACAACAATTTTCCATGTGGATTGTAAGGATAAGTTTTTCCGCAAAGTTTTAAAATAAAAGAAAATTGTTTAATTTTATTTATTTGAAGTATCCTTACAATGGCATTTGTGGAAAATTGTTGCTTATATGATTCCACTGACAGCAATATTGGAAAATGGATTTGATTCTTTCATTTGTGGTAGTGTCTAAATTTACCAAATCAGGAAAGTTCCTCATCACCCAAGTTTCAATTGGGCCGAAACTTGGAATCATGCAAGTTGAATAGTATGATGAATGAGAACTTTCAAGCATTGGAAAATCAAGACTAATTACTTGTTCACATGGATGTGTGAGTCAAGTGAAGGACTAAAGGGATCGAGTACACATTCTTGTGCACTGGTCATGTCCACCACAAAGCTCGTTAAGACTATTTGATTTACTAAAGTTTAGTAAATATGGTTATACTTACAAGTTTAAGTATAATTCTGAAACATTGGAAAAGTCTCAATGTATGGCAGAACGAATGGGAAGAATCAAATTAGGCAGAAAGATAAAAGTTTCTCAAATCTGAAAAGATGGGAGAGTACTTTAGTATCATGTTTGTGATCATCTTAATGATTTAGAAATCATATCACAATTAGTCCTCTAAAGGTCATCTTAGTGCATTCTTATGACTAAGAAGAGGAGTCATGAATTGTTGAAATGGTTAGATCAGGAAGATGAGTCATACTTCGTTCCAAAACAATTCTTAGAGTCATACTCCAAGATTGTAACTTGAGTGACATATCTTAAAGAAAGGTTTAAAACACTTGTCAAATGTAAGAGTAAAAGTGTCCTACTCTTGTACATTTGAAATTGGTAAGTTGTGATGTTTTGGATAAAACAAAGACCAACTAAGGCCAATTGTGTGAAGTGTTTGTCTTGATAAAGAATCCGCACTATCTCTTGAATATTTGGCAAGATAGTCTTATATGTCAAGAGGATAGTGGGAGTCTTAAAGATCCTAAAAAGAATTTCAAGAACTAATCAAGAATAAAACCTGAGGTTCTTCACTAGCACACGACTTGAGGTTTATAACCTATCATGTTGACATATTCTGTGCCCATTCCAGTTAAAGTTGGCTTTGCATATGAGTTCTGAAAGTTCTCAATTGGTTGCATAACAACTTGGAAGCAATGGCAGGCCCTGTACTGCCAGGTGGCAAGAAGTTAAGATTGCATAAGTTCAGTCCATATGAGTTTGGATTTGTCATTATCCTTGTCTTGTGACTATGGTTTTGACGATTCACATGGATAAGAACACATACACCATAAAATCTAAGGGTCATAAGGTTTCTCTCCGATTCATGAAAATGATGGTGAGGAAACACTTCCACCAAGTAGATTTGAAGCAGATGGAAAAAGGTCTAAACAATTGAGACTATGATTACGACATCCCTTTTCATAGTTCTGAAATTGTTTAGACACACATGCATGCTATCTAAGGAAAGGTGTATGATTTTGATAAAGTTTTATCAAAGCATCTCGTATCAGAAATCTGAACTTTGGTAAGAAAGTCAATAAAGTATTAATTTCTAGAAGTCCAGCTGATTTCTGAGTACATGTCAAAGCTAGTGGGAGCATAAGTGTTATGCTAAGAATGATCATGTTAGTGGGAGCATGATAATTATTGTTAGTGTTGCAAGTTAGCAATGTTAATTATAGAAAACAAAAGTTTCAATTCGTGAGGCTGCATGGATTGAAAAAGTTGTTTTGCTATAATTAAGGGAGAGGATATACTTCATTTCAGTTCTAAAGGCTTAGATTGAGACCTTAATCATCCTTAGTCAAGAATATATATATGAATTTCATGTTGGATTGGTTCAACTTAAGGAAATTCTATATATTGCGTTCTCAAAATTCGATTATGATTACGGCATCCCTCTTCATAGTCAAATTTTGAAAACATGGCAAATAAAAATATTGTAGCAAAAGACTGGTCTAGAATCATGTCTTTATGTGAGACATCATGAATCGTGTACCATTTGCTTTGGGTACAGGATCGATTGCATGTGCTATAATATTTGTCATTTCTAAATTTTTCCAAATGCCCAGAGGCATTAAGAAGGGAAAAGGTCTAGAATTGGATATGACTAAAATGATTAAGCAATTGTCGAGGACAATCTGAGGTTTACCAAAGATTGGTTTCTCAGGGACAGTTGGAAGTATAGTGCTAATTTTGGAAGGACCATATTGACATATTCTGAAAAGAGGCATCTCTTATTCAGAAGTGATAGTCAAAATGAGAATATGGAGTTGTCTCCATAGCTGGAAGTTATCTGTGTAAGATTAGAAAACTTAATGCAAGAAGCATGTCCAAAGCAATGTACTTTGAATATGAGACTTAGTTTCCATGGAGTTGATCTCCATTGGAATACCTTATAATGATTGTTGACAAGTTTTTGTGACTTTGTACATATTCATTACAGGAGGGTCAGTGCATATAAGTTTAAAATCTAAACATATTTCGATAAATGATAGATATTTGAAATTCTCATATTTTTCGATAAGGATTTGGGAGTGTGAAATTAGAATCATTGAAATTATGTTCAATTGGTTTATTTCACAAAGTAAGGATCATAGACAAACATAGAGTGCATACTTGGTGTATGGCAAAGCTATTGTTTAAGAAAAACATAGTGTACATGCTTGGAGCATGGGACAACTAGTGTTTTTAATTCAAGTATAAAGTTGATAAAACCGAAACAATGAATAATGAGTAATCAGTATGGTGATAAATAAAAGTGTTTATTTATATTCATAGGGTTTGATACCATATTTGATTCATTTATTCTTGTGTTTCACTTTGCATGTTTTGACTTCCAGAATAACTAAGTCGCTTTTCCTGAATGATTAAGTTATTCAAACCATCCACAGTCGGTCATATGTTGGAAGTAGATATGAATCAAGACTGGCATGGGTTGGTTTGTAGAGGTCCAAGTTGGTGGACAAAGTGGTGCTACAACACTCATGAGTGCTCATAAGTTCTGAGTATTGGATTCAACCCGTGCTCATTTGAATCACTTCATGGATTTTATCACGAGTGATCATGAGACGATAATATCTTATATTTTTCAAACCTAGAGATATGAGTTGTTACTATGAGTTGGTTATACATTGATTGCACGAAAACGCATTTGGTAACTCGATGTTATAAAACGTGCCTTTGTGTATGATTCAACAAGTAGTAGAACAAGCCATATGAGTCGAAGTTTATCCATTCCTTTTACCTTCGGGATAAAAGCGATATCTATGGGCCCCTCGATGATTTAGCGATGACACATGTGAGTGCTTGGCCAAGCCAGGACTGATTTGATTTGTTCAATCAGTCAGTCATCATAAATCGAAAATCGGGAAACAACAAATGGACAGAGAGAATGATTATAATCCATGTCTCAGTCCATATGATATCTAGAATGGAGGAATATATGACCCCTTATCTAATGGACAAGTTATTGACAAGGTCAGAGTTCGACAGCGGCTTTAAGAGCTACGATTGCCAGTTAGGCTTTGAAGTCATACTCAATAATAGTTTTAGACTTATCCAAGTGGGAGACTGTTGGATTAATGTCTAAGTCCATAACTATATTTGGTATGTACTTGACCCGACCCGGCATGGTCCATTTGGGTTGCACTTCACCGGCACAATTTATATGGATAGTCTTTTGAGAATAGTATATTTATGATTTATATTAATATATTATAAGTTCTAATATACTAATATCGAATCATATTATTTAATTAGTATTGATCAAGAATTAATTTTGAATTAATTAAGTGATCAAAAAGGAACTAATTAAATATGGACTCTTAGATATATATATATATATATATATATATATATATATATATATATATATATATATATATATATGTGTGTGTGTGTAGTGGGCCAAGTTCATTTAGGTTGGGCTAAGTCTTCATGGATAGTCCATGGAGCTTTAACCCATGGATCCTAGGAAATGAAAGGTCATGGGTATTAGGGTTTAACCCTAATCCTCCACACTATATAAAGGGTCTTATGATTCATGAATTTATGCTAGTGGCTAGTGTGGATACACTAAAGAGGGTAATAACCGATTTCATAGTGTGAGCCAAGTATCCATATTCTCTAAAGGTTTTCCAAGGTGTTTTGGTGATTTGTGATTCCACTTGATGCTTCTACACTATTGGGGCTAAGCTCTTAAAGCTTGAAGACATCAAGCTACATCAAAAGGTATGTCATCTAACTAGAACTTTGTAGTATAGGTGCTTCATAATATGCTAGTTAGGATGAAACCTTGGAATATTTAATATTTGCATGTATAATAGAGAAAACATAGATCCAAGGTTTATAGGGTTGCATGTACACCATAGGAGTGTTAGAATGCTCAAAACCCAACACTTGGCTCACAAAATTGGCACAAGTGTGTGAAAATAAGAGTGGGCCGATTTTAGTGTGCATACATATTCTCTCAAGTTCTTCCAAGGTGTTTTGGTGATTTGTGATTCCATTTGAGGCTTCCACACTATTGGGGCTAAGCTCTTAAAGCTTGAAGACATCAAGCTACATCAAAAGTTATGTCATCTAACTAGAACTTTGTAGTATAGGTGCTTCATAATATGCTAGTTAGGATGAAACCTTGGAATAGTTAATATTTGCATGTATAATAGAGAAAACATAGATACAAGGTTTATAGGGTTGCATGTACACCATAGGAGTGTTAGAAAGCTCAAAACCCAACAGTTCCAACCTAAAGCTGTTGAAGCCATCTTCCTTGGGTACTCCTCAAAATCGAAAGCTTACAGAGTTCTTAACCGGAGAACTCGTGCTCTGGAAGAAAGCTTTGACGTTACTTTCGATGACAACTGTCACACCCCCAAACCGGATCGGCGGAAACGTTCGGAGGTGGATGACGTCATGTGTAGTATCACAACAATTGTATCATAGCAATCATTGTAAACACAACCATTACATTGAATACATATTTGAAAAGGGTTTACATCTGTTTAATTCTTGTTTTTTATACATCAAAAGTATAATCAAAATAGAAAGATGTGACTCTATACGCTCCGTCTTCTCAAAACTCCAGGAGGTACCTGTCTACTGATTTCCTGAGAATACAATCAGTTTTGAAAGAGTATCAGCATAAAGCTGGTGAGTTCATAAGCGATGTTTTTGTAATGAAAACCTGTTGATGACTCTGTAAAAATGTTCGCATGTTTTCAAGAAAATCCAATATTTTCTTTAGGGAGAGTGAGATAATATCAGTTCCATCTATAACCACTTAGTTCATGATAGCCACGTATAAATCAATATTGAATAGACAGTTGATTATGTGAATCTACCCTAAGTCCACAACCAAACAAGGAACATGAAATGAGGTGGAAACCACACATTCCACAGTCTATCGAATATGTTCCATACGTAACCCTGATGCCTAAACAAAGGGATTATAGGATTAAATATGAATGTTTATCTCTGTATTCTGTTGTAGTATAGAAAAAACGTTAGTTTGTATTCTAGTTACTATCAACCGTAGCGTGTGTGTATTCTTGTACCCAAAACCTTTGTATAGTATGTTCTGTATGAAAACTCTGACTAATATCAGTATGTAAAAGTAGTTTCATTAAAATAAAACTAATGAATAATGAAATCCTGTAAACAAATGATTAGTTTATACTATTGTGAGTCGTATAACCATGCTTGATATGACCTAGTGACCTTTACGACGTTCTTCAAGTGTCGGTTACATGACATTTGTCACCTCAGGCATGCCTGCCTAACTGTAGCTAGCAGTTCAGGTATGGGATTGTCAGTCCCGAATAGATCTATTCACAAATCTCACACTCTCCCTCCAGGAGACTCTGGTTATACTATGATAGGATTTAATTCAGTACACCTAAGGGTGAAGTAGAGTCGCACAATTATGTATAATCTAGTTTACGTGTAATTCTGTAGTGTTCTCTTGTATTTGGATCCGTTGTATACTGTATAAAGTAATAATTATACTTAAATAATTATCAAATGTTGTACTCTTGTAGTGATGTATATCATAAACTAAATATGTCATAGTCTATATGTTTACCCATGTATGAAATCTGAATTGGTAAAAGCTGTGTATTGAATTCCCCAAACTATACCCATTATAGTTTACTTGAAATGTTATGTACTTGATTTGTAAATAGTTCTGAAAACTATGAAATTGTGTTTCAAAAATAAAAGTGTCCCTTGTGCTCAACATGGTACAAAAGGGATAAAATATCTAATATTTTATAATACGTGGAAACCGTTTGACTGTATCAATTACATAAGTTTAAAACTTATTAAAATCATTTGTGTTTGACTTGTATTCCCCCCCCCCCCTGAAAATATTAAAAATCGTAAAAGCGTAGGGGTATGAACTCACTGTTGTTGTGTGAAAACGTCGACTGGAAACGAAGATCCCCGGGTTGTTGTACGTGGCACTTAACGGAATCCTAATATCAATAAATACATATATGCATTTAAATTAGCGATTTCGTTAGGTAAAGTGTTAAAAAAAATACTTGTTTTCGGTTAAGGAATGTTACCGGGACTTGATTGAATCGAAAAAACGAGTTTTTCACTGTTTAAGAGGCGTGTACGGCCGTGAACAGGGATGTACGGCCGAACAGGCAGTGTACGGCCGTAAACAGGGTGTACGGTCGTGAACTATTCTTTGAGGGGTGTACGGCCCTTTGCAGATTTGAAGGGTGTACGGCCGTACACTCAAGAACAAGGGTGTTTGATTTCGAAGAAAATGTGTTCCAGATGCTCCCAATCGATTCCAAATGACGATTTTCGATGTTTTTCGGAAGAAAAGAGGTGTTTTAGTGTGTACGGTCAAAAGTTCTAGAGAGAGAATGAGAGAGTTTTCGGCCAAGAGTGTTCAAATGAGGGTGGGGGTCCTGTATTTATAGGCTGGGGGTATGGTCGGTGGTGGGGTCCACCTGACACCAACCGTAAACGGGTGTGCCATACACGGGTGTGCGGCCATACACAGGCGTGCGGCCTTACACTCACTTAGGCCGAAAACAGGTTTGTTTTTCAAGGACTTAGGGTTTTTGCGTGATTTGGTTCCGACTCGCTTATATAAATTTAATTATATAAAACTAGATGATTTCCTAAACCATGAAGTTTTGACGGAAACTTAATAAAATTCAATTTTATTAACGGAATTTGGATAATGGAAACGGAAAAAGGTTCGGGTTGTCACAACAACTTCGTTCGGAATTCTGGCCCAACCCATATTACAACTCACATTATGGAGTCCGATGCTCCTCCGCCAAGATGTCCGAACCCCCAAACATTTCATGAAGTTGACTTTGAAACTCTCTTTGGTCCTTCCGAAACCGCCCTTGATTTGGAATCTCGAACAAGGCCAACTCCCAATCCAATCCCTCCTTCGGAAGCCCCTGTCTTACAAAATGTCTCCGGTCCGATCCCCAGCCTCCCTCCATTTGATTCCGAACCATTTCAACCTTCTCAGGTTGAGGGGGAGAATGCTCATCCCTCTCTTGAATCAAATGTGGATGGCTTCCAAGATGCCTCTGCTGATTTCGATGACTCCAATCCTCTCAACATTGATGAAAATGAAAACTTCTTTGAGTTCCCTTCTGATGATGATGTCAATCTCTCTGGTTCAGAAGTTCAGGGGGAGCATCATCCTCAAATTCAAACCATTCAGGGGGAGCAAATTAATTCCACTGTTGATATCGGATCAATGGCTGCACAAGAACTCCCAAGGTTACACGTCCGGACAAAGGATCATCCTCCGAACCAAGTAATCGGAAACCCCAATGCTGGTGTACAGACTCGTTCTACTACAAGTATCCAAAATGAATGTCATTTCTCAGCATTCATATCCATGGTTGAACCCAAATCCATCAAGGAAGCATTAGAGCATGCTGACTGGATTACAGCCATGCAAGAAGAACTTGCAGAATTTGACCGAAATGAAGTTTGGACTCTCGTGCCTCCTCCTCCGAATCATCCCATTATCGGTACGAGATGGGTATTTCGCAACAAGCTAGATGACGTAGGAGTTATTATTCGAAATAAAGCAAGATTGATGGCAAAAGGATTTACACAGATTGAAGGGCTCGACTACGATGAGACCTTTGCTCCTGTTGCACGTCTTGAAGCCATCCGAATCTTTCTTGCTTATGTTGCTCACAAAGGCTTCAAAGTTTACCAAATGGATGTTAAGAGTGCTTTTCTTAATGGTGAACTCGACACTGAAGTATACCTTCAACAGCCCCCCGGTTTTGTTAATCCCTCCTTTCCGAACCACTGTTACAAACTCCGGAAGGCGGTCTACGGACTCAAGCAGGCTCCCCGGGCATGATACGAGACTCTCACTGATTTTCTCAAGCGCTCCGGTTTCCAAAGAGGAATTCTAGATCCTACCCTGTTCCGAAGATCAAATGGAAAACATCTCATGCTGGTACAAATTTATGTGGACGACAGCATTTTTGGATCTACGGATTCATCTATGGTTGTTGACTTTGGTAAACTAATGATCAATCGATCCAAATGAGCATGAATCGGGAGTTAAGCTTCTTTCTTGGCCTCCAAGTCAAACAGACTAATAGAGGAATCTTCATTCACCAAGAGAAGTACATTTCGGAACTCCTCAAGAAATACTCAATGGACACTTGTGCCTCAGCCAAGGTACCAATGGGCTTCGGACACAAGATCTTTTCCGACCCTTCCGGTGTTTCAGTTGATGAAAAGAAGTACCGCGGAATGATTGGATCTTTTCTCTATCTCACAACAAGTCGTCCAGATATCATGTTTTCCACATGTTTATGTGCCAGATTTCAAGTCAATCCAAAAAATGTCTCATCTCTTGGCTGTGAAACAAATTTTCCGATACCTCAAAGGTACAAAGAGTCTCGGAATCTGGTACCCAGCAAACGAGAGCTTCCTACTTCAAGCCTATTAATATTCAAACTATGGTGGTCTTTAACTTGATAGAAAAAGCACTTCAGGTGGCTGTCAATTCTTAGGTGGTCGTTTGGTCAGTTGGTCATCCAAGAAACAGAACTACATTGCACTCTCTACAGCCGAAGCCGAATAGATCGCTGCTACCAGCTGTGCATCTCAGGTTCTGTGGATGAAATATCAACTCTTGGATTATGGTTACCGCTTTCAACGCATTCCTATCTATTGTGATTCTCAAAGTGCAATTGCGATTTCCCACAATCCAATTCAGCACTCAATGACTAAGCACATTGATATAAGTTACCATTTCATAAAATATCATGTTCTAAATGGTAACATTGAACTCATTTTTGTTCCATCTGACGATGAGATTGCTGATGTCTTTACTAAGGCATTAGACGAAACCAAATTCAATGGATTTCTGAACAAGATGGGGATGATGATACCAGATCCTCAATTCTTTCAAGAGACTTGTTCTCTTTGATAGACGTATTAGAAAGAAAATTAGTTCCGATCTCAAAAACTTTTTTCATCTCGGAATACATAGGATCATTTTACTTGTCTTTATTTCTGACCATCACTTGAGTTTTAAGCTGTACAGTTCATCCTGATTATTTGTAATTCAAAGTCCACATTGTCACAGTGCTCGAATTTTCATCTCGGAATATACTTCATAATGGCATCCCGAAATTCCACTCCGGAAAGGTATTGCATTCTACACTTCAGAATTTCAAAATTCACTCCGGAAGTTTTCTCAAACTTCACTCCAGAAGTTTTCTCAACTCTCACTCCGGAATGCTTACCAAATCATGTTTCGGAAACTTTTCTTAAATCTCACTCCGGAATGCTTTCCAAATAATGTTCCATAAACTTTTTCAAATTCACTCCGGAAATTCTTGAAAATCATTATTCTGGAATTTTTGCTCCGGAATCACAAACCTTTTCTGGAATCGCACTGAAGTTTTGACTCCGGAACCAAAACTCTCTCCGGATTATTTTACATTTCGGACCACTTCTCAAAACAACCATGTTCCGGAGCACAACTCTTTATCCTCCGGATCATACACTGTCCGGAACCGCTCATCCGGAATTCCAAAGGTTTATAAGGCAAAACGTTTTTGCAACGGTTACTTTTTAAGAAGATCCTTATCCTATCTTCATTGATTTTCGTGCCAAGATTGCACACCCCCATAAAGCAACCATCGAATCGCCATTTAGGGTTTTCCATTTCAAGCTACAAACAACCCAACCTTTCCCCTCCCAGGTCAACTCAACCCCCAAAAGCAATTACTCATTTAATGCAACCCGTTTCAAACTTGGATCCTCATCATTTTCCATACTGACCCGACCCACTTCCCTTACCTATAAATACTAATTAAAACCCCGTTTTACCTCTTTACGCGCCCAATACTTCCAAAACCCTTAAATTCTCTCTGTGTTCTTCGTGTTCATCAAGCTCTCATCACTCTGCAACAATGGCTTCCCACTCTTCACCACCAAAAACTGCTCCAACTGCCTCAACTCCCAAGAAGTCCATTGCCAAGAAGAAACGCTCAAAGGGTTCTTCATCATCAACATCCACTGAGCCGTTTCTAAGGGACACGACGTAACTGTTTTCCCTAAATCCTGAAGATTATGATGAATTTGTTCATGTTATGATCGAGTTTATCATGAATCATCCAATCTCTGTTCCTCTCACTAAAGTTCCTGAACCACCTCTTCCACTTCGTCATCTTCACAGAGCATTCACAAGCATCAAACTTGATGACGGTGTGTTACAGACGAAGATCGTAGGTGACAAGATTGTGCCTATCTTCAAGACCACGTTTCTCAAAGCAATCGGTGTGAAAGAAAACCCCCAGGGTTTCAGAGTTCAAGAGCCTACCACTGAAGAGTTTCAGACGTTTCTGAATCACATTGGCTACAATCAAGATTACAGGGCCAAAGACTTCAAGAAATCAGCCGTCTTCGGACTATGGACGGTGTTGATGCACTTCATAATTCGAGGGTTGTCCGGAAAGCACGGTGGTACGGACACCCTGAGCAAGGACTGGCTACATGTGGTCTATAGCATCTTCTCCGGACGCGCTAATGCAATTGATCTTCCGGAGGTCCTATGGCAAGACTTCTGCAAGTTTGCCATCAAGAGGAAGGATAACGAAATTTCAAGCCCTAGGTTCTGGGAACTGATGATTCAACAACACTTCAAGGAGATTTCTGAACCACTTCCGGTCTCCGTGATTCCTCCGGGGGTATGTGTCTCATTTAAAGTTGTCAAAGCTTATAGAATTCAGGACCAATCCTTTTTTGGTCCGGTAAGACGACTTTCAGACCATATGTTGGCCTCAATACCTTCCGATTCCATTTATTTGAAACATCATCTGGAGACTTCGGTTGTGTTTGACCCAACACAACCTGCCCCAGTCTCCGTTGAGCCTGTTTCGGAAAAGGCCAAACCTACCGTGTCCGGATCCAAGATTAAGAAATCTGCCAAACGGAAGAATTCTCCCACAAAGCCAAAGCCTCAAAAGAGACCCAAAGTCGGCTCTTCCTCTCCAAAGGAAGATGCTCATGACACTCACGCTGACTCTGGCCGTCCGAACACCCCACCAGCCCACTCATCTGAGGTACCCCTCAATGTTTCAACATCACATGCACACACAGACGGGGAGTCTCCACATAATCCACCCTCACCTTCCCAAAAAGGTGATGTTGATGTTGACCATAGTTCCTTGCACCCCCTGGAACACACCCACGAGTCTCGTTTGATATCCCTCTCGTTTCTCACACAAGCACACACTCCGGAACCCCTGTTTCGGACCCTAAGCATTCTGGAGCTGGAGCAGTCTCTCCGACTCCGGATGCCTCAACTGGTCTGATACCCGGAAGGTATACAGGACGAACAGGTGCTAACGATCCCAAATGGGAAGATTATGTAAACAGGGTTGTTTCCAGACGTCTGGATCTGACAAGAGCTCAAGTGGAGGCCACTCTCACTTCAATGTACAACAGAGCTCATCAAAGCAATCTTTCGTATGTTTCTCCTACAGATGATGATGTTGATCGAGAACTAGCTTCGGAACAACCACCAATCACCACTCACACCAACATCTTCCAAACTAATCCGAATGAAAAACTCTTCGCAGAAATAATGCTCACTGATGAAGGCAAATCTGCTCCGGACCCCAACTTCATGTCATCCATCCGCTTTCAATCCAAGCCATCAACCTCCAAGTCTGCTTTTGACTTCGGATCATCTTCTTCAACCACTCTGGATGGTGGTTCCAACTCCAAGCTCCATGAAGATGATGCCACCACGAAGCCTGGTCCATCCACAAATACTTTATCACGACAAGCTCCGCCGCAACACTCAGACTCTGACTCCGAATCCTCAGCTGGTGATTACATTGATCCTTTTGCTCTCTTCGAAATTCAAACCAATGTTTCGGACACTATGAAGAAGGTCTCCTCAATCGAAACATCTGTAACAGAGCTCAACACAAAAATGGATCAAAAGGTTTCCGGACTTGATTCCAAACTCGATGCCATCCTTTAGTCTCTCTCACAACAGTCCGGACCTTCAGTTGCGGAACGAGAAGCCCAACTTGATCAAATGATCTCTATCATGTTCAAACATTCACTGGAAGAAGTTGAAGCTAAATATGATGCTTCGGTTGAACACTATCTCGACACAATTACTTCTATGCTTAAAGTCCATGACGACTTGGTGTCTACTTCCAACGACCTCATTAAGCAGACCCATGTGTGTCATGAGAAACAAATTCAAAGATTGGAGAAAGAGATCAAGAAGAAGGACGAGATGAATCTCATCATTCAACAAGTCCTCATCAAGCTGATTTGATCCACTTGGAACATTTTCGATGTTCCGAATCGAAAGTTTGATGAGACGTTAGCCGTCCTGGGGCATCTATTCGATCACCTTGCTGCTCAAGCACCCACTTCCCAAGCTTACGATGCTCTCACCAAACAACTCAACACCGGTCTCCAAAAAGTGTTTGAAATTTTTGATGGAATGAAGGAGTCACTGATGCTTGCACCGGTCCGGAGGTTTCCCGATGCAAGAGGGGGAGAAGGTCCAAGCCGACCATGGAAACCTGCCTCTGAGTTCACACTCCGAGATGAAGACTTGAATTCCGACAATGAAGTCCAAGTTGTGTCCGAACTTCTAGGAAATTCCTCTGATGATGAAGAAGACAGTGAAGAAGAAAAATATGTCACCAAAGGAGTTATAGGTCTTGAGGCTCCAAAAAAGCTGTTCCCAAAGGCATTGAATGAGGAAGAGAAGAGGATATGGTCCGCAACCTCTTGGCCATCCACTTTACCAGACGTTCTTCAAAGGGCTATTCAAATGGCCAAAGCCAAATCCTTCCTCACAGCTCAAGCCTTCCGAGCCACTCCTTCTATGCTCCCACCCATTCCGGCTCCGAAAATTGCTGCAATAGACCAGGGTTCTCCACTCCGGATCCCTGATGACATTCCGGAAGATCCTCTTCCGAACCCCACTCTGGAATATGTGGTGGATGAAAACATGCAGGTCATCATGGATGCACTGAAAAGAAACAAAGGCAAAATGTCAATGACTGTTGAACAACAAGCCTTCGACTCCGGACATCCTCTCAAGCAAAAAAAAAAAGGATGGTCCCAGGAGGAAATCAACAAGGCATTAGAGGACAGCATCCGGATCCTAGCTCTAAGGATAATCCTGATCCGATGCGTGGCATATCTCCTCTTTGCCGTTAAGGCATACTCTATGATCAATAAATCGTTCTGTACTTGTACTACGATGTTCCCACCAACGATTCCGAACAACTCGATCTTCCTCTCTCTCCATACAAAAACATTCTATTCCAAGAATGCTCATCCGTTCAAGGAAGTATGGACTAGAAAAAGAATCACCAAAGTCCATGGATTTGCAAGAAAAATCCTAGTGAAATTCGATCTCAACTGCCCACTATTTCGATTTCACGTCTTCCGGAACAATCCCACCTACCGAACCATTACTGATGCAGACTTCCCTTCCTTGAATCTGAACGAAATTCTGACCCTAGCTGCTCACTTTAGAGGAATGCAAAACAACGATATCAGCATGGGTGCCTTTCATGCTGCTCTAAGCTTCCTCAAAGATTACGTCGCTGAATTTTGCAGATGCGACTATGAGCTGGCTTATCTCTACGGAGCTGAAGACTTCGTTGCGAAGGTCACCTATGTTCTTCCGGAAGCTGAACTGCTTGAAGATGGTCCAATTGATGATCCGGTTCTAGGGTTTGTCTACACTACCAGGAAGACAAACAAGAAGGACTTTTTCCGTGTCCTTGACAAACACCTAGTCCCGACCAAAGCACTTCGGAAGTTCATCTCTCGTGCATCAAAGTCTAAAGCTCCAGAAAAGGTCAAAGCAAAGTTTGTAAGTCAACTGACCTGGTACATTGAAGTCAGAGAATGGTTGTTCCGAGCTTACACCTTCATCAAGGAAGAAGCAGTATAATTGAATAGATTGCTAAGTTCACTTAGGGGGAGATTGTTGGAACCTGAAAGTGAACCTCTAGCAATCCTAAGTCTGAATTCCGAAGTACTTGTTTTCCGAAACTAAAATGGTCCGGAGTCAATTGTGAAGAGTGGTCCGGAATCTGTCCGGACCAGAAGAGAAGAAGATGAGAAGCTGAAGGCATTCCGGAATGATCCTCATGTCCGGAATGGATGTTGATCCGGAGTCAATGTATTTTGTCTTTATGCATTTATTAAGTTTGTCTTTGTATTGATGTGACTTTTCATAGGAATTAGTCTTTTGTAATATTAGACAATCAGAATGTCAGAAACATTTCTATTGTCCGGTCCTATGTAAGTTTTTTAGTTCATTCGCTATAACCTTCACTCCTATTTATAGGAGCTTTCAATGCAAAGCCAATACGGATCATTCACTCAACTTTTGGCATTTACTAAGTTTCAAACTTCTTTCAAACATTCTTCTTGTTCTTCATTTATTAGCTTTACCTTGATCATTTGTTCTCATTCTTCATTTAATGACTTGATCATTTGTTGGATATATTAACTAAGACTTGACTGGTCTTTCTAGTCTTGACTAGAACATTTATTAGCAAGCAGACATTGATCTTAAGCATTCACTCAAGGTTTGAGTTCGCAAACCTTGTCCCTGCTCATCAGATCTATTTTGTTCTCTCAGTGCCTCCGGAGAGGCATGTGGAGTTTCGTATCGACTTGGTGCCTGGTGCCACTCCGATAGCAAAGGCACCATATCGGTTGGCACCACCTGAGATGCTGGAGTTATCTACGCACCTCAGGAGCTGCTAGACCGAGGGTTCATACATCCGAGCAGTTCAAACTAACGGTGAAGAACCGTTATCCGAAAAAGAAGGATGGATCGCACAGGATGTGCATCGATTATAGGGAGCTGAACAAACTAACGGTGAAGAACCGTTATCCGTTGCCAAGGATCGATGATTTGTTTGATCAGCTGCAGGGTGCATCTTGGTTTTCCAAGATTGATCTTCGGTCGGGATACCATCAGATGATGATTCGGGATGAGGATATACCGAAGACGGCTTTCAGGACTCGGTATGGGCATTATGAGTTTGTGGTGATGTCGTTTAGGCTCACCAATGCCCCAACAGCGTTCAAGGATCTCATGAACAGGGTGTGTGGACCGATGCTGGATCGGTCGGTGATCATTTTTATTGATGATATCTTGGACTATTCTAAGACCAGGGAGCAGCATGAGCAACATTTGAGGGAGGTACCGGAGACCCTGAGGGCGGAGAAGCTTTATGCAAAGTTCTCCAAGTGTGATTTATGGCTGCGGGAGGTACAGTTTTTGGGGCATATCATCAATCAAGAGGGTATTTCGGTCGATCCAGCCAAGGTCGAGGCTTTGATGAGGTGGGAAGTACCGAAGAACGCATCACAGATTCATAGCTTCTTGGGTTTAGCGGGCTACTATCAGAGATTTATCCAAGATTTCTCCAAGATTGTTGTGTCATTGACCCGCTTGACCAAGAAGAATGTGACCTTTCAGTGGGGCACGGATCAGCAGACGGCTTTTGAGACCCTGAGGGAGAGGTTATGCGAGGCTCCGATCCTAGTACTACCCGAGGGATTGGAAGATTTGGTGGTGTACTGTGACGCATTGATTTCAGGGTTGGGTGCGGTACTGATGCAGAGGGGGAACGTGATAGCTTAGTCATCGAGGCAGTTGAAGCCTCATGAGGCGAATTACCCCACTCACGACATGGAATTGGGGGCAGTGGTGTTGGCCCTCAAGATTTGGAGGCATTACTTGTATGGAGTGAGGTGCACCATCTATACTGATCACAAGAGTTTGAAGTATTTGATGGATCAGCAGAACCTCAATATGCGGAATAGGAGGTGGTTGGATGTACTGAAGCACTATGATTGTGAGATTTTATACCATCCCGAGAAGGCCAACGTGGTGGCCGATGCCTTGAGCCGCAAGGCGGCAGGTTCCCCGATTATGAACGTTTGTTTGAGGATGACCGTGATCTCTCCATTGTTGGATATGATCAAGGAGGCCCATGTCGAGGGGGTGAAGAAGGAGAACTGGAAGAAAGAGCGTATTCAGGGACAATATCCTTTTTCGTTAAGGATAGTCGTTGCCTTTTGACGCAGTGTGGCCGAGTGTGGGTACCAATGACTGGAGGAATGAGACAGAGGATATTAGAGGAGGCACACAAGTCCAAGTTCTCTATTCATCCACAGGCTACAAAAATGTATAGAGACTTGATACTGAGTTATTGGTGGCACTGTATGAAGTGGGAGATCGCCTGGTTTGTGGAGCGGTGCTTGACCTGCAGGAAGGTCAAGGCCGAGCATCAGCGGCCTCATGGAAAGGTTCATCCGCTACCTATTCCCATGTGGAAATGGGAAGAGATCACTATGGACTTCATCACGAAGTTGCCAAGGACGGCGAGGGGGTGGATGCCATATGGGTAATCGTGGACAGACTGTCGAAGAGTGCCCACTTCATTCCGATCTCCAAGAGTATATCTTCGGAGAGGTTGGCGGATATTTATGTACGAGAGGTGGTGGCTAGGCACGGGGTGCCAGTGTCGGTAGTCTCTTACAGGGATGTCCGGTTTACATGTTCTGGAAGAAGTTCCACGAGGAACTGGGTACTCAGCTGCATTTTAGTACGGCGTATCACCCCCAGACTGATGGCCGGAGCGAGAGGACGATCCAGACACTGGAGGACATGCTCCGAGCATGCGTGTTGGATTTTGGAGGTAGTTGGGATACATACCTCCCACTGGCAGAGTTTTCATACAATAACACTTATCATGCCAGTATCGATCGAGCTCCATTCGAGATGTTATATGGTCGGAGGTGTAGAACCCCAGTTTGTTGGGATGAGATTGGACACCGGGTCATGGGGAGCACTGAAGTAGTGCTCAAGACTATCAGGCTGATTCAGCAGGTGCGCGACCGGTTGCGGGTCGCACAGAGCTGTCAGAACAGCTATGCTGACCGACATCGATCAGATCTTGAGTTTCAGGTGGGGGATTTCGTGTTGCTGAAGGTGACGCCCTGGAAAGGGATTATCAGGTTTCGAAAGAGGGGCAAGCTGGGGCCTCGGTATATAGGCCCGTTCAGGATCACGGCCCGGGTGGGCAAGGTGGCATATCGCTTGGATCTTCCAGAGGACCTTAGCCAGATTCACAACACCTTCCATGTGTCTCAGCTTCGGAAGTGTGTCACTGACGAGTCCGCAGTTGTCTTGTTGGACGATATTCAGGTGGATGGGAGCCTGAACTACATCGAGAGGCTGCTGGCCATCTTAGATAGGAAGACGAAGGGTCTTCGGAACAAGGAGGTGAAGCTGGTGAAGGTGCAATGGCAGCACCGAAGGGGCTCCGAATGGACTTGGGAGCCAGAGGAGGAGATGCGAGAGCATTATCCCGATCTATTCGTTGCTATGGACTTCGAGGACGAAGTCTAGTTCAAGTGGGGGAGAGTTGTAACACTCCAAATCAGGTATGACCTTGTAAGCCCTTGAAGTATTTCTAATATATCATAAAAGACCCTTAAGTACGCTGGGCGTACTTATGAGTACGCTTAGCGTACTTGGCAAGGAGGATCGCGGAGGAGCAGCACGTACTCTGGGCGTATGTGTCGGATGTTCAAACCCTAAAATCCGGACTTGAGCACTATATAAACACCCTTAACTCTTTTGAGCCTCACCCTTAACAGCCTCCTTCACCTTCAACCTCCTCTGAAAACCCTTATATCATTTGTGAGTGCATTTTGAGCTTTAAGAGTGCATTTGTGGTTCTTTTAGTGTTCATCCAAGAAGAAAAAGTTGTCAAGGAAGCTTGGAGTGCCATTTGCCTTCAAGAACCTACATATTGTCGACCTTGAGGAGCTTTTGGAGCACGGGAGGTTACAGACAGTTAGGAGAGCAGTTTCGGATTCTTCGGAAGGAGGTGAGTCTTCTCACCATACCCATGGGTATAAGGCACCATGGCCGGCCCATTTTATGATATGTGATACACTAGTTGTAGTAGAGTTATGTGGTATGATAGTTAGCTTTATGTTAAGTAGTATGCTAGTGACTATGTGATATTTGCATGAAATACCATGGGGGGAGCCCATGGCACTTAGATGTAAGACCATACGGGGGAGACCATGGCCGTCCGACAGGGAAAGACCATGGGGGAGCCCATGGCATCCTCATGCAGGGATATATGGTAGAGATAGCTTTACAGCTAATATGATATGTTATGTGGTAGAGATAGCTTTTTAGCTTATGTTATGTGGTAGAGATAGCTTATTAGCTAATATGATATGTGTTATGTGGATTGTTTGTGGGGTATGCTCTGAGGAACTCACTAAGCATTAACTTACAGTTTGTGGATTTGTTTCAGGTACATCTGAGCCCAAGGGCAAGGGCAAGGCTTGATGGCGCGGTGTGCACTCTCTCACCGATGTTTTATGGGACACTCTGATGTTTTTTAATAAAGTTGTAATGAATGTGGATTTGAAAACACTCTGTTTTGGGATTTCATGGTTATTGGAAATATGTCTGGAAAATTAAAAATGAAAAATTTCTTTTGAAATTTTGGGTCGTTACAGAGCGTGTTTGGTTAACCGACACATTGATTAGGTGGTTGTAACATTGGGTGTACCAAGCTAATTGCATGGCTATTCACACCTTGTTTGTGATCCTCAGCATCCCAGTCACAAACTTGAAGGGCACAATTGAGATTTAAACATGTCATTGAAAAGTTCAATGAATCTCAAAAGATCTAGGAATTTCAATTCATTTAAAACTTAATAATCAATTTCGTTTTTCATGGTGGACATTAGTAAATCGTCATTTACCTACCTTCAAATATTTTGCAAATTGGATTACGGCATCCCTCTTCCAAATTGTAAAATATTGTGTTGGGTCATAGCCTTAATATTTCATTTGGGTGTTATATTAAGGACTTAAATCAACTAACTTGAATTTCTCCCTTGTAGATGTCTAGTTCAGACAACTATGGTCTTCCCAAATCTTTTGGAATAAGCTCTCGTCTTGAAGATGATGTTCCACGGTTGGATCGTGGAAATCATACTTCATTTCCTCCACCTCCTCCAATAATTCTCTCTAACCCACAAGTTCAAAGACTTGAAAAGTTTAAGGTCACTCAATCTCTACTTGCAATGAAACATCAAGATGGAAGACCTGTGTGTACTCATGTCTTGGAGATGAAGTCACACATTGACAGGATGAGAGTATCGGGTGTCGTTGTCTCAAGGAAGTTGGCTGTTGACTGGGTTCTTCAATCACTTCCCAATTCATATAGTGAGTTAATTAAGGACTACTATATGAGAGACCACGACATGACCCTTATTGATCTTACCTATTTGCTTGTTGCTGCTGAATCAGCAACGATTTGGCGCACTGGAAAAGCAAATTTTATTGGAGGATCAACTTCTCAAACTTCCATGGAAATTGACAATGGTAACATTGAAAGTCCAGAAAAAGCTTTCTCTTCCCAATGGAAAGGGATTAACCATGGTCAAGTCATTTGACCAAATGGTAAAGAGAAAGGCTAAGTCTGAGATAAACCTCTATAGCATTCCCAAAGAGTCCATATGTTTCTGTTGCCAAAAGAAGGGCATTGGTTGCGAAGCTGCCATATTTACCTGAAAGATCACAAGGATGGTAAAGTCAGAGTGTATGACTCTGCTTCAAGTAAGTCCACTATCTAACTTTATTAAGTTCCTATTTGGAGATTCTTAATACATGATGTGACTAGGTCGCATTTTTATGTTTTGTAGGATCGAAAAGATAGGAAGCTTAAAAGAAGAGTATGTTGAATCTGATCACGAAGATGGATTTCAATCGCATGGTTCGATGATCGGATTTTTAAGCTGCTGCTTGAGAGTTATGATAAACTGCTTAGAAATATGTTGTAACATAGTTTTCATTTGTAATTGCATTGTAAGGAAAAGTTTTCCGCATTTTATAAATAAATAAAATTTTTTGTTTTATTATATCTCCTTGCAATGGCATTTGTGAAAATTAATGTTTGTATGTTTCTATATTAGCAATATGAATTTGATTCTTTCGTTTGTGGTAGTGTCAAAATTTAGCAAATAATGAAAGATTCTCATCACCCAAGTTTCAATTGGACAGAAACTTGGAATCATGCAAGTTGTATGATGAATGAGAATTTTCATATTTGGCAAATTAAGACTATTTCCTTGATCACATGTATATGTGAGTCAAGTAAAGGACTAAGGGATCGAGTACACATTCTTGTGCGCTGGTCAGGTCCACCACAAAGAACGATAAGACTATTCGTCATGATTTACTAAAGTTTAATAAACATGGTGATGCTTACAAGTTTAAGTATAATTCTGAATCATTGGAAAGGTTCAATGTATGGCAGAACGAATAAGAAGAATCAAATTAGGCAGAAAGATAGAAGTTTCTCCAATCTGAAAAGATGGGAGAGTACTTGAGTATCGAGTTTTATGATCATCTTAATGAATATGAAAACCATGTCACAATTGATCCTCTAAGGACATCTTAGTGCATTTGTATGGCTAAGAAGAGGAATCGAGAATTGTTGAAATGGTTAAATCAAGAAGATGAGTCATACTTTGCTCCAAAAACAAGTCTTAGAGTCATACTCCAAGATTGTGCCTTGAGTGACATAATCTTAAGAAAGGTTTATAATGCTTGTCAAATGTAGAGTAACATGTTTTTTACTCTTGTACATTTGAAATTGGTAAGTTGTGATGTCTTGGATAAGACAAAGACCAACTAAGACCAATTGTGTGAAGTGTTTGTCTTGATGAGAATCTGCACTAACTCTTGAATATTTGTTTGTCAAGGAATGTTTCTAGACAAGAGAATCTTATATGCCAAGAGGTCAGTGGGAGTCTTTAAGATCTTGAAAGTTTCAAGAACTAATCAAGAGTAAACCTATTGTTAAACACTAGCACACGACTTGAGTTTTGTAACCTATCGTGCTGACATATTCTTGTTTCGGTGCCCATTCCAGTTAAAGTTGACTATGCATGTGAGTTCTATGAGTTCTCAGTTGTTTACATAACAACCTAGGAAGCAATGGTAGGCCCTTGTGCTGCCAGGTGGCAAGAAATTAAAATTGAACAAGTTCAGTCCATATGAGTTTGGATTTGTCACTAACCTTGTCTTGTGATTATGGTTTTGACAAATTCACATGGATAGGAACACATACACCATAAAATCTAAGTGTCATAAGGTTTCTCTCCAATTCATGAAAATGATTGTGAGGAAACGCTTTCACTAAGTAGATTTTAAGTAAATAGCATTTGTGATATTTACATTCTCAAATTCGATTATGATTACGGCATCCCTCTTCATAATTCGAATTGTGAGAAATGGAAAAGGTCTAAACATTTCAGACTTATGGCTGTAAGTTCTAAAATTGTTAAGACACACATGTGAGCTATCTAAGGAAAGGTGTATGATTTTGAGAAGCCTAGATAAAGTCTTATCGAAACATCTCGTATCAGAAATCTGAACTTTGGTAACGAAAGTCAATAAGTATTGATTTCTAGAAGTCCATCTGATTTCTGGGTACATGTCAAAGCTAGTGGGAGCATAAGTGTTATGCTAGTAAGATAATTATTATGCTAGTGGGAGCATAATTATTATGGTAAGAGTTACAAGTTAGCAATGTTAATTATAGAAAACAAAGGTTTCAATTCGCAAAGTTACAGGGTTTGAAAAGTTGTTTTGTTATAATTAAGGGAGAAAATATTATACTTCATTTCAAATCTAAAAGCTTAGATTAAATTTTTTAATCAAATTTATTCAAGGGCATATATGAATGTTATGTTGAAAAGATTCGGCATACGGAAATTCTATATGGAAATGTTAATTGCGTCCTCAAAATTCAATTATGATTACGTCATCCCTCTTCATAATTCGAATTGTGAGAACATGGCAAATAGAAATATTATAGCAAAAGGCTGGTCAAGTATCATGTCTTTATGTTAGACATTATAAATCACATCCTATATGCTTCGGGTATAGGATCGATTGCATATGCTATAATATTCTCATGTTCTAATTTTCTAATTTTCCAAATATCTAGGGCATTAAGAGGGAAAAAGGAATAGAACCGGATATGACTAAAGTGGTTAAACAACTGTTAAGGACAATCTAAGGTTCGCCAAAGATTGGTCGCTTAAGGACAGTTGGAAGTATAGTAATGGATGGACCATATTGACATTATTATGAATAGACAAGATTTTATTAATAATGAGTTGTCGTATGGAAAATATGGAATGTTTCCTTATTGGGAGTTGAAGAATAGTTGAGAAAGTTAGAAACTTTTATGCAAGAAGGATGTTCAAAGGAATGTACTTTGAATTTGAGACTTCATTTCCATGGAATTGTCTTGTAACAATCTCCAAAGGAATATTTTGTAATATCGTTGGTGAAGTCTCTGTGACTTTTGGTACCTAGACATTACAGAAGAATCATTGCATGATAGTTTAGAATCTAACACTTCCTAGCAGTGACAAGAATTTGGAATTCTTACACTTGCAATAAAGATTTGAAATTGTGAAATGAGCATCATTGAAATGCTTTTCAATTGATCTATTTCACAAAGTCAGGACCATAGACAAACATAGTGTGCATGCTGGAGCATTGCATAGCTATTGTTTTAATTCAAGTATTAAGTTGATAAATCGAAACATTATACAATGAATAATGAGTAATCAATATGGCACTCAAAAGTTTTGGGGCCATATAGGATTAGTATTATTCCTGTGTTTCAATTTGCATGTTTTGACTTCCCGAATAACTAGGTTATTCACACCATCCACAGTCGTTCATACTTTGGAAGTAGGTATTAAGGCAAGACTGTCATGAATGGGTCTGTAGTTTGTCTAGGTGTTTTAGACATAGCTGCAGTGTTCATGAGTACTCCTGGAATAAGATTCGAGTATTGGATTCAACCCACGCTCATTTGAATCACTTCATGGATTTTATCACGAGTGATTGTGAGACGATAATATCTTATATTCTTGAAACCAAGACGTGTGAGTTGTAGTTGCAAGTCGGTTGCACATTGACATATGTAATCGCACCAGTAACTTGGTGTTATAAAACATATCGTTGTGTGTAATTTGATGAGTAAGTACAAGCAAGCATTTGAGTCGAAGTTTATCCGTTCCTTTTACCCCATGTGGATAAAAGCGATATTTGTGGGCTCATCGATGATTTAGTGATGACACCCGAAGTGCTTAGCCAAGCCTGGACTGATTTGATTTGTTCAATTAGTCAGTCGTCATAAATCAGAAATCGAGAAACAACAGATGGACAGATAGAATGATTAAAATCCATGTCTCAGTCCATATGATATCTAGAATGGAGGAATATATGATCCCTTATCTAATGGACGCGTCATTGACTAGGTCAGAGTTCCACAACGGCTTTTAAGAGCTACGATTGCTAGTCGGGATTTTGGAGTCATACTTGCAATAATAGTTATTAGACTTATCCAAGTGGGAGACTGCTGGATTTAGTGTCTAAGCCCATAACTATAATTGGTATGTACTTGACCCGAGAGTAGCATGGTCCATTTGGGTTGCATGGCACCGGAACAATTTGTAAGGATGGACTTTTGAGAAGAGGATATTCATGATTTATTAATATATTATAAGTTCTAATATATCAATATGAAATCACATTATTTAATTAGTATTGATCAAGAATTAATTTGGAATTAATTTTGTGATCAAAAGAGACTAATTAAATATAAGGGGTTGATTTGGTAAAATCATTCATTCTTATGGTGTGGGCCAATGATCCATGATTCCTTAGGTTGGGCTAAACCCATGTGACAACCCATGGATGATCCATGGAGGTTTAGACCCATGGAGCCTAAGGAATATGGAAGGTCATGCACATTAGGGTTTACATGGTGTAACCCTAGTTTTGTCACACTATATAAGAAACCCATTAGCTCCTAAAATTGGCACCCTAGTGTTCTTGGAAGAGCAATAGCCGATTTTATGAGTGCAAGTATTCTCTGTTAATGTCCTCCATTGTTGGTGGTGTTGTGTGATTCCATTTAAGGTGCAACACTTGGGGAACTAAGTTGTTAAAGGCCAAACTCAAGAAAACTACAAGCTACAACCAAGAGGTAACTCTATAACTTCCTTATATGTTGATTATATCATATTGTATGCTAGTTGTAGGCTTAATGCTTTGGAAACAACATTACATGTATAAATAGAGAAAACATAGATCCAAAGCATTTAGGGTTGTATGTGCATCATAGGATGTTGTAGTATACTAAAACCCATCACATACATGAATGAGGAAAGTGCTAAATGGACAGATGCAATTTCACCAAAGAAAAGTTCATCCAGGCTTACTCAACCAACATACAAGCAGCCAATGGGAGCAGTCTCTAGGAAAAAACACCTTACATTCAGCCTCTGCCTCCCATGACTTGGAGAATGCCTGGTAGGCCGAAAACCAAAAGAAGGAGGAGTGCAATTAAAAAAGATAGCAAATTCTCATCCAAGAAAGTGAGTGTTGCAAGGACGGTTAGATGTGGGAGATTTTTGCAGTATGGACACAACAAAAAAGGTTGCCAAAATGATCTGGTGCCAGTAGTTCACAACCAACCTAAAAAGAAAGGAAGACCAAGAAAAGGTCAACAACATCCTCAGTACCAACATCCTAATCAGGCACCAGGGCCATTTTCTCCAATTGATCCTAATCATGAATCAGGGCCATCTGCTCCAACTGTCCCTAATCATGATGTTGTTCCTAATCAAGATCATACTGATCAGGTTGAAGAAGAATCTATGCCTCCTTTGAGGAGAAAAACAAAGAGGGACAAACATCCATCTGTTCCCAGTCAGGGTCTACTGGTAGGAGGAAAATGAGCATTAGAAGAGGTGGTATAAGTGACTTAAGAAGAAGGGGTGTCATTGAAGGTAATTATGTGAATTTGGATGAATGTAATGAAGAAGGTGTGAATGTGAATATGGAGGAAGGTAATGAAAAAGAAGTGAATGTCACTATTGATGAAGGTGTGAGTAGAGGAGGTGTGAGTTGATGTGTGTTAAACGAACTAGTTTTAATCCTAACAAACTCAAATAAAAACAAACACACGCAGGTAGTGTACCTATCGATAGCAGTTTAGTTTAAGCAAGCAGGGTATCGGACACATGGAACGGTAAATAAACTAAATACTAAATTATCTAAAAACAATTAATAAAAGGAAAGGTTTTCTCTAGTTTTACAAGACTGGAAACTTAAACAATTAAATAAGACTCAAACTAAGCAACTAACAGCTAAAGCAATTAAACAATCAACTAAATTCAATAATGGAGAAGACTTTTGTTTAGGTTCGATTTATTTACTCCTATGGTTGATTTTATGGCAAGTGCAATGGATTAATTTTTATTGGCTAACGATTAATGTGATTAGGTTCACGTTCGCTATTACTAATCCTTAGAAAACAAATCAATTTAAGCAGTGATCAAATGATTAAACTAATAAATTTCCTAGTTTATTGATTCGGGTTAAGTAAGACTTGTAATTAGCTAATCAAATTACTAATTCAATTAACCTCTTGTTGATGGTTCGTCACATAAGCTCACACATTAACTTACCGATTTTCTAGTTAACCCTAGTTTCACATTCGCTATTCCTAGGCACATAACAATGTTTTCACATAAATCATATGAGATAAGCAATTAAGAGATGTTCATGCAGCTTAATATACTTGTTAATTAACAGAAAATAGTTGTTGTTAATACATAAGGTTCTTTAACAAGCTTAACAAAACAAAACTCACCAATTTTAATTAATCCAACCACAAAAATCAACACATAGTCATAAATTCATCTATCCTAAACAGAAGATATGAGTTTTAGCTAATGATTACAGCAGAAAGTAACTCAAAAACGAAATCTAATAGTTCACACATAGTTCAAACAAAAGATTAAGTAAAGAGTAAACTAAAATTGCCTTTGATCTTCTCAAAATTGAAAGCTAGGGTTGTTCCACGAGTTCCACAGCTTCCAGTCGCACCTCCAGTCGCAATTTAATCCCCAAAGGTTCCAGAGAAGGGTTTGGTTTCAGGCAATTGACTCCTATTTATAGATTTCTGAAAACAGAGGCGACTCGCCGAGTCCAATAACCGACTCGTCGAGTTCCCTCATTAAAAACCCGTGTACGGCAAGGACTTCTATTTGCTTCGCGAATGTTCGTGTAGACTCGTCGAGTAGGCATCCAACTCGCCGAGTTCTTCAGGATTTTAACTCTTTTTCTTTTGTCTTTAATCCCCGAGCTCCCGATTGCATTTCCCGCTTCCTTTTGCTTCCGAGCACATCTTTTAGGCTGAAAATACAATTTAAACATAATTAAGTACCTTTTATCCATAAATTGCAATAAATTAGCCAAAAAGTATTAAAATTTTATACGAAATATATAGCTAAATATGCACATATCATGAGTGTAGGTGTTGGTCTTCACGCAGTACTTGATGATGTTGAGATGGGGATAAATGGTATACTAGGTGATCAGCTTGAAGAAGAAGTTGTGGAGAATAATGCTGTGTTCAATGAGGGCAATGAGGATGATGATGATGATGTGGTAGAGAAGACTTACCTGACTGCTAATGACATAGCTTCGTATCTAAAAGCAGGGTACACAATGGAGGAGCTAAGAAATATCCCAGAGTTAGAATTGGAAAACATCACTGCACCAGTTGAGCATCAGCTAGAAATCATGTTACATTGGAATAAGTAGTTAGGTTGGTGGGGGTGTGGTGGCGAAGGTATAGACGGGCATACAAAGCTCTTTTTGTTATAAATATTTTTGGTATATTTTGTAAATCCACCCACATACATTAGCATATATGTTTGTGCTTTTTTTTTGGCACATGTTTGTAATTCCACCCCTTTCTAATTTAAATCAAGTTTGTTTACATTTTGGTGCATACAAATTTTTTTATTTGTTGTTGAATTGGTACCATATACACAAGCTATGCTATATAGGTGCATATAATTTGTTGCTGAACTAGCACCATATACACAGGCTATACAAGTTCATATAAGAGCACAAACCGACTCATTTTAATCATACTTTGCTGTTAAATTTCTCATATTAACAGCATATTTTGTTTAATTTACCATCAAATACAAGTGCATATAAGTCAGTAAAACCAACTTCATTATCACAAAATGGGGTTTCAACACATCCATACCATCTGAAGAGTATTACAGACATAATACCAACCTATCAACTACATATTAATGATAACTACGTACAATACGACACACAAATTTTGCCATTAGAAGTCCTGTAATCAAACAAACTAGAACTGTGAATGTGTCTCTGTTCTCATGTTCTCATGCAGGTGCAGTTGGGACGTTGAGGCCGTGAGTTGGGACCTTGAAGCCGTGCAGTCCTCTTCATCGAGCCACCTAAAGAACCCACACCCCCCATATATATATATATATATATATATATATATATATATATATATATATATATATATATATATATGTGTGTGTGTGTGTGTGTGTGTGTGTGTGTGTGTGTGTGAGATTTAATTCACTAATGTTTTTTATTGTTGGTTAACAGCTTCAAAACAAGTACATGAGAAAATCAGAGGGTGATCTCTACATATCCAACTGCCTGGTGATCCATCGTTTCAAGATTCATACACTGGATTCCCATGGGAACTCGCCAATAACTTCTACCCGGCCCTTTGGTATTTTTCTTTTACATTTTTCAAGTTTTCTTGTGGCAACTGAATTAAAAAATAGCACTCTCTTTGAATGCCCATGACCATTCTTTTTCGTTGTTTCTAGTAAAGTCGTTTGAGGTATTGGAGCGATTTGCTCAAATTTTTGTTCTTGGAACATTCTCAAGTGAGTTTAATTTCAAATAATCTCCAAATGTATGATTTTCAGTGTTAATAGAAGCCTTTTTTCTTATTTCAAGAACCATGAACAATCACCTTATCTATTGATGCTAAATGCAATTCTTTTTATTGTACATACCTCAATATAAATATGGTTGGTTGTATAAAAACAATAGGGATAAACGCTACATAACATGACAGGCATCCAACTCAAAACACTGTACAACAAAGAGTTCAGTGGAGTGGTGGAGCCTAAGGTGGCACTAAGTTAAAATCCGGCAATATCCGTGGGGCAATTAAGAGCTCAAGTGGAGTGGCTTTGAGATTTGTCAATCCAGGGCTTTCAGTCATGTCAACCGCTTCAGATGATGGATTTTTGAACTCAAATCCATGTATGATATTGGCCAATATCAATTGCAAAGCATTTAGAGCGAACGAGATTCCCAAGCACATTCTTCTACCACTACCAAATGGAATCAACTCAAAATGTTGACCCTTGATATCGATATCCTTTTTGCTTGTCAAGAATCTCTCGGGTATGAATTCAAATGGATCTTCCCATATTTCAGGATCATGTTGAATCTTCCAAATATTTACCAAAAGTCGAGTCCCTTTAGGAACAGTGTAACCACCTACGATGCAGTCTTCTGTAGACTCATGAGGAACAGAAAGTGGCCCAGCTGGGTAAAGTCGCATTGTTTCTTTGATAATGGCTTGAAGATAGACCAAGTTCTTCAAATCCGACTCTTCAACCATTCTATCTGCTCCTACATGCTTCTCGATCTCTTCTTGGGCTTTCTTTAACACAACAGGGTTGTTGACCAGTAAAGCTAAACCCCATGTTAGAGTCGCTGTTGTGGTATCGCTGGCTGCAGCTAAAAGTGCCTGATAAAAGCAATAAAAACTCACAACTGTTCTATTGATACGTAACTTAAGCATTACAAAAATAATACCAAGCATGTAGCTTTCACAATCGCATCAGTGCTGAAGCCAGAAATATCCTTTTTAAGTTCTTTAACACGAGACAACAAAGCGGACATGAAGGCCTGTTCTTCTTCCCTCTCATCTACATGTTGTGTTGAATTCATCTTCTTTCTATGCTCTTCTAACCATCCTTCAATTACAACATCCAATTCTTTAGCTGTCTTCTTCATCTTCTTCTCATACCCTCCTATATCCATCCACCTCAACCATGGAATGGCATCAGAAGGTACAAACGCGCCCAATAGTTCTGAAAACCATCTAATGGAATTCTTAAATTCAACTTCCTTTTCTTCTCCAGCTGAAAATCGGTTCCCAAAGATCACCCTCACAGTCATGTTTAGAATCAAGTTCCTGAACCACTGTTTCATATCAACCTTTATCGTTTCAGATGACCCTTTATTTGTCTTCCAATCTTTATACAAGTCTGTAATGGATGACTTCAATTCGGAGGCTCGGATACTTGAAAGCATTTGAAGGCGATGATGAGAGGCAAGTTCAAGAACAACTATCTTCCGTATCTCACGCCAGTATGATACATATGGTGAAAGAGCGAAATTAGCATAGTTGTAGCCCATCAGCTCAGTTGCCATGGACTTTGGTCTGGTTGCAAAGACTCTATCGTTTGTGGTTAAGCACTCTTTAGCCATCTCTGCATTGCTCACAACTAGGACTCGATTAATCCCAAGTTTGATGGTGAATATTGGCCCAAACTTGTGGGCCATAGAGCCTAAGAGTTTGTGAGGAACTTGAGAACCAGATAAAAGATACAGGTGACCAATTATCGGCCATGAACCTGGTGCTTCAGGTACTGTCTTTCCTAATCCTTTGCTGCTCGTGTAATTAGCTCGACTTCTTATCCACGCCAGATGACCAAAAAGCAGGAAACAAGATATACTTGCTGTAAAGATTATGAATGATAGAAGTAAATCCATGATTATCTTTTTGGTGTGATATGGATGAAGTACTGAAACTTGAGGCGATTGTAGTGGTAGTTGATACAGCTGGGGACCCTATTATACACCACTAGCGGCACATTGAGTAACGGGCTAAGTTGCCTAAGTAGATAAATGGTTCTTGTTAGTTCGTTTTTCAACATTTAATCGTAAGATGGTCAAACACGTATCACCATGTTAGTGACATTTGAGGAAATACGTGTGCTAGCTAGCCCACTAAACAAATAAGTCAAAGAAAAAACAAATATATAAAAAAAAAAGAGGTTAGATGTTATATATTATCTTCTTTTAATTTTAATTACAGCAAAACTTATCGAAGGATATTCATTAAAAAAACCAAATGTTTTTTATATATTATTGAAAACGATTAAGTTAATTTTTACCGAAATGATATTTTACTTCGAAATGAGATATTTTGGAAGTAACTAGGTATATAAAATTCAACTCTTTCTGTCTTTCACCAAAAAAATCTTTAAAAAAAACTATATCTTAGCGAATATTTTTCTAGACAAACTACACCTTTTTATGACGTTTTATCGAGATTTAATTATGTTTTTGTAAGTTTGTTTTTGATATGATTAGATTTATCATGAAAACGGGAACTATGGACTCCAGAAAACGTATTCCGAACATGTACATAAGATTCAAAGTTCCGGCCACCTTGTTTTATGATATTTTTCACATTTAATTTTACACAATAAAATGTTATATTGGTTAAAATGATGTTGACCCCAAATTGAATATATTGATGTCTTTTATTTTTCAGATTTCGGACTTAAAATTATGCATCAAAGCAACGTCTTTGTTTAGGAATTTTAGTCTCCGCTTACCACGAAGGAATTTGAAAAAGTTGTATCAATGGTGCTCGTTTTAATAATCCTGGTTCTAGGCCTCACGTATCTTCGAGGATGAAGGCACTAATTCCATTGGATTTGCCATAGTCTATTAGCGTTTAGGGGTTGGGGTTACGTGTCAAACGAGTCATGACTTCGATTCATAAGGGAGGAGGGAGTCATTTCCTCCCAACCCACTGAACTCACTGCCACATCAGCTTTTCTTTTTTATTTTTCTTCATCTTTCCCAACCCACAACACACGGAAACCCTATCTTTTTCAACCCACTCAATTAAAAAAAATACAAAACAATCAAGGTAAAATCTTAATTAGCAATAGAGTTACCGCCGGTACCACTCTCTCTTTAGCAGGTTGTTTAATTGGTTTCACCAACCCACTTCATCCTCTCACTCTACTTTCTCTCTCTCATTTTCTCTTGTACCATGTGTTGGTGATTTGTTATCATCAATGTTATTTAAGTGTAATGGGATTACTTTGTTGACTAAAAATGATCTTGATAAATATTAAACAAGTAAGGAAGGTGTGGAGTACACACTTGTTTAAGTTTGATCAAGTATCAAAGTATACTGTCATTTAGGGGGGAAGCCCCTGAACGAACGGGGGTCCGGGGGCAGCGCCCCTGGGAGCGGGGTCCAAGGGGCGGCAGCCCCTGGCGGGGTCCAAGGGGCAGAGCCCCTGGCTGTATTAAAAATGCATCAGAAAATCCAAATTTTGAATATTTGACCCGTTTTTGACTTAGCATTAATCCTTATACAAAACTCGGATTTATAACAGTTTTGACTGTTGAGAAAAACTGTTATATGACAGTTTTGACAGTTTTTCAGACAAGGAAGGTTTATAACCAATTTTTAGCCAGTTTTCTGGTACTCACGAAATTACACCATCTCATTCTCTTTCTTTCTCTCTGATTTTCTCTGAGTCTTATCCAATTGAGGATTTGGGAGTACCACCCAAATACTTCGATTTGAAAGTGTTTTATCACGATTCTCAGATTTCCAAGTGCCACTAAACCATATTTCTAACACCATGTGCTTTAAAACTTATACCTTAGTTGTTTAGTATTTTTTTTTTAATTGAGTGGGTTGAAAAAGATAGGATTTCCGTGTGTTGTGGGTTGGGAAAGATGAAGAAAAATCAAAGAGAAACGCTGATGCGGCAGTGGGTTGGTTCAGTGGGTTGGGAGGGAACGACTCTCTCCTCCCTAATAGTCATGGTCGATGACTTATGTATTTGAGATGAAGAAGCACCATCAATTACTCCATCGAGTGACTTAGTCCATTAAACATTTGTGGTTTGGGGTTTAGGATGTCTTTGTATTTCATTATATATAGGTGTGAAAGCATTAAATTTTTCGTATTCATTAACTTTATAACTTTTTATTTACATGATGAATATAGGATACATATTTAAATAAATAACTGGACATTGTTAAGTTTGTGAACACCAAATAATATTTCATATGATAAACATATAGTTCCAAAAATTACTTAAATCAAACATAGAATATTATTGAATACATGACTAACTAACATTCATCTTCTTATTTAAATGACAAATATATTCAATTGGTCGATGTAAGATACATATTAAGTATTAAGGATTATCCTCTTATTTAAATATTCCCTAATAAATGAAAATAATTTTGTCACATGTCATCCTCTCTTTCATTATGCCACATGTCATTTTGTCATAATTTTGAGATATTTATTTTTCACTTGTCATTTACTTTATTTTTTATTTTTCAATATATCATTAATTTAGTTTCCATAAATTAAACATACCATAATGACTATATTAATTTCAAATTTCAAATATTAATTTCAAATTTCAAATATTAATTTCAAACTTCAATTTCAATTTTAAATAAATTTATAATTTAAACTTTCGTATTTAAGATTTTGTTATAATTAACACTTTTATTACACGGGTCTGACAACTAAACACATAATTTTAATTTATTTATTTTTTTTGCATGTTTTTTCAAAGAAACTTTCCGTTTAATCATTCGTATTTAACATTTTGTTTTAATCAACCCGTATAGTATCCAGGTCTCACAACTAGTGACAAATATATTCAATTCGTCGAAATAAGATACATATTAAGGATTGGGTGAAGTGACAAAATGGTAGTGTTTGATGTATTTGTAGTAGGCAACACCTACAAAATAAATAAACAAATAAAATCATTTAGTAATATTGTTTGATAAATAAATAATTAATGTGATTTACTAGAACTGGATTCATATTTCACTTTCATAACCATGTATTATCCGGTTTAATAAGTAGATACCAACTTTATCTGTGAATCACATAATACTTTGTAGTCTTTAGTGTGTACTTTGGTAACATGTAACTGAGTCGAGCCAACTCATGAAATACTCGAGACCGATTCGAAAAACACTCGAAATCGATTTAGTTCAAGTCAAGTCGAACTCGAGTTACTCAAGTACATTATCAAGCCACCTAAGTACATTATCAAGCCAGACTCGAGTATTGAAATACTCACCTAGTGAAACTCGCAAGCTTAATTGTGCATAGTTATATTTAGACTTTTACCCTTTATTTTATTAATATATCATACACCTATACACAATACCCTCTTTTGAAAGATTAGCATGTCTACGTTTCCCCACCGACCACTCATCACGCTTCCTGGTAAGCTTGTTGCTTACTTACTTAATCATGCATCCGTCATCCTAAGGTTAGCTACCTTCTTTCTTGCTTAAACTGCTCTCAACCCTACACACTAGGTTCTAAAAATGGCGTCATTTGGTCGCTCGTGTCTGCTTGCTTCCGGTCAGCCTGACCTCAGGATGAGGCTGAAAACTTGGCGATGGGTTTTCCTACTTGGCGGTGGCGTTTTCCCCAAAGTTACTTGCCACTCTTGGATCACACCGCCACCTCCCCTTGATTGTGGCCGAGTCACCCGCTAACTTCTTCTTCACGCCGACTCCATGTTTATTCTCTATTTAAAGTAGTATAATTTCATTCGTTTGTTGTAAATTTTGTTTTTTAGGATTTTGTCTTTCTTCTTTCCCTAATTCTAGGATTGATTAGTTGTTGTTTCCCTCTCAAGCCTTTTGCTTTATTCTCACCTCCTTCTTCCTGTAATGTTTCAAAAACTAAGTACTCAATATGCCTTAGTTCCTCTTTTTCTCTCTAGGGTTTTGTTGCTTCACAATTGACGCTAAAAAGGACGGAAGGTCAGGGCCTACTGAAGACACAATTCTGAAGATTGAGACTAATGAAAAATCGATGCCATGGATGCTTAAATTAAGGTAATCTGTTTTCCCATTTTCTATTTCTAGAATTTTTTTGTCGTCGACTGTATCCACCTTCCTATTCTTCCCTGTTGTTCTCATATGATTCTATTTCACTTTTCCATGATTTTTCTATGGTTTGTTTGTTAATTCAAATTTAAACATTTATCTATGATTTTTAAGTTTCTTTTATCTATTCAAATAACAGCCTTATTGGTTTTTTTTCTGTTGTTAGCGTTCGTTTAGTTTATGAAATAATTCAAATTGTGTATGGTTATCAAATAATTTGAAGTGGTTTGTTTTTACCTATGAGTTTGCACTATATGTTAGGAAACACGAATTCTTGTTGTAGCATTTAAATAAGAATTGCTTTGTTTTCTTCATCTATTTATTATTTTTTTTATTTTCTTTTGAATTATGAAATCCCGGGTTGGTGTTATTATGTGTAAGTGGTAGTAGATGCATTGATCATCCGATTTCAAAAGGGAGTCTTTCTTATTGACAAAGAAGAGTTTGGTTATATGGGTGGTGAACAAGAATTTGATTAACCATTACCAATCATTCCTGCTTGCAAGTTGTATACAGCAATGCTTGCAAGTTGTATACAATAGTCTAGGTGAGAGAGACTTTAATTATTCATACAATCATACTTCTGGATGTGGTAGATTTACATGCCTCTTGCATTTACTTTCCTGGGTAAGAAACGAGTTGGCAGTAAGTTTTTATGGTGAATTAAAGCTCTTTGTTATTATATATTTTAGATTATGGGCGTGTTCGGCACGCAGCTTTCAGCTTTTGGGAGCTTCTAGCTTCTAGCTTTTAAGAAAACGTTAGTTAAAAAGAAAAAGTCTCGTTCGGCGACAGGAGCGTTTAGCTTCTAGCCTAAACAAAAACCTCCAAAATCAAAAGCTACATGGAGTAGCTTTCAACAAAAAGCTCTAAAATCAAAAGATATCCGCTACCAGCTAGTTTTGCAGAACACGCCCTATATATTTGTCTGGTATTTGTTTTTCAATTGGGTGGTTCTTTGAATTGTAGGGGAACGCTAGAAAAGATGCATTTTCTTTATAGGAACAAACTGTTGCAACTGAGAAAGGGAGAAAGGTTTCAATTCATTTGATTCTCATTTTTCTTGATTTTCATGCTCACCCTCTTCTCTTGGATAACTATTGGAACTCCTTTTTATGATTTTTAGTGATACGAGGGGGTTTGTAGGTGAATCTAGATTGAAACTGATGTAGTTTGCAAAGTATAGGCTTTTGTGAGAGAAGTGGGATGAAACAAAGGTCAGAATGATGGAAATAGGAAGGTTAAACTATATGATAGATTCATGATTGTTTTTCTACTTCTGACTTATGAGGTTTATTTTATTGCACGTTACGTCAGCCTTGCGGTTTGACTTACAAGATATGATTTGGGAACATTATGTATGAATTGATTTTCTTCTTACTGGGTTTTTTGAACACTTATTTCGAAAAAAAAAATTGTTCGGCACTAGAAGAAGACTTGGAGTTTCAACACATTACAGGTGTTCTCAAACTATAACATATTGGTTTAGTTTTTTGGGGGGTTTGATTTCAAAATCGCCGATGAATTCCCCTCTGAACCTACTCATTTGAAGGTTAGTAAATGCAAAATAAAATTAATGATGTAAACTGTAAAGGCAAGTATTAAGTTGCATCAGAAGTGTCAATTTATATTTTTTTAGTGAAATATATACTGAACTTTTATTTATTTTTATTTTATAGTATTATTTTAAATTTTATATTAATTCAAATAAAAGGGCCAAAATTGCAATGGGATTACTTTATATTGTAAAAAATCATCTGAACTCCAAAATTGTAACATGGAAGGTTAATGCATGTATTAACAATTGATCAAAGGTCAATGGTTTTTTTGGTAAACCACCAGAAGATTCTCATATTACTATATTACTGGTGCTTTTTTTTTAATCAGAACAAAACTCTATTGTAATGTGTAGCCTTTTGCTCGCATTACTTACTTCCATTCGTTATTTATTACAACCTTCTACTTTAATTATAACGCTAAACTTTGAAAATATTTACAGGCTTTCACTATTGCGTAGGAAGGCAACTGCACCTTAGCCCTGTTTATTACAACCTTCTACTTTAATTTCAAAAACTTGTTCCCAAGGAAATAAATGTAAATTATTAACTTAATAACTCTTTTACTTTCGGGTCTTCAAAAACTTGTTTCATTTTGATGCAGTTGTTTTGAACACTGTCTCTTTTTGTTTCTTCGTTGTAAGCCTCCTTTTGATTACATTACACAAACTAAATAGAAAACCTAATACATTACTTACTTGATTATATATCACAACAAATTAACAAGTGTTGCAATTCTCCAGAGAAGATGATAGCCATGAGTTTTAGAGAATGAAGAATCATGGCACTCCAATACAGTGGATGATGACAACTTGTAGTTTTTTGTAATAAGTGACATGAATACATCTAACTAATCCTCCAGTATATGAATCCATCCATGAAGATAAGTATACTTATCCAGCATCATGGGACATGAATAGTAACTGTAAAAAATTTTGAGCAGTAAAACAACTTAATGGAATTATGGAAGGCCAGAAAACAGAGATGAAATGACTTCATTGGTACATAATTCGACAATGGACAACCATGAAAGATAACTAGCCATCATATGAGTTCCAAATTCAAATTCAGTGTCAAACTCAAATACATCAACTTCAGATGTACCAATTCAAGAACATGGACAACAAGATCATAAGGATTTAAAAAGTTCTAAACTGTAAAGAACATACACTTATAATATTGAAGAAATTAAGTAATATACTCAAATTTACATAACATCATGATTCTGGATGATTACCTCGCAGAAGATCCATCGGAATGTATGGTTGAAAGATAGATAATTACCCACGAGCTTTGAGCTCCGCAAGACGCCGGGATAGATCATCCTCGTCGACCTTTTCTGTATTCTTCACCGGCACAGCATGCCCAGCCGCCTGAGGCAATCCAACCGACACCTCAAGCCCATAATCATCAGCCACTTGGTGCATCAAACTATTAACCTCCCCTTCCGGAGTCGAAAGCGAAGTACTTCCAGCCATCGAACTCTCCATAAACTCAGCCTGCACCTCCATATTCACAAACTGTTTCTCGAACTGATCCATCGTTTCCGACATCTTCTGTAAGTTCCCTGTAGCTAGAGTTGACTCCAAGGACTTGACGATCCCCGACATGGATTTACTAATCGTGGTCATTTTCGCCTGAGTATCAAGCCTGGCAACGACAGCATCCAAGCGGGAGGATAAACGAAGGTAATTCATCTGCTCGTTGCGTTTACGGATGGCGTTTTCGGCGTAAATCCGAGCTCCGTCCATGTTACCTTTTTCTATTGCCTTTTTGACTTTGAGTTTTTCGGATTTCTCATCTTTTTCGCATTTTCTTGCTTGACGTTGGAGGCTCTTGGCCGTGAATTTGAGCTCCATGATCTGGTTCATAAGCTTCTCGGCCTGTCGGCTCCCCATTTTTGTTGTATCTAGGGTTTTGAGAAAGTAAAGGGTCTTTCGATTTGGGAAGAAGAGGAGTGATATGAGGTTGAAGAATCTGTGCGTTTCGCGTTTTGTACAAAAGGTAACAAAGAATAGTTCACTTTTCACAAGAATAAAAGAGTAAAGGGAACAAAATGCCCTTGTGGTTTGGGAGTTTATGGTAATTTATGTGGATGGTTTTTTAATTTATATTTTTTGTAATTCGGTTCGTGTAGAAGGGGTGTTGAAAATAATTATTACTCGATTATTCAATCCGATCCGTTTTGAATTCAGATTGATTAGGTCGGGTAAATCAGCTATTGGATTTGGAAATTCGGATAATCAGATAACCTGATATTTAAATAAGTCAGGTATTAGATGGGTTTAAAAAAATTCGGATATACCCAATTAAACTATAAAATTTTACATAGAACAATTTCTTGCAAAATGATTGTAGATTGTTGCTGGAAATTTTGTGCCTATAACTTCACGGTAATATAAAGCATACGAAATCATTTTTATATGACCTTTAAACCTTATGTTCAACTTCAACATGCCCAAATTAATCATAAAAAAATTGCCTTCCAACTTAAATGTAATAAAAATCCAATTAATGACACTTACGTAATTTTTGAATATACCTGAAAATGTCCTACCCGACTTGAAACCCGAAAACCCGAATTGCAATATAGGTTGGTATCAGTTATTATTATTTTAAGGAAAACCCTGATAATCAACAGACAAGCACAGATCATACGGATCAATAAGCATAGCATTATCATATCTACCAGGATACAGATCTAACATATCACTATAATACTCAATCATGCATTAATCAGGGTACTCATTCCAAAAGGGCCGACCTTGGTGCCTTCGACCCAACAAGTATAGTGAGGAATACTCATCTCACAAAGTCAAAATGTGTTGAAACCTCTGAATGCTGACCCACGGAAAATCCCGAACTATCACAGAAACAAACATCCAATTAACAATTGGAATACCCTTCATGACTAAGGGCCCAAACATAGGGTAATTATCCATTTTACCCTTTCCCTAATTGGGCCAAGGCCCAAGTCCAAATATTGATCCAAAAGGCCCAAATAACTTCAAGGCCCATACTTAGCCTAATTTTCCAAATTGAGCCCAACTCCTTATCGGTCCTTATCCTAAGTTCCAACTCTCAAATCAGCCCAAAACACTCATACCCTGAAGTCCAAAGAGGGCCTAAGCATTCAAGCCCAAAAGATGGCCCAACACCCGAAGCCCAAGTCCGAAGTCCACACAGAAGGCGTACGCGGGACGTAACCTTTCGGTACGTTGGGCGTACACCGCCTCGCATTGACCACCATAGGGGTGGTTGACTCAATACGTGGGGTGTACATCCACTTACGCGGGGCGTACCCTCGTAGATCTTAAAATCCTTATAAATGCTTAATGGATTAAGCACCTAAGCTCAAGCTTCAGATCCATTACTCAAAAGTACTCTAGAAACCATAAAGTCTCAAACTTTAAGACTTTGGTCATCCAAAAAGGGCTTAATGCATGGTCTTAATCCATTAAGACCTCCTACAAAGAACAAGGGACCAAACTAGCTCAAGGGACCTCATTTTTATGCCTTAGGACCCATCCTCGGGTCTGAAAGGACAGCCCAACATGACCAAAACAAAGCATGCACAACATTGGGACTCTTGGGAGAAGAAGAATACCAAAAAGCAACCAAAACAAGATCTAAACAATCCAAGCATAAGGTAGAAGCTTTATACCTTCTGAAGCTTCCCAAGAAGATGATAATCCCAGATCTACAAGCTTGCTTCCTTCCTTGACTCCTTTGATGCACTAACTTCTCCTTTTGGCACACAAAAATCACACTATAAGCTCAAAATGCTCACTATGGGGGTTAGGGTTCTCCCCAAATGGCTAAGGGACTTGGAGGCTGAATGAGTGAGTCAAAATGACCCATAATGGTGCTTAAATAATCCACAAACCCTGAAAATTAGGGTTTCACCCAGACACGCGTACGCCCTGCGTACATATGTGTACCCCCAGCGTACTAGGGCATGCCCTAGTACGCTTAGCCTACCTACATGTACGCCCAACGTACAACTCAAGCTCCCAAGAATTACCAATTTGCCACTAGGTCTTCTTAGGGCTAATTCCAACCAATTTCAAGGACCAGAATGACATATATATTTACCAAAGGAAGGATTCGAAAATACCTGAAAACCCGGGATGTTACAGGCCTAGCAATGGTGAAGATGTCGCTCTCTTTCTCTTGGCGCTTACCCATGTCTTTTTTAGCTCGGGCATTCTTTTGGTCGGCATCGAATTTGGATCTTAAGTCCTTTGCAATATCAGAGAAGTTGTCCTTTAGTTGTTTTTCTTCAATTTCTTTCTTCAGAATCGTGCACTCGCCAGTTTCGTGAGTTCTACTTTTGTGGAACTCACGGTACTTGCCTTTTTCGCTTTCCGCTTTTGGAGGCGTTTTCTCAATGGCATGTACGTCACTTCGATGGTTCTGGTGCTCATCCTTGTTGAATGGATGATATCTTTGGGACGAATGTCACGAATCCCGATTGTGCTTGTCGTGGCCCCCGTCCTAGCGCTCTCGATGGTCGATATTAGGTCGAGAGACTGCTTCTTCTTGTTTTATGTATACATTGGCGACAGCCTTTAGGTTGGCCTTTTTTCTCTCTTCACCTTCAATTTGTCTGGGATATTTCTCTACTCTGTACTTGAGCTCGTCCCTTGATTGGGGTACCGTCCCTTTCATCTCCATCGATAGAGGGTCGGGGATTAAACCTTGGGTGAAGGCACTTGTAAAAAGGAATTCCTCATGGCCTAGGACGTTAAGCATTGTGTTAGGTGCAATTTGTGCACCTTTTTGCACACCTTTTAGTCCTATTTCATGCATCTATTTAGCATAATTGTTCTTCCTTTTTCTTGCATTTCATCATATTCATGTTAGTCTCTAGAACAACCTTATTTGCACACTTTCATGTCTTTTTCAGGTAAACCGGAGCTTGGAATGCGCTTTGGGAGGTGCCGGGAAGCATTGGTGAAGATTTCGGGATGATCGGACGAAGAACGGAAAAGTTGGAAAAATCAAGTTTGGATTCGGAGTCAGAGGGGTACACGGGTCGTGTTGGATTTACACTGAAAAGTGAGCACGGGGCGTGTTTGACCAAGAAGAAGCTGTTGACCATGCTGAACACGGGCCGTGTCAGTTTAGTGCAAATCAACATAGGCCGTGTTGACTGCTGAACACGACCCGTGTCAGTTTAGCCTATTTTGACACGGGCCGTGTTCGACCCAAAAACTATCTTTTGGCAGTTTTTCCTCTTTTTCATATCACGGGAATTGGGTTATTTTTACACACACAGAACATACCAGAGCACTTTTGGAGAGGAGAATTCAAGGGTTTTAGCAAGGGTTTGTGCGTTAATCATTGGGAAACATTTTAATTCCTTCTTTGTAAGCACTTTAGCACTTAATTTCATCTTTTAAACTTGTTAATCTTGTTCTAGCCATGTGTGGCTAGAACCCTAACTTCTCCAATTTCATGTTTTGACTTTTTGGTTGTGAATCAAATCATATGACCTGATGTTTGTGTTTAATTTCTATCTAGTGAAACTGATTTTATTTCAATCGAATGTTTGATTCTAATAATGATTCTTATTAGCCATTTGAATTAGGGTTAAGTCATTCAAGTTATTCATTTTGCAAAATCCGTAATTGTTTTGTGAATAGAACTAAGTAACAAGCATTAAATTGATTTCTTATGAATGAATTTAGTGTAAATCTTTTCACATATTCTTACGCTCCCGAGCTTGTGAGGAGTATTGGGTGTTGTTGGGAACATTCACAATAAGCTTAATGCAATCTTTTAATCTAATTCTAAGAGCTTGTTTAGATTAGGTTAGCAAGGTTAGGATTAATCAAAGAGCTTGTTTTGATTGATTAATGTGGTGAATGGAAAGTGTTAGAGCTTGTTAACACTTTCAAGTACCAACTTAGATAGAATGAAACAAATGTCTTGTCATCTTTGATTCACATTGCTGGATTGTCATACATGAAGTTGGAGTCCTTACAAAAATTTGAACGTAATTCATTCGTTTAGTTGTTTACTCGTGTTTTAAATTTGTTTGTTTAATCATTGCATTCAAAACCCCCCTCTTAATCTTTTGTGAACAAATACCTTACGCAAAACATGTATAGACTTATTGTCCCGTGTCTCTGTGGATCGACCCTACTTGCCTTGTACTACCTTTCTAGTGCAATATAGTGGGATTATTTTGGAGTATATCGTACCCCTATTATTTTTTGGGTTTGACACGCCTAACACATTGCCAAAGTGAATCTATCGTAATACGCTCTTATTGACTCTCCCTCCTTTTTCTTACATGCCACGATTGAATTCGCATATCCCTTAGCCTTCCTTAATTGCATGAAATTATTGAGGAAGAGCCGAAGAGGTACCGTAGCTGCTCAAAGCTCGAGATACTACCAGGTCGTAGTGCCTTGAACCAGTTTCATGTATTTCCCGATAGCATGACAGGGAAATACGTGCAAGTGAACCATTTATCCATTCTCAATGACGTCATCGTCCACTCATAAGTGTCGATGTGTTCATCCGAATCGGTGGTGCCATCATACTTTGGGATGTTTGGTATCATCTGTGACATCCCCAAATTCACGGTCATTTTAAAAATTTTATTTATGCTTATATTAAAATCAGAGTATCCTTTTTAAAAAGTAGTATTGTGGAATTTGTTCCCAGAAAACATGATAAATATATTATCAAAGCATTTCCGAAGAAATGTATTTTATTTATGTTAAAACATTGGGATGTCATCGTCAATACATAAACATAAGCATAAACAAACCTTACATTCATTTACACTAATGAATTACATTTCCTTTAATCTCTCAGTGTAATGTATCTTCACATCGATACCTGTGATAGAAATAGACTGAGTGGGTCGGGTTGGGAAACCTGATGAGTACATAGGGTTTTCAACCCACAATAATATAATTATTATTTTTAATCATCAAACAATTAACCCAATTTTCCATCCCCATTATCTTCTTTATTCTTAAGGATCTTTCCTAAGAATCATCTATTCTTCACTTATTCATTCCTAAGGAATAGGCTCGAAGTCCATCGCTGCCAAGGTTATCTAACGGGCACTAAGTCCATAGCTTCCAGTGTTATCCATTAGGCACTAAGTCCATAGCTGCCAATGTCCATCTATAAGGCACTAATTCCATAGTTGCCAACGTTTATCTAATAGGCACTAAGTCCATAGTTGCCAACGTTTATCTAATAGGCACTAAGTCCATAGCTGCCAACGTTCATCTATAGGGCACTAAATCCATAGCTGCCAACGTCCATTCACAAGGCACTAAGTCCATAGTTTCCAGGGTTTTTAGAGTACATCTGGTGAACACGTAGTTGAAATGTTATCTATTAGGCACAACTGCCAATATTATCCATTAGGCGCAGCTGCCATGATATTTAGAGTACATCTGGTGAATACGTAGTTCCAAAACACCTACAGGTTGTGGCACAGTTGCTAATGTTCATTTATATAATCTTTCATCTCTCATCATTCATCTACCCATTTTTACCTAATATTCTTATATGTATAAAAATACGTATAAAGTTTAAATCAACTAAAACATGTATAAATCGTTCATCTAGCATAGATATCAGGAACACATACAATAAGAACATATAGCATGTATTAATATTAAATACTTCATATCTATGTGTAAGATGAAAGTAATTATGCACTCACTTGTTAAAGTGATGACTCGAAATTCGGGAAGTGCTTCGCTTCTAACAATTTTCTTTTCCTTCGACGAAACCTAGTATCATTATTACTAGATTTTAGTCTAATGTTTATTGCGACTAATTATTAGTCTAGATTTATCATTAACTCAAAGTCTACTTCAAGATCTATCAAGTAAGAAACAACCAAGTAGGATCATATCGGAGGTAGAGTCCGTTTGGTATATAAAGTATATTGTTTGGAAACCCCACTTTAAACACCTCACTAAATCACAGCCTAGACATCATCCCCGTAAGTAGATCAATCAGTATAACGACTTGGAATCACTGATAAATCTTGTTTATAGGTTCATAATAATGATAATGAACTTAAACAAAAGTTATACTTAAAGTAGGGTAAGCATAACTCACTTACTGGGGGTTTTAGCGAGGAACCGAGCTCTGCGCGGGAAGAACTTCTGAGCCGAAAGATCTTCTTCTCGGGGCTTTCCGGCGCTCCGGTACTCGCTTCTAACACATAGGAGGTGCTAGGGAAAGGCTTAGAGGGTTTGGGGGTATTTGGGAGAGATGAAGTGATTTGTGCCTCTATTTATAGGATGGGTCTGATGCGAACGTGGGACATTCCCATGCTGAATGTTGAGCGTTCCCATGCCATGTATCACCATCTGGTGGCAAGCCATGGTGAGGAAGTAGTGGCTCAGATTGCGTCACGTGTCACTCGCAGATTACCCCAAAAACTAATTATCTTCTAAAATCTGTAACTTTCGCATACGAGCTCCGTTTTTGACGTTCTTTATATCCACGCGTAGGTAGCGACGTGATCTACAACTTTATTTTAGACTCCGTTGGTTAATTTTGACTTGAAGTTATATTTTAACAGGCTTAGACAGTTAAAGTCCGTTAAAAATTCATAACTTTGTCATCCGACGTCCGTTTTCGACTGTATTTATATTGTTGAGCTCCTATTAATGATATCTTCAATTCTCATTTAGGTTGTGTTGGCTAAAAATCGATCAATCTAAAATTAGATTTCCGGGTTGTGCACTGTTATGCTAAATCTTAAAAAAATCATAACTTCCTCAAACGAAGCCAGATTTGGACGTTCTTTTTATGTACGTTCTCGGTTTAACATATACTACAACTTTCGTTTAGATTGCTAAGGCTAAAAAGTAGCTTATAAAAAATTCACTTTTTACAATACGCGGCGCCATGCCGGTTTTGTCGCAAAAGTTCGACGGGTCTTAACTTCTTCGTTATAAGTCGGATTTCAACGTTCTTTATATGTACGGAATCTTTGTAACATATACTATACTTTGGTTAAGATTATTTATTCTAAATAATCTTCTATCAAAAAGTCATTTTTAACGCTCATTGTCTCTAAATTGACTAGCCCGAATCTGCGGGCGTTACATCATCGTTGAGTGTGGAATCTCGTATTGTAAGAGTTCCTGGCAGAAAACATTGTTAGTACTCCTCACCAGGTTTTCCATGTGTGGGTATGGAAATCCACTGTACATCATGAATTGTTGAGCGTAATATGGGTTAACGTACTTCTGATTGTACATCACCGCCTGCGATATGTTAGGTTGTTGCTGTGAGCTCATTTGCATGCTTTGCTTCAAATGTGAGCTCGATCCCGGCTGCTCGAGCGTGTATAGGTTCGGTCCCTATGACTATTGTGCATGGGGATTGAGCTGCTATGCTGATGACGAGTAAAGATTAGACTCCTGTGTTGATGACACTTGGGGAATGGATCCTTGCAGCTGCTGGATGTATGGATTGAACATCGATGGTTGTTATGTGAAGAGTGGAACGTGCGTCATGCCTGCTATAGGAGAGAATTGATAGTTTGACAATGGGTGTTGCGCGGAGGACAACATGGTTCCTGGGGACCAAGTCTTCTTCCTCGCTTGCTACAACAATGATTGCGGCTGAGAAGCTGGTGGTTGTGACTGCTGAGTCACCATTATCTGTGGCGTTGCGGTCGTGGTTGTGACCAAATGCTCTATTGTGACGGGTGATGATCGCTATAAGGCGGCTATTATCGCCACTGCAGTGTCCGCCGTGGAGCATGGTGCTTGTGCAGCTAGCGTTTAGGTGGAGACTTGTCCTTCTGATGCAGCTGCTTGCATGTCATTGAGTGACGACATAAATCTGAGTGGAATTGTCTCTCCTCCACCAGGCGCCATAGGTCCTTTTTGCCATCATCGTCGATGTTTAGTGTCGTATCAAGGTTGTGCAACTCTGAGTACATGCCTGGATGGCACCAAATATTATGATATGTGCTTGGAGCTTAACGTCGTCTCGTGATTGTTCTAACTGGGTCGAGCCATGTGATCATAACAATAAATAAAGAACATTAGTCGACATTCGGGAGGTGGTCCTGGGACGAAGCTCTGACGGTCTAGTTAGTATTTGTGTATGTATGGGAATATGGAGATTTGGTTTGGGCTAGAAGAAAGTGATCCCTTCCCCTGGAGGAGAAGGATATCTTTTATACTTGTCTCTTTCTGAGCATGATCCTAACAATATCATTTGTCTCGTATGGGACGACAAGACGTGGAGGAGTCCCATTGGTGGATCGCACACCAATAATGGTCATCTGCTATTGGTGTAGAGGAGACAGAGGCAACGCTTTGAGCGTTACACTTATCGCCCTGGGAAGTGACCAACTGTATTTTGGCTTATTATAGACCGAATATTATCGTCTGGAATTGGACCTGGGCGCAAGATCGCCAAGCACCAAAGTCATAGTGCGACACCACGAGGGCGAAGGCTTAGGTCTGACACTAGGTCGGGTAGCGACCGTTAACTAGGTCGTCTTAAAGATAACAATTCTGCTATCTTTAATGTATTCCTAGATGGATATGTTAACAATGATGTTCATGTAGAAATAAGGAGTCGGTGATGGCGGGATCTCATGAGAGAGGGAAAGGGAAGAATAATTGGTGAAGGGGAGAAGGGGGGGGGGGACAAATGGGTGAGTCGTATCCAACTATATATAATATAACAAAAACAAATTGTATAAAAAAACAAATTTATCAAAATAAAATAGATAAGCATAATTTGGAAAGGTCTAGCAGGGACAAAATCAAACTACGTCGAGTTAAAAAAAATTAAGGGTCATGCACACATATTACCCTAAACGTTAAGAACCATTCATATAGTCTAATCTAAAATCATCATGTTAAAAAAGGGTTGATATTTCCAATCAACTAAAGTCAAAAAGCTAGACCCAACAGCAGGGACAAAATTAAACTACATCGAACTAAAAAAATAAAAATAAGGACCATGCACACATATTACCCTAAACCATAGGAACCATTAATATAGTTTACTCTAAGATCAAATGTTAAAGAAGGGTTGATATTGCCAATCAACTAAAGTCAAAGCTAGACCTGGCAAACGTGTCGTGTCGTGTTGAGTTCATATCGTGTCAATACATTAGACGAGTTGAGAGGGCTTGAACCTAACCCGCCCTGTTTAATTATCATGTCGTGTCAACTAGTTTATTTTCGTTTCGGGTTTTGAGTTAAGGTTTAGGTCTTGTAAATATGTTATGTTATGTCGGGTTGAAACATTTTAAAGGTTGGAAAGATATGGGGATGCAAAAATGGAAAAGTGAAACACTAGAGTTGGGTGGTGGAATGACAAAATTCATAGTTAATTTAGAAGACAAAATGAAAAAGAGTTAGAGTCGAGGAACAAAGGGACGAAGTGATGAGGAAGAGTAAAATTAAGTCACATTGAAAATTTGAATTTGAATTTAAATTATTGAGTTTGACCCACTACAAATCTATTATATATAATATATTTATAAAAATATGAAATTTATAAAAACATGATATATAATTAAACAGTTCATATTCGAGTTGAAAGTCTCGACGCTAACTCATCCCATTTAATTTCCATATTGTGTCGTGTCAACCCGTTTACTTAAACATGTCGAAATCTTTTACCCAAACCTATTAATTTCGTATCGGGTTATGTCAGGTTGTCATGTCGTGTCAGGTTTTGTTGAGTCCGGTTAAAGTTTTGAAGGAGACAATATTTTCTATTGAGAGTGGAAGGGGTAAAAGCGAACAAAACACAAAGTGAGGGCATATTCTTAAAGATATAATCATGATATTAAATAAGCTAGGGCGTGAGTTTTGCGACAATGTCTAGCTTCAAGGTTTTACGAGTCGTGACGAGCCACGTTGTTTGTAAGGCGTGACTTAATGCAATGATTTTGTATATAATTAATAATTATATATATATATATATATATATATATATATATATAGAGAGAGAGAGAGAGAGAGAGAGCTAGGTTCAAATGTTTTTAGCAAGTATTGTGTGCATGTATGCACCAATGAGAATTCAAGAAAAAAATAAATCATTAATGTAAAAAAAAGGGTAGATGAGTCATTTTGTTTTTATAAACTAAAAATAAATTCTTATATATTTGGTATATCCCTTAAATCACGTCTACTATTGTTTGACTTATTTAAAATCATCATATCCACAACCCTAAATGCACAAAGAGGGGACGCGTCTTCTTCAACAGATCGGGAATAAGGAACGATCGAATGGGAGCAGTCAAAAATCAAGGGCACTAGTGAGGGTCAAACAGATTCGCAAGGAGGGCTGAGAAAGGGACTTCGGTCCTTTCCTCCCCCTTCATCAGCGACACACGGACACAGTATCTCCGACTCTGCGTGCACTCCCTTTGTCACCTCACTCAGGTACAACATCTTGATCTTTCTTAATTTTACAAATAAAAATCGATCCATCTGTTCTTTATAACATCGATTCATCTATTCTTTATAACATGGATTCATCTGTTCTGTATAACATCCTTATTCATCTGTTCTTTAATTAAGCAATGGCAAGTTTACTTTTTATATTAAACAGCGTCTACTTTTTGTAAAACAAGAACAGATGAATAATCCATTCCATTACCTTGCTGATTCCTACGGTGTTCATCCCATTTCATGATACCATAACCGAACACGGACCTTTAGTTTTCATGTTTGTTTTCCAAATACTTATTTATTGAATTTCCAGATGTTTTGGGTGATTCAAAAGCAAGACTGGTATGATCCCGATGTATATCTATACAAAGACTTGAGTATCGCTTTATCTAAATCTTAAAAAATGGATGAGGCAATGAAGCTATGGGAAAGCATGAAAAAGGAAATTAATTTATATCCTGATTCTCAAACATACATAGAAGTGATTCGTGGTGCATTTAGTTGTTCATTTTATTAGTAATATTCTACAAAGCGTGATGATTTGTGTGTGCCCTGAAGTTGTTTGACGAAATGTCTAGTACAAATCTGTTAGAATTCATCAATGCCCACCATGTGTTTGATGTAATTACTGAACCAGGAGTACAACAAATTATCTCTATTAATGTTATTATTTGTGTACTATAATGTTATTACTTAGTGATCAACTAACTGAAATATTAGAATAGCTATCTTACATCATCATCGGGTGTTATTCTCCTATTTAACTGTTTCATTCTTTAAGAATATTTTGCATCTAATGTATTTTTATATTTGAATAATGTGTAAAGAGTATTATATTCTTGCATAATCACATATGAATGATTCGGCCAAAATTATAGTTCTAGTATAATCACATAAGAATGATTATGGTAAAATCACACAAGAATGATTTTTCTAGGGTTTTATTGCAACTGGATTAATCTTTTACCATGATTTCTGCCATAATTTATAGTTTTATTCTTTTAGAATACACATAATTTAGAATGCTCATGGTGAATGTATAAAATGTTACTCTTACATATTCGATTTCATGGCAGTTATTCTCATCGAATACTCGATTTGAAGAAAGTTATTCTCAAAGAATGTGTGAAAGGAACCTGATGATCAAGTGTTGGAAGGTTGGATGATGGCATGTGGGATGAAGATGAACAATGGTTAATGATCTTCACAAAAGAAAGCACTGGCATAATAATTTACAATATAATGATACGACTATATATTATAGTATATATTCTGGTAGAATATTCAGTTACAATAATCTACCAATTGTGTTTGTTTTGTTATTAATGAGTGTTTCATTATGATAGAATAGTATATTAAGATTTTTATTTTTTAAGAATGCGATGACAAAAATTTAACTTGTATCAAAAAAATTGTTATTCTTAGAAAGTTCATTCAATCAAAAAATGTTGTTATTTCGTTTGAAGAATGATATAATCTAATATTCATTCTATAAAAATATGTTTTCTGTCATTCAATCAAAACATGTATTCTATAAGAATATGTATTCTGACATTCTCATAGAATATAACATTCTAAAAAAATGTCATTCTGACAGAATAAATTCGGTCATTATAAAAATACATTGGAATTAATATTGAATAAGATTTTCAGATTTTTAAAATTAGGAGATCTAATTATCCCTTAATTTCCGAAAATATCCTTTTTTAATATAGTTAATTGTCTAGAATACCCTTATGGTGAAATTTGTGTGATTAAATTGATTATTTTTAATTAGTTAATAAATATAGAACCCTTACTTAAATTATCCCAAATGATTGGCTTAGAATCAATTTCATAGGCACACAATACTTAGTAAAAACAAAATAACCTAACCCTATATATATATATATATATATATATATATATATATATATATATATATATATATATATATATATATATATATATATATATATATATATATATATATATATATATAGCCGTTTACCCGCGCCAAGCGCCGGGTTTAAACATTTTTTCCTTCAGAAATTAGTTGTAGAGACAATTAGTTCGTTTGTGCAAATAGTTACTACATCTAAACAATTATCAATAAGAGTCGTGCTAGAAAAAAACAAAATCAATAAGAATTAAAAATGAAAAGTTAGGATTCTTTACAAATGTGCGTGAACTCATGATTAATTGTGCATTATTAACCGTTGAACACTTCTTTATATACCACATTTGATGTATAGACTTCACGGCTGTTGAATTGTTCATTTGACTTCACTAATACATTTGTATTGGCAAATGATATCCTGTTGATAATGAGACATAAAATTGGCCATGCGAGAAAACCGATTATGAAAGATAAATATCTATATTTGGAATTGTTTGTCCGTGAGCTTTATTGATTGTCATCACAAAACATAATCGAACTAGGAAATGTTTTCTCTTCAGCTTGAATGAGAACATGTCATCTTGAAACTGACATAGAGGAATCCTTGGAAAAATACTCTCTTTCCAGCATGTTGACAAATAGATATTTCAACATCATTCATATTGTGTTGAAAATTTTTACAAATCAATTGGGTGTCGTTACACAGTGAATGTTGTAGCGTACACAATAAATGATGTACTAATCTAAGAGAGTCGGAAAACAACCATCGATATGCCGCAGTTGGACGTATCCATGATCCTTACATACGTCTTAAAACTACTCTAGGTTCTAGTACGGTCCAAATGCTCACCTATACTTGGATAAGTTGCTAAAGTTAATTACTACTTCCAAATGTAGAATTTTAAATCATATGATATGTTAATTATTTTTTATTTATTTATTGATTTTCTTTGAGAATCAATATAAAATTCTACCTAACTATTTAAAATTATATTACTCTTATTATATTTTGTTAACAATTCTTACACATAGGTATAGTTTGTTTCCAATAAAATGTTCAAACACCATAGAAAACTTTTTTAACGTTTGAAAGTAAGAAAAATGAAAACTTAGGAATTAAGATAGCTTAGCCAGTGGGGGAGCAAGCGGGTGCTTAGCCACCCCAACTATTTCAATTTATCTCTTATATCTTATTGGTTGTTGGCTCAATTAAACCACAAACACCCTTATCTCTTTGAATTTTAACCGGAAACATGACTTTGATTTTTTAGAAAAGTTATTATATGTTATTAATTACGAACTCTCGTCATATACTTGCATGTCCTATATTCTGGCTTCCATCTTTCAAAATGAGAAAATCCAAATTTTAAAACAAACTATAATATCATGACAAATAACGACGTATAAATAGCAATTTCTGATTTTAAAAATTTTCCGAGATAATCTAAATTTGAAATTCAATGTCTAAAATCATAAACTAAACGCTTTTTCTCATCACAATCTACTAAAAGTTATATTTTCCTTTTCATTTATAATATATATGTTGTAAACCAATATGAAAAGAGTTATATTTTAAATTTGTAAATTTAAAGAACCTATAAGTCATGGTGTTAGGTTTGTAGAACACAAAATGTAACTAATTTATTTGTTTGATTAAAGAGGTAGTAGAAATTAGACAAAATTTGTAACTTAAGACTTCTATCAGTTATTCTAAAGTTATTCTAAGATGATTATTTTGATTAGTTTTTGTGACATCCCCATTTTCACGGTCAGAAAAAACCGATTTTGTTTATGCTTGTTTGAAAATCAGAGTAACATTTTAAATAAAAGTGTTGCGGAATTTGTCCCAAAACAAAATATGATAAAGATTTATGAAAAGCATTTCCAAGGAAATGTATTTCATTAAAAGACTCGGGATGTCATGTTCGATACAGATCAAAAGCATAAACAGTACAACATAAGCCTTACTACATTATTTCATATCTACAGGCCTATATTTGTAATCCCTCATCCAAAACATCACATCTATGCTCGAGCGCCACTACCTGTAATACATGAAACTGAGTGGGTCAGGCTTGGGAGCCTGGTGAGCACATAGGGTTTTCAACCCACAATAAATAAGTTTATTAATTTCATCAATCAACAATAACCCGATTACCCGTTCCCGTTATCCTCACTTTACGTCCCTAAACACCTATCATAAGGGACCTAGCCTAAGGATCATCATCGGGATGGACACTACTGCTAAGGGGGTTCCTCAACAATAAATGTCCTAAAGGCAACCATGAGGGGGATGGAGTGCACCGGTGAACAGATCGTTCACAAACACCTACAGGTTGCTAGCCTGCTAGCGTTCCACTGGACTGTCTAGAAGAGTCTGTGGTCGTCATCTATACTCCACTAGATGACTGGATCACCAACAACATCGAGGTCTCTCATCATTTTATCACACATCGTCTTATTACATCTACCCATGTTTTACCCCAACATTTTTGTAGATATAAAATACATATACAATTTAAATCATTTAAAACATGTATACAAATATTTCAACAGCTTAGACAGCAAGTATTCAGATAATATGCACACATAGCATGTAATTTATATAAAATACTTCATATCTATGTGTAAGATGAAAGTAACTATGCACTCACCTGATTAGGTGGTGACTCGGTACTTGAACAGCGCTTCGTTATCTCAAAACAATTTTTTTCCTTGACCAAAACCTAGTATCAATACCACTAGAGTTTAGTTTTAACGTTAACCGCGACTAATTAATAGTCTAGCTATTATTATTATTATATAAGCGTTAAATAACACCCAATATAGCTCATAATAATAGCCCAAATAATTATTTTAAGGACCTAATAACATTACTATAATTATTTAAAAGTTATATTAAAAATTGCGTAGGCGTAGCTCACTTACAACGGATTTTAAAGAAACCGGGCTTTGCTCGGAGCAGCGTTTCTGAACCGAAAGACCCTTTTTCTCGGGACTCCGGGAGCCTCGGGGCTTCCTTTGGGTGCTAGGGATTTTTCCTAGGTTTTAACGGGGTTAAGGGGTAGTGAGAGAAAGTAGAGAGAGAAAGAGTTGTGAAAATGTGTGAAAAATCCGGGAGAATTCACATGGTATTTATAGGGGCCGAAGTTCGGATCTATGCGGGGCGTTCAGCAAGTTACGCGGGGCGTAACTTCGGATAAGGGTGCCAGCTTCGCACAGCTGGCTCGCACTCGCAAGAGGATCAGGTCCGAAGGTACGCTGGGCGTACCAGCCTTGGACGCGGGGCGTAGGGCGAAGCGAGGCGACGTGGCGTTCATTGGATGCGAGACCGTGGGGAGCAAGGGAAGGCTGGGATTGAGCCACGTCATCGCGTCTTGCATCAGATTTCGCAAATTGCACTCTCGACTTTAAAAATTTGTAACTTTCACATACGAGCTCCGTTTTTGACGTTCTTTATATCCACGCGTAGGCGGGAACGTACTCTACAACTTTCGTTTAGACTCCGTCGGCTAACTCTGACTTTATTTTAAAAGTTATATTTTTAACAGGCCGGGACATGATTGGTCTGTTAAAAATTCATAACTTCTTCATCCGACGTCCGTTTTCGTCTGTCTTTTTATCGTTATGCTACTATTAACGAGATCTTTGATTCTCGTTTAGGTTGTGTCAGCTAATAACCGCTCGATCTAATATTCGAACTTCGGGCTGTACACTGCTAAGCCGAAACTTCGAAAAATCATAATTTCCTCATACGAAGTCAGATTTGGGCGTTCTTTTTATAGACGCTCTCGGTTTAACGTTTTCTACGACTTTCATTTAGAGCGCTAAGGCTAAAATTCGCTCCATCGTAAATTCACTATTTACGTTTCCCGGTGTCGTGCCGGTTCCGTCGTGAAACTTTGACGGGTCATAACTTCTTCGTTATAACTCGGATTTCGGCGTTCTTTATATCCCCAGAATCCTTATTTCGACCACTACAACTTTCTATAAAGATATAGGGCTTATCTCACACTTTAATTTTGACGCTTATTTTTATTCTTTATTAATTATACATTTATAATTAAATAATAAGCACACAAATACACATAATTCACATAGTATTCAAATATTTCATCTTTATTACATCAAAAGAGTTACAATAGTTGACCTAGACTATTACATCGTCTAAAAATGCTTAGCCCCGAAACCCGGGCGTTACAGTTTTTTAGGAGGTTGATTATATGTATTTATTCTAATCTATGTATTAACTTGTTAACATTATTGTGTTTAATTTATAGTTGTTAATTCGGCTAAAAAATCAATAGAATTTTGCAAAATATAGATACAAGTGTAAGCCCCCTTATCCAAAAAATTTGGCTCCGCCCTGGCTTACTAAATCATGTTAATATAATATAAATTACTTTCTAAAATAAAATAAAAAAAAATAAATGTTTTCTAAAATTTGATAGATTACAATTGTAAATTATATCAACTTTGATGAAAAAAATATTTGTTCAACAAATTAGCTTGTTATTATAGATAATAAGGGTAAAGTACATTACTATATCCTGCAAGTATCCCTTTAAACATCAATTCCTAAAAAATACATTCCAGGTTGTTCGCTTCAAATTAACTATGTCTTATGTTTTTTTTATTGAAAGTATATAAAAAGAATCACATCTACGTTCCAAATAATTATACCTGAAATGAAAAATAATAGAGTGTGCAACTTACAATTAAAAAAAAAAACCTAAATCAAGGAAACAATAACACAAATAAAACCAAAGTAAATGTCTAAACCTTATACATGAAGGCTAAATACATAAATCACAATTCAAAACTACTCATAAACATACAAAGTTGCAAACAACCGCAAACAACCTAAACAACCGACATGGGATGCAACCACCTAAAAATGAAATAGAAGGGTAAAAAGAAAACACCAAATGGTCTTCCTAATTCCTACTATAATGCACCAATTATAATAATTGGATTTTATTAAAATTCTTTGAATAAAAACAAAAGCCATTAGTTTAGTCTTTTAGCACCAACCACGAAGTGTCCTGTCCTTCCTACTATAGAGTCACAATTAAAATATTTGGATTTTATCATCTTTAATTGAACAAAAAATAATCTACATTCATTTAATTTATATTTTAAGGAACATACTTTAAAACTAAAGATTCGTAGGCATATGACATAACTTGATAATCAAGATTTATAAACACTGAGATTTTATAAAATTATGACAAAAAGCATTTTATAAAAAGTGACATTTACTCAAATTTAGGATGCTATGAAGTTTAGTAAATATCAAGTGACGCAAAAAACAACATTTTATAAAATAAATTATACAAATTTTGGTTTGATGCAAAAACCGACATTTTATTTAAGATGAAACATATATAGATTTAACAAAAAAAACATTTTATAACAAATTTGCACTTGATGTAAAAACATATATTAGCAATGTATTTACAAAGATTTTTAAAATCGCCTATGATAACCTTTTCTCTCAAGCATGAACATCAGGTGGAGAAGATATCCAAAAAACTTCAAGAAACACGCACACACATATGATACAGAGCAAATCTACATCAAAATCAAATATTTATGCAACTAAACAAAAAAGGAAACTTTAAATGTCGAAGGAGAGAAGAATTACCTTCTCTATGGATCACATACCCTGAAATAAAAAAAATAAAGATGAAAACTAAGAGGGTCAGTGAAATGTTAGACCATTTGACATAACATGTTACCTGTATGTTGGTGAATATGAATATGGAAAGAGATGCAGAAGCGATCTGAAATCATATGATGACAGAATCAAGAGAATATGAATATAACCTGAAAAAGAGAGAAGGTCGTGATGGTCCGACATCATTGCTATCGAAAATCATTTGGGGAAGGATGAAGATGGATAAAAAGAGTACCCTGAGAATTTGGGCATAGTGGAAGATGGGAGATGAATTCATCTTCTGTTCTTGGACGGTGAGATTTATAGCAGGGGAGGGAACAAAGATGTATCTGCGATGGGAGGAATAAACAGTTTTAAATCCCTAAAAAACAATTTGTTTGAGACACCAAATCATTACTTATAACTTATTTTAAATGCAATATTGATACCTTCGTTAATTTAATCAAGCACATAACTAAACCCCAAAGTTAAAAAAATAAGTAATCATGAATAATATAAACAGATTGACAGTAGATTGATGAAAACAATGTTAGGGAAGTGGACTAACCCAAGAACAGATAAAGCAGTGAGAAGAACAGGTTTGAGTTGTAATCAATACCCAACAGGAATAGCACCACGGAGCTCGATCACTGGAAGTGTAGCTAAAGCAAACACCACAGCTTCATCTGGCTAACCCTACCCTCTTAAGAAATTAGCGAACTTCAATCCGAAGCTTGAAGCTTTAATGGACTGCACAGCCGCATGTGCTTCTTGTGCTTTAGCATCCGCAGGAGAAAATGCATATAAAGCTACCAAAAAAGATGCCCACAACAATGCCCAAAATAAGAATTTCACTGGGGAGTCTTCAACCACCGGTAAATTGTCGTCTTTTTCAAGTTTTTCGAGAAACACGTTTGTTGTTGAAGACGACGTTGAAGATTTTGTTGCTGTGCAACAAGGGTTTAGGAGAAAATTGAGATGAGATGAGGTTTTATAGGTTAGATATGGTTTTGAAATGGAATTGATTTGATTGTTTTCGATGAATAATAGGGTTGTTGGAAGGTTTGAGGGTCTGAAACCTGATTTTTTGTAGGAGATTGTCAAGGTTGTTGAAGGGTGCGGGAGATAAGAAGCCATTGATGGTAGAGAGTGAGCTTGTGCGAGAGAAACAAGGGTTTTAAACGCAACAACTCAAAGGGTTTGGGGTGCGGGAGATAAGAAGCCATTGATGGCAGATACATCTTTGTTCCCTCCCCTGCTATAAATCTCACCGTCCAAGAACAGAAGATGACTTCAATATTGATGCCTACGAAGGGGGTGTTTGGCTTAGCTTTTTAGGGGTGTCTGACTTCAATATTGATGGCAAAAGTCCTTCTTGGAAAAGTTACAAAAAGTCAGGTTTTCCTGACTTTTTCAAAAAGTTCATTTTTACTTGTATCCAAATCCAAAAGTAGCTTTTAAAATGCATTTGCCAAACATCTTTTACCTTCTATCTTTTCCTAAAAGGACTTTTGACTTCTAAAAAGCTAAGCCAAACACCCCCGAAGATCGATACTACGATTGCAAAGTTGATTTTAACCTCTTTTAGCCATAATCATTACATCAAGGTGTTGTTTCTAGGAAGAATCATCGGCTGCCTCTTCGTTTATAGCTAGGGTTTTGAGAAAGTGAGAGGGACTGGTTACCAAGAGAGAGAGCGATGAAGGATACGAGACTGGCACTCTGCCTTTTGAGCTTGTGTTTAGGCGAATTAAATGGGATTACATACGGTTGTTCAATTACCAAGTCAAAAGAAGAGATAAATGAGGAAAAGATAATGAGCGAAGTCAAACTAAAAATCAAATCTTTCATATAATGCATAAGAAATTTGTACTGTTAGCTTAATGGTTTGAACGTCTTAAATCTATTTTTAGAAATAGTAAGGTTTGTATAATAATATAGTAAGATATATATTCCATAATTATTCATTTTTATATACGTACATGACTTATGGCAACATTTTGTTAAATCGTGACGTCAACTACAAGCATTGGAGCCATGACGTTCCATGACGAGTTTTTTTAAACCTCAAATATAATAAGATCACAAAAAGACTAACATGCATTTCTCGATTTTCTGCCTAATTCAAGATGAATGGATAAAGTTGTACCTTCGACGAGGCTTACTGTGATTTGTAATGCTCGATTTTGAGTTGATTAATTATCTTTTGAAGCTCGATTTCAAGTTGAATGAGCATATTGTTTGAAGTAATACATTAGATTTTTTAGCATAAATAGCAAATTTTCTAAGATTTGAAAACTTGAGTATAAAATAAAGAATAAAGTAAAATAATAGGTTAAGATAAGATTTTACATCTAAGTAGAAATTCTATCTCAATATGGATTTTGCTTTCTCTATATAGGAAGATGTTAACAAAACCTACATTTATTTATCTCTTTAAAAAATCAATAATATCTTTTAATATCATAATATATTATTTTTATTTCTCACTATTTGAAACAAAAGTCAAATGTATTTAATTGTTTAGTTTTAAACCTATTGACTTGGTCGACTTTGTTCTAGAGTACCCACATTTCATTATTAAGAAGTTTATAATTTCAATTTTTTATATTATTATATACTTTAGTTAATATGAGTTCTCAGTGTTTGTTATAATACCTTTTATGTATTTTTAATATTTATATAGTTTCATACTTATTAGAAATTTGTTTAAAATTAAATCGACCCATAAATGATAACATGCTTTATTGAGTTATATCTAGGTATAAATTACCTAATAAATAAGATCATAAAACACATAATATCCTTCTATTTAATATTTAAGGAACGCGTATTTATTTTAATTTTGACTTTTCCTGGTAGAATTCTTAACATCTTCCTAAAGCGAAAGCTAATGCCGTGTTGGGTTCGTGATTCTCAAATTCTTCAAGGTCAAAACAATTTCCCAGAATCACGAACCTAAACCCTTCACACATCTTCGATTTCTCTCTCACGCCCGTGATCCTGTTAAAGCTTCGTCTTGTAATCGTACACCCTCTTTCGCTTTCGATTTTGGTGGAGGATTAACGATTTTGCTCAAGACTTGATTATAATCGTAAGAACACACGACTGCCTTTACTTTACTGTGTTTTAGTTGTTATAATTGTTCTTAATTTTCTTAATGATCATCACTGTTGCTGCATATGAACTGCACAAAACCAGAAGTTTTTGGTGAGTCCGGATGTTTGTGAATTCGGAATTGCAGAAACAATGTTGTCTTTTATGTGGTTTTATCACGTATGAGTAATTAGTCTAATTGATTTCGTTTTATCTTATTTATGCCTCTGTGTGTTCGTTTTATATGAGCTTGATTGTTGTAATACGGCAGCTCTGGATTCTTCCAATTCTTCTATTATCCGATTTGTTTGAAACCTTAAGGTTATTAAACTTCTAATCAAGCTATACTCTGGCTTTCCATCTGTGGCTATCCGATTCTATTACTCTATAATCAGTAGAGAACATTAGTAAGTTCATTATGAACCGCATTGGTAACTGAGTATTCGTCCCATTTGAACATTTCAATCCATTGATGTTACTTGTCCTCATTAATCTCAATTTCTCATTGTCATAACTGAAGAGCCATTATAGTTCTTGTTATCTTTAAGGAGTCAAGACACATTTTTCTATTCTTTATGAGAAATCCCCAATTGAATATCATGATCTTACCTATTCTTTATGCTTTTTGTTGTTTCTTCAGGTAGAGTATTATTTGGACCTGTACAGATAGTAGTTACTATCCATGGGTTGGCTTAGCAGAATTTTTAAAGGCTCCAACCATGAAGTTTCAGAAGGGGAATATAACTGGAGATATGAAGAGAATACAACATCAGCAGGAAATTACCCTTCTACATCTTGGGTAAAATCCATATTTTCACTCCCTTTTTGAGACATATCAATGTATGCAATCTTTGATATTGTAATTTAGAGGGTATTCATTCCTCTTTTCAAATTGATCTATGCAATGTTTGACCTTTTTTCAAGCATTTCACCTTGGTATCTTTCTTGTTTAATACACATAGTTAACCCTTGTCTTTCTTACATGAATAAAACTTTAGCAGGATCCAGAGTCTGAGATAGAAGATATTGATCGTGCAATTGCAATATCACTTGCAGAAGAAGAAGGGAGAGGGAAACATGATGTAATTAGTAAGTGATGTAATTATAATCATCTGTGCTCATATTGTCTTTTTCATAGTAAAACTATAGATTCAAATATATATACTAAAAGTCGTTTGTTTGTTTCTTAAATTCATTGGCTAGGTGATGATTCTCAACTGAAAGAAGATGAACAACTTGCAAGGGCATTACAGGAAAGTCTTAAAGTTGAGTCACCACCCAGAAATAGACATGTAAATGGAAATGGAAATATTTATCAACCTATACCATTCCCATATTCCACAGGATTTAGGTAACTTTATTTATTTCATTATTGCAATTACATTCTTAAAAAATGTGTATAAATTGTATTTATCATTTTGTTGTAGGATATGTGCTGGTTGTAATTACGAAATTGGCCATGGAAGATTTTTAAGTTGCATGGGTGCAGTTTGGCATCCAGAGTGTTTTAGATGCCATGCATGTAACCAACCAATTGCTGATTATGAGGTATTCATTTCATACATATTTTCAAGAAATAGTGATTTACTTTTGTTTATTTATAATTTATAATTTATCCTACTTTTCTCTACAGTTTTCAATGTCAGGAAATTATCCTTATCACAAATCTTGCTACAAGGAGCACTATCATCCAAAATGTGATGTTTGCCAACACTTTGTAAGTATTAATAAACTATAAACTAAAACTACCATTTTTTTTTCTTTAAAAAAATTTAAATCTTTTACAGATTCCAACAAATGCTGCTGGACTTATCGAGTATAGGGCCCATCCATTTTGGGCCCAAAAGTATTGCCCATTTCATGAGCATGATGGAACTCCTAGATGTTGTAGTTGTGAGCGAATGGAGGTATGTTATAAACTTATAATGAATACAATTACTTTGATTTTTTTTATTAAATAATAAATATATATTTTTTTTTTATAGCCACGTGAAACAAGCTATGCTGCTCTTAATGATGGGAGGAAACTATGCCTTGAGTGTCTTGACTCTTCAGTGATGGATACAAGTGAATGTCAACCACTTTATCTTGATATTCAATTGTTTTATGAAAGTATAAATATGAAAGTGGAACAAAAAATTCCTTTACTTTTGGTTGAGAGACAAGCTCTTAATGAAGCCATGGATGGAGAGAGAAATGTAAGTCAACATTTCTTTCCATCATTCAATCTTACACACAACAAAACAAAACAAAACAAAACAAAACAGGTTGTACTGTGTCGATCTCTCGCCTATGAAAAAAGAAAAGACGAAAATACCCTCCTCATCTTTTTCATTTCAGGGTCATTATCACATGCCTGAGACACGTGGACTATGCCTCTCTGAGGAGCAAACCGTCAGCACAGTATGTATTTATTTTTACTAATTATTTATTTCCTTAAATACCCTTTTAAAAAATTTATTAGTTTATTCATGATTTGACATGTGGCAGGTTTTGAGAAGACCAAGGATGGGGATGGGAAACCGGGTCCCGGATATGAGAACCGAACCGTATAAGTTGACACGTCGCTGTGAGGTTACAGCCATTCTCATTTTATATGGCCTTCCAAGGTATTTTTATTTTTTTTAATTTTATAAATTGTCAAATTTAGTTACTTTATATACTTTTAATTAATTAATTTAGATTTATAAGATTTGAGTTTGACATAATTTGTGAATAGGTTGCTGACTGGATCAATCTTAGCTCATGAAATGATGCACGCATGGCTTCGACTTCAAGGTTTTTTTGCACTCTTCCTTGAAACTTTTTTTTTTTTTTTTTTTTTGGCATTTAAATGACAAATAAATTATATCTTTTTTGTTTCCTTTAAAGGGTATCGAACACTTAGTCAAGAAGTTGAAGAAGGAATATGTCAAGTGTTGGCTCACATGTGGTTAAGATCCCAAATAGCTTTGATATCAAGTGGGACCACATCGTCCACGTCATCATCTGCCACGTCATCAAGGCAAGGAGGGAAAAGGTCTCCATTTGACAAAAAGCTTGCTGAGTTTTTCAAGCATCAGATTGAATCTGACATGTCACCGGTTTATGGGAATGGTTTTAGAGCTGGGAATCAGGCAGTAATTAAGTACGGACTTCCAAGAACCTTGGAACATATTCGATTGACAGGGACTTTTCCTTTCTAAATTTGGATCATTTTTTTTTCTTTGTGATTAGAGAATGTATACCACTATTGAAATTGCATTTTTTTTCCACGTGTAGATTTTGTCTTTATAATAATAAAATCTCGCATTCTTTTTTTCTTTTCATTTGTTGTTGTTGGCTGCAATTTCAGCTTTTTTTATGATGCTTTTGTTGAAGGTTTGACATAGAGTTGTGAAAGGTGCCAAAATCATCACATACGCAAGTGAAAGGATCATAATGTTTCTCTTTTTTTCAATTAAAAGAGTTGGGTGTGAAGAGAAAATTCATTGCAATTTGCAAATACAAATTAGGATGAATAAGTATTAATATGATATAGTTTTCTTGAAAGAATTCTATGTGGTTTACATGCTTTATGTGTAAGAATTCGCATGTTTTAAATCATATATAATACTATCGTTTGAAGCTTTCACTTGTAGAATTTTTTAAACAACATTGATAGAATTTTTTTGAATGCAAATAACTAGATAGAGAAAATATATTCTTTCTTAATGTAAGACCAACCTATTTAACTTTAATATATACTTAATTTAATAATTATTTAAATATTACCATATATTAATCCAAGTATTAATTTATAGATTGCAATGTTCTATTGTTATTTATTTTTTAAAAAATGCAATCCTAATTCTTATCTTTTTTCTTTGCGCCAACAACACTAGTCACTCTTCAAAAATATTTCGAAATTACACATCTTTAATGTTATTTGAACAATTTCTTTGTATTTGTAAATTGAGATTGTGCTTTTATTATATTTTCAAAGTTTATTTAACTTTGGAATTATTTTAAGTGGTGTAATCTTTAGTTAATTTATTTACTTTTTTATTTTAAATGGGTTCCAGGTAGGCCTGACAATTGGGTTGGGTTCGGGTTGGCGGGTCACGGGTTGGCGGGTCAGAAAACATAAACTCAACCCAACCCATATAATATATGGGTTGACGGGTTGGCGGGTCACGGGTTGGTGGGTTGGAAACCTTAACCCAACCCAACCCATATAACCCGTTTAAGTATATGGGTTCGCGGGTTCACAAGTTAATGGGTCAAACCCAACCCATATAACCCGTTTAATAAATAAACAACACATTTTAAAAAATGAGATTTTTTCAACATAAATTCATAAAATGATTAAAGTAATTAACATAAAAAAAGGTTTTCAAAATAAATTCATAAAGTCAATAACATCCAAATAAAAATGAAAAATGAAAACATTCATAGAAAGTAGATGTCTTCTTCGTTCGTGACTCGTGAAATAACGACATGTATTTTTTCTTTTTCTGATTAACGAACTGCAAATGCAAATTAGTCACATACGAATATGGAAGAAATATAATGATACGGAATATTACGAATACGGATGGAAATCAAATTTAATTAATATATATATATATATATATATATATATATATATATATATATATATATATATATATATATATATATATATATATATATATATATATATATACGGGTTGGCGGGTTGACCCGCGAACCCAAACAGATAACCCAACCCAACCCATAAAATAAACGGGTTGGTGGGTTGACGGGTTGGCGGGTCAAAAATCTCAACCCCAACCCGTCTATTTTCGGGTTGGGTCAGTGTCGGGTTACGGGTTGGGTCGAGAGTTGTCACCCCTAGTTCCAGGTTTAACCTATTTATTTAATAGGTTGGGTTGGGAATTACATAAACGGGTCAACCCGGTGACAACTCATTTATCTGAAAGGTTGGGTTGGGTTGGAAATATCCACCCATTTAAATAAAAAAGTTGGGTTTGGTTGAAATATTTAACCCAATTAATAAATGGGTTGAACCCGAACCTAACATTGACCCATTGCCAGCTCTACATATGGCTTTAACACATCCTTATCTCTCTCTCTCTCTCTTTATATATATATATATATATATATATATATATATATATATATATATATATATATATATATATATATATATATCACCGAGACTTCTTCTCTACGTATTTCTTTATATGATGGGGTATTTTGTCCTCCATATGGGCTCTTTTGAAAAGTAAATCAAAAACTACACATATATTACTATATTAATCGTCAATATTTATCTACAGCATTTGCATTGCATGGTTAATGGAATCATTGGATGTGGTAGAATGTCCATGTAGCCAATTTAACTTAGCTATCATAGGATCTTAAGTTGGTATTCAATGGATTTGTAGCTTAACGGTTATTAAATGTTTAATGGATAATATATATATATATATATATATATATATATATATATATATATATATATATATATATATTGAATGACAAACTAATCTACTCCTATATATTACAATCTATGTCTCCGACAAAACCTAAACCAATGACCTTTCAATTGAGAGATCTATTTTATTGAGAACAACTATAATGCATAATTTAATAAAATAATTAAATGATGTGTAATACATGGTTGTCATTTAATAAATTAAGCTCGGCCATAATAATGAAATGATATCTTGGATTTCAATCAATGTTGTCAAGATCGGTATCCTATGTAGAATTGTTTTGGGTTTGCAAGATCAGGATCGGGATCCTAAGATCCCACAAAATAAAACATAATTTTAACTTTTAATTTTAAAGCATGAAAGATATCTCAAACATTCAGTTTTTTGTTCAAAAACTATAAAAACTTCAAAACATTAGTCACAACTCATAACATAAAATGATAAATGGTAAATTGATAAAGGATAAAAGACATAAAGTGGTAAATTCATTTTTCTCAAAATAAATAAATAAATAAATAAAATAAGGGAATGCAGGATCGGATCGAATCCCGATTCTACGATCATACCTACGATCCAACCATAAATACAATCCGTATACGATCCGGCTCGTTTTTCATACCTAGGATCGTAGGATCGTACGATCCTATGATCAAGATCATGATTTTGACAACCTTGATTTTAATGATCATTTAAGTCCATTTTGAACTCCAACGGGAAAAGTAAACTTTTTAATCCATGTTATATATTAGGGTTGTAATAAAAGTAAACAATATACGAAAAAGATCCAAAATGACAACCAATAATATAAAATTTACATATTAGAGCATCTTCAATGGTTAGCCTATTATATAGTTATTGTCACCTCATCATTCCGTGAACTTTAACATCTAATTAAATGATTTCTTCAATGGTTAACCTCTTCCAATAGTTTTTTCTTTAAGACTGGTAGGTGTGGGCAACGCCCACACCAACGTTATTAAGAAAATGACAAAAAAAAGCGTTAATGGAAGTGATGGTGGTAACGGGAAGCAACGCGCAGGCGTATAACACCTAATAACATGGATGGGGGGCGGTGTTCTTAGGCGTTATTTGGTGTTATTAGGTGCAATAACCGCCCACTCCTAACAACCTAAATTTAACTAATCTATCTTTATCTAATTTAAAATGTTATATATAACACCCTTCATTTAGCAAATCATTTTTAAACACATAACATATTTTAATACAAACTATTCTAATAAATATTATCATTAGACCTTAATAATTACATAATTATAAATGCAAGAATACATTTTTGCAAAAGGAATATATTACCATACATGAAAAATAATATGTTACAATACATCTTTCGGAAAAAAATATGTTACCGAGTCTTTATTTTATAAACGTAAAATACGAAGAAAAAAAAATGTCATAGTTATAAAAAAAATTAAAAATATTATATAATCGTTATTTGATAGAATTAATAAACTAGTAAATAAATAAATAAACTGAAAACTAAAATATAATTAAGGGGTAAACTAAAATATAACTATAAGATAGAGAAGGTAAAATATACAAAAGGGTAAACTATATTAACCAATTAATATATATTTAGTGGTCAATAAAAAAAATATGTGTTCCAATAAGAATAAATGGTAAATATTAATAAGTTAATAATAACAACCTCTAAAACAAACTCTTATTGGAAATACTCTTAGGTCAATGAAGTTTTAATTGAACCAAGTAAGCAAACAAATTTTCAATTTTAGTTTTAAAATACAATTGTTTTTTATTGTAACCGGTTAGACCTTACTTAATTACTCATGTGGCATCTATATCTAAAATTAAAGAAAAAAAGTCAATGACCTAATATGTATGTTTTACATTATTGGTTACCATTTTGAATCATTTCCATTTAAATATATGAAAACTTTAATAATTATGTTTTTTATTTTATTTTAGGATAGATTATATATATATATATATATATATATATATATATATATATATATATATATATATATATATATATATACTCCTCTTTAATAAATGAAGGTTTTTTTTTGCCACATGTCATCTTCTCCTTCATTTTGACACTTGTCATTTTGTGAGAATTTTAAAAATTTTATTTTCCACTTGTCATTTTTTAAGGATTTCAATTTTCTTAAAATAAAATTCCATAAAATTGTAATGGGTTCTATAAGGAAATAAAATCATCCTATTAATTTGGTAATAAATTCTCATAAATATTTCAAACGATTTAGTTTCTTTTGTAAATTTTCAGAAGATTACATTATGTTATGTAAAGTATTATATTATAAAATATTTCATATTTATATATTGATATTAAAATTTTATTTTTAATAAACCCGTGTAATACACCGGTCTGACACCTAGTATATATATATATATATATATATATATATATATATATATATATATATCAAAGTTGTAAAAATCGTTCGGCGGTCAACTGACGATAAGCAATTAATTAGACTCGACGGGAATTAATCGTCGATTAACCGGGGACCCTAAATTATTAATAAAATTATTTAAAAAATTAATATTTCCTAAAAAGTTAAGTATTTAAAAATTTTAAATTTTAAAATTTTGAATTTTTAAAAATTTTAGTATAATATTTTAAAATTTGAAAGCTTAAAAATTTGAAAATTTAAAATTTTAATGTAATATTTGAAAATTACTTTTTTTTTGAATTTTTTAAATATTTCCCGCCTATGACCGCCGAGGACCGCCAAGGACCGCTAAGCCCGAGTTTGACCAATTTCCACCAAACACCCTAATCGTAATCGGTTCGAGACCGTCAAACGATTAATCGCCGATTAATCAGCCGCCAAGGCCGATTTTTGCGACACTGATATATATATATATATATATATATATATATATATATATATATATATATATATATATATATATATATATCCTTGTTTAAAAAGATAAATAATAAACTTATTATTATTTTTATTTTCATTTAAACTATTTAACATAATCTTATTACAGTATTGTTGTTGTAATTTAATATTTTTATTTTTAAGTTTTGTTTGTTTGAATACAATTTATATTTTTTTGTTATAATCCTTTTATAAGCTAATATGTAAATGATTATACTGTAAATTCATATCTTATATAAAAATCTGGCAAAAATCCATTAAATATTTTCTATTAAAATAGAGTTAAATTAAATACTAAACGAATAATAATATGGTAAAATTCATTCTATATTTTCTTATTCTATTTAAATTATTATTGATTTAGTGTTTATTCTAATTCTATTTTAATAGAAAATATTATAACATTCGTAATTTGATATGTTTCCCTTTTAGCCCCTCAATGCAAAATCTTTATATTTTTGGTCCCTAGCTAGTACGCGGGGTGTACTCTATGAGTACGCTTAGCGCACTAGCACTTTTCTAGATGCAGGATTCACCCACGTACGCGGGGCGTACATGAAGTACGCACGACGTACGCACGGCAGGGGTAAACCCTAATTTTTAGGGTTTGCACCCTATTTAAGAATCTTATACCATCATTGGACATTCTATTGATCAACCTCCATCACTCTCTACCCTAAAAACGAAACTCTAAGTATCATTTGTGAGTTTTGAGTTTGAAAGTGGATTTTGGTGGTGTTTTTGGTGAAGTGGAAGAAGAAGAGCACTTGGAGGTTGCCTGGGAGTAGCTTGAGCTTGTACATCCAGGGCCATCTTCATCTTAGCAAACCATTTGAGGTAAAAATCTCTCATCTTGATGATTCTTTATGCTAGATCCAACTTAGGGTGTTATTTTTGCATTTTTGGGTCTTTTGAGCTAAAGTTAAGTTTATGGTCTACTCTAGAAGCCTTATGAGTTAGATCTTAACACAAAGGAGGTCCCATGTCCATAAAAATGCAACCTTTATGAGTTATTTTGGTACATGCATGAGTTAGGTTCTTTGTTATGGTTCCTTTTGAGTTTTGGGTCTTATTAGGTCATGCATTGGTTGACTGTCTGCCGAGTACGCGGGGCGTACTCAGCTCGTACGCTGAGCGTACTGGCCCCGGAAGGAGTACACCAACCGTAAACCTGAGTACACCCATCGTACTCAGCTGTTTGACTTTTGGGTTGACTTCCTTGGGTTTGGGCCATATTTTGGGCTTTTAGGGTTTGGGCCTAGTTGAACCATTGGACTTTCTGACTTTGGGTTATGGATAGACTATGGACTTTCTTGGGATTAGGTCCATGATAGTTTTTGGGCCCAATTAGGAAGTTGAGCTATATTAGGTCGTGTGATGTCATTTGAGAAATTGGACTTTTTGAGCTTTGGGGACGGGCCTTGGTTTTGGGCCAAGTAATAAAAGGGTAAAATGGTCTTTTACCCTATATTTTGGCTAAGTAATCTAGATTATTGATTATGGGTCGGGATCCAATTATTGATTGGATATTATTTGATGATGATAGCGCGGGGATTTTTTGGATCAGCAGACTGAGATTTTATTTGAGAGATTCAGCAGCTAGATGTGAGTTTCACTGTGTTTAGCGGATCGAAGGCACCAATGTCGGCCCATGGTTTATTATGTTTAGGATGCTAGTTGTCTGCATGACTCTTGCATGTGTTATGTGATTATATGGTTACCGGTCGGGGCCCGATGCCGGACGGGGCTTGATGAATTATATTGTATGCTATTTATCTTTGTGATTTTTATGCATGTGTTTATATGTTGTTTGTATACCGGGCGGGGACCGATGCCAAGTGGGGCCTGATGACTGACAAATCTGTTCTGATAGGGGCTCGATGTCGGGCGGGGCTCATTATATGTTTGATATGTATGGTATGTGGTATTTTAGGGAACTCGCTAAGCTTTGTGCTTACAGTTTTCAATTTATATTTCAGGTACTTCTGGTACGAAGGGGAAGAGCCCGGGATGAGCAGTGCACACACCACATTGTTCCATATTTTATATTACTCTGATGTACTCGGATGTTTATTGATACACTTTGATTCACCATGGTTTCTATGACATTGTTTTGGATAATGATTTTATTAAATTAAAATTCGAAATTTTTAATATTAATTTTTGAGACGTTACAAATATATAACATACTATTTAAAAAAAAGATTCTAAAAAAAATAAAAAAATAGGGCCTGTCCAAACATATATGAGGCCCGGGGCGAAAAGAAAAAAGAGGGCCCTCAAAGATAAATATAATAAAGATTCAAAAAAATATCATTTACTCTTCACTATAGACGTGTTCAATTAGCAATAACAAGCAAATCAAATTGTTTATCTTTTGAGCTAATTTGAGTTTGAACCAACTTTTGACCCTAAAAATCATTTAGGTATATATATATATATATATATATATATATATATATATATATATATATATATATATATATATATATATATATATAGCCCATAAATTTTAGTCCCCGTGGAGACATGGGCCATGGGCGGTCGTCCGGGTTGCCCACCGTCTGAACCGGCCCTGAAAAGAATGGGTTATTTGAAAAAAAGAGGGACCAATAAAGATTCATTAAGCACATAATGGATTAGATATGAATCGATTTTTACCATATTTTTACATAAGATATGAATTTAGAGTAGGTAAACCTGCAATAAAGTCCCTATATATTGGCCTCATAATCGATTTAGTCTTTATATATTTTTTTTATTCAATTAAGTCTTTGACCCGGTCAACAGGTCATCCAACTTTCAAAAATTATATTTTTGGCCCAGATTTCAAATTTTATTACAAATTTGGTCCAAAATCAACACTTTTGGCCCAGATTTTAAATTTTGTTACATATTTGGTCCAAACTTTACCCTTTTGCCCAAATTTTAAAATTTTATTATGAATTCATCCTAACTTTAGTTTTTTTTACAACTTTTTTTCTCAAAGAATTGTTTATAATATGTTTTTTCTTTATAAAATCATATTTATACAAAAAAAAAACGTATTTTCACATAAAAATCTTATATTTTCTATATAAAAACTTTTTTTAAAAAGTTTTTTTGTATATGAAATATCTAGTTATAAAAATAGGTATTTATTAAGTATATAAATATATACAAATCCGTTTTTATAAAAAAAATGTATACAAACACCTATTTTATCTATATTTTTTTTATAAAATCGTGTTTGTGTATATTTTTTTTTTATAAAAACGTGTTTGTATACATTTTATAAAATGTATACAAACACGATTTTATAAAAAAAATATAGATACACACATACACACATATATATATATATATATATATATATATATATATATATATATATATATATATATATATATATATATATATATATATATATATATATATATATATATATATATATATATATATATATAGGGAGAGGATCAAATGAGAACACCTAAAAGGTTGAGAACGCGAGAACAGCTCTGGACCAATCATTATGTAAGGGTATATTAGTAACTTTATATTTACATTAAATTATAACATATAAATATTAATTAATGATTTCCTAAAATCTAGGGATAATGATTTTAATTACCTAAAAAAATTAATGGTTCCTTTTAATTATGGGGATATATATATATATATATATATATATATATATATATATATATATATATATAAACATTTTTTTATGATTTTTTCCAAAAATAATTTATGATTGTTTATTTTTCTTTAAAAAACTAATACAACTTCATCCAATTTTAATACTTCTGTTCACAATCAAAAATGAATATACACTTTTATTCACAAATAAACGCAAACAACATGAATCAAATCCTTTTTATTCATCAATTGAAATTAGTACACTTCTGATCACAATAAAAAATGAATATACACTTTTATTCACAAATGAAATGCAAACAACATGAAGCAAATCCTTTTTATTCATCAATTGAAATTAAAAAATAAAAATTATGTTAAAATTTATCGTTTCTTCACAAATGAATACATGTAATCACAAATAAATATACTCTTATTCACAAATGAATATAGGTAAACAGAACATAATTTACATCTAAAAACTGATAGAACATAATATATGTTTCATTATCAATTAATTTGTTCACAAATAAATACATGTAATCAGAAATGAATCTACTCTTATTCACAAATAAATATAGTTAAATAGAATATACATCAAAAAATGCTACAACATAATATATATATTTTCTTTCTCATGTAACTCAAATCCTTTAATTTCCATTTTCTCAAACAATTCTGAAGGAACCCATAAAACACATGTTAAAATACCCATATATCATTAAGTTCCAGACACCATATCTCTCTCGTGCATTTCATCAAACAGCTTACGTGCATTATATTTTCCTTTGAATCGGATTACAGCTTTGTGTAGTTATCCTTTCCATTGATTATAAGAGCCAGTAGGAGATGAATTAGAACCAAGAAATAAAGAGTTGGTGTGTAAATGAAGAACATGGGTCTGCCTCTTCACCTAAATAAACGATTGGTGTGTAAAGACTTTGTTTTAATTAAATCTAAAGATATTTACAAATGACAAAAGAAGACTTTGAAGAACAAACCCATACATCAATGACACAGTGTGCCTTGTACGATTCATCTTGTTTCGCATATAAATTCGATTGGTTTCCCAACATCTTTGAGATGTCTCCGTACCCAAGTGATGGGTGAAGAATTTGAAGAATCGGAGGTAATTTTTTTGGAAGTTGCTGTACAAAGCAAACAAGATAATCACTACAATGTTGACATACGTCAAGGTAGCGTGTTAAAGAGAAAACGGAAGAAAAAGAGGAAATCTTCAATTCCAATTAACATTCCAGAAAATAAATTGAACTTACATGAATATGAAGAATCGAACAGATCTCTATCTTTCTTTGAATCCTCTTGCAAGCGATGACTTTTAGACCTAGGGGAGGCTCGATTATTGCTGCAACACTAGATGATGATGGTGAGCAATGGTGCGACACAACGACGGTGAGGATGAATGCGTACCTTAGGTATACAAAGAGAAAGATGAAGAAAGTATGGTAAAATAAAAAGGAAAGAGGTGAGAGAGAGTGAAAAATATAGGAATTAAATAAAGTTTCAATTCTTGTTCTACCCTTTCCACCATTTAAAAGTTACACTTTAATCCCTTCAGTTTTAGAATTTATATATAACCCGCTTGATAAAAGCCTTAGATCTATGTATTTAGATGGTCTAGATCTGTTCTCGCGTTCTCAACCTTTTAGGTGTTCTCATTTAATCCTACTCATATATATATATATATATATATATATATATATATATATATATATATATATAAAGGTGATAGGTGTTTGTATACATTTTTTATTAAAACGGATTTGTATATATTTATATACTTAAAAAATATATATTTTTATAACTAGATATTTCATATACAAAAAACTTTTTATATAGAAAATATAAGATTTTTATGTGAAAATATGTTTTTTTTTGTATAAATATGATTTTATAAAGAAAAAAAATATTAGAAACAATTTTTTAAGAAAAAAAGTTATAAAAAAAAAAAACTAAAGTTAGGACATATTAAAAACATATTTCAACCAATTGCACCAAATAAACAAACAAACTTTCAGCTTTAGTTTTAAAATACCATTTTGTCTCCTTTTTACCGGTTATACCCAATTACTTAGCCACGTGGCATACAATTTATTATTTATTATTATTATCTTTTTGCGTTTTATTTGAATACAATGTTGTTATTTTTATGTTTTTAGTTTACAATATTTATTGTTGTAATTTGATATTTTTTCGATGTTTTGTTTGTCTGAATTCAATTTAGAAATTTCAATTATACTTCGTCATTTATAGGCTAATCTATAAATGGTTATACTCTAAAGGGAAAAACTGCAATAAAGTCTCTACATATTGACCTCATAATCGATTTAATCCTTATATTTTTTTTTATTTAATTATGTCCCAAATACCGGTAATCGTATTCAATTTAACTCTTTGACCCGGTCAACAGACCATCCAACTTTCAAAAATTACATTTTGGCCCAGATTTTAAAATTTATTACGAATTTGGTCCAAAATTTACACTTTTAGCCCAGATTTTAAATTTTGTTACAATTTTGGTCTTAACTTTACCTTTTTTGCCTAAATTTTAGAATTTTATTATGAATTGGTTGAAATATAGAGGGATGTTTAGTTCTTTAAATTGATTTGACCGGTGTAATTCTCCTATTTCCTTTATTTGTATGTTGTAACTTGTAACTTGTCTAGCGTCTCGCTAGTTTCGTTTTAATGTTGCAATTAAAACTTTAGTAACCTAATATGTAAATTTTATGTTATTGATTATTATTTTGGATTATTTTTCTGAAAAAAAAAATTGTGCGAAAAGTAAAACAATAAGGTGGATATACATTAAAATCTATATTATTACATTATGGATTCCTAAGTTTAGTTCATTAATAATTGTAGGAAAAATGGAATGTTGATGGCTATTCATTACACTCTACTTAAATCATTGGATTTTTTAGCCTGTCCATATCAAGTATTTGAGCGGCAAAAGTGGGTGGGATCAAGGGCAAAGAAGAAGAAGGTAAAATGTAAATATGATAGGATATCAAAAAGTAGATTTAATATACGAAAGTTAAATTTTGAAACGAAAAATCCATGTTCTTATTACACATTTAACAAACATTTTGGAACCCTTTGTTTTCCTAGTTACAAAATCACGAATTTACAAATCATTATTCGAGTATTTGAACAAAAATGTTCATCTTACTAGCCACCAGCCAGTCGTAATAATTACGTTTACTCGAAGAACCATTTGTATATATGTTTATGTACATTAATTCTTGATCATGTTGTACATGATAATTGATAAACAAATTTCAACTTCAATTGTTCAAGAATCAAACGAAAATGGAGGCTTCAAAAGATCATAAGGTGCCCAAAGAGCATCCAATGGACATGGTCTCTCCGCATCAAGTCTCACCCATGGCTTACTTTTACCACTCCAATGCAATAAACTCACCGGTCCGGGATGTAAATCTCTACAAAGCCCACGAAAATTGTCCCCGCCGAGACCATGCTGGTTCCACCGATGATCCACCGGAGCTATCTTTCCGGCGAAAACAAGCAAGAATGGAGGCAAAGAACCTAGTTCATAAATCCTCATACGTTTCTGCAACTCCATCCATTCTTCTATCTTTGTCGTGTATCCGCCGTCACGCCACCTGTCTAAGTCCATAACCATCACTCCGGTATTGAAGTAGCAAGGTTTCCGGTCATCAAAAGTTGAAGAGAGCGATGGGTTTGACCAGAAAGTAGGTGTAAAGTAGAAGGTGAAGTTAGCGTTGCAGTATTCCGGCGCAGCAAGAATGGAGTCTCTGAGTGGAGTTGCAGCAAGCTTTGCTATGTCGTCGACGAGCACAAGGTCAGAGTCCAGGTACACCACTTTACGGACATGGGTAGGGAGTATGTCAGCGAGGTAGCTCCGGGCGTAGTTGAGTGGGCAGTCAAGGGCGGCGCGTATGGAGGTGGAGATGAGTCCGGCCACCAGTGAATCCTCAAAAGGGTAGACGTTGAATCTTAGATAAGGAAAAGAGTTAGCAATGGTGTCGTGTAGGAGAAACGTGTTGGAAGAAGCGGAGGTGACAAAGTGGAAGATTATGTTTTCCGGGCAGGAGGAGTGCTGAAGGACGGAGAGTATGGCGGCCATTGATCCACGGATGTAGGCGGCGTCAAGAGTCATGGCGACATGTACTGTTGAACCATCGTCGGTGTGGTCAGTTGAAGGGCATTCCGGCGAATTGTAGAATTGTGGGGCTTCTTTGAATTGTTGTGAGATGGAGAGGGTGGGTGTGGGTGCGGCGGAGGAATGGAGGAGAAGGAGGAGGAGGGAGAGAGGGATGAATTTGATCATGGCCGGAGGTGTTTCTGTAATGTCGGAGGAGGTGTTATGGTATTTAAAAGCAAGAAAGGAATCGTAAATTGGGGTTGAAGCAATTGTTTTCTTTCACCGGTCTTGGTCTACAAGCAGCTGTAAGCTGCCGGCCGGTTTGAACCGAGTCTTGGATTTTGATATATATAGAGATAGAAAATACAATATAATCTCAATTGTATAACAGCTCCATTTAAAATTAAAGGTGTCATTTTTAATTTTTTATATACTATTTTTATCCATATTTTAAGGTTTGTTAAGCAAATTAGCTTAAAAACTAACTTTTGTGTTATGATATAGTTGGTTAATAATATTGTTAATAACCCATAAGCTATTTGATCAAGTAAAATATGGTTTGGTAAAAAAATATCTTATAAGCTAGATGTCAAATATAAACCGGTAAACAAAGATTTAGAACAAAACACAATGAAATATTATTGAAATAAATTGTAAATTTCATCATATTAAAGTAATTAATAACAAAGAGATTTTCTATAAGTTGAGATTAACTCACTTAGCTAATAAGGTGTCAAATTAAAGTTTCTAATAAGAGGTACTAGGATTAATCCCAGACAAACACTAACCCTATCTTTAAAAAAAAAAACAAAGAGAGATTTTCAATTATTCAAAGGTATAAAACACATTATTGCTTTCAGTATCATATTAGATGAAATTTTTATCTACTTATAATCTAAACATATAAATTTTTTGAATAAGAATATTAACTTTCAAAAAATAATATGGAGAGATTAAAGACAAGGGTGGGTGAAAGTGTCATTTCAAGGTATTTGTGTGTTGTTGACTATCATGGTCGAATGTTGAGATGCAACATTTGGTGAAAGGGGTACATGAGCGACCACACGCTGACACGAGAGCGTATACCACTCTAAGCAAAAGCAACACTTCAACTTCTAAATATGTGCGATGGCAACAAACACTTACAAATTGTTTAATTTTTGGAAATTTATTAAATTCAAGTTATTAGAATCCTTTTAAAAAATTCCCTAAACGTGTTTCACATGTATACGTAGTCAGATCAAATGGCATGAAACGTTGCAAAATTTCACTTCTTTAGTTTTATGACTTGGCCCATTATATAGAATGAGAATATTTTATCGAGTAAATTACACGCATGGTCCCTATGGCTTGGGGTAATTTTTATATTTGGTTATTAACTTATTTTTTAACTCGGAATGTCCATACTGTTTGTTTTTGTTGCGCTTGCTCCATGTCTTACCTAAAAAGACTATTTTTACATTGATTTTTTAATTTATTTAAATACACACACCTTAACCCCACTTCCACCTCACCTTAACTTACCTTACCTAATCCACCTTATTTAAATAAATTAAAAAATCAAGAGCAAAATAGTATTTTTAGATAAGACAAGGACCAAACGCGCAACAAAAACAAACTGTAGAGACCTTCCGAGTTAAAAAAATAAATTGGAGACAAAACATGCAAATTACCCCAAACCATAATGACCATTTTTATAATTTACTCTATTTTATGATAAACGTTTTCTTTTATGAAAATTTTAATATGTATTGATAATTTATTTATTTATTTTGGAATGACGATCCATACATATTTTAATATAATCCTAAACTAATTTTGAGCGTGTTTGACAAAAGTAGCTGTTAGCTGGAAGCGGGTAGCTGGTAGCGGGAAGCTATAACTTTTATTTGTTATATGAATGTTTGACAAAAGTAGCTGGAAGCTTTTGAAATATTACATAAAAGGACAATTGATTAAAAATAAATAAACATATAAATATATTTTTAAGGGTAATTATGGAAATTGATTTTAAAAACTCAGCAGCGTTTTGTTGAACGCTACATGAAGTAACTTTTAGATTTGAAGCGTTTTTTTTTTAAACTAAAAGCTAAATGCTCGTACTACCAAACGAAACTTTTTGTTTAAACTAGAGCGTTTTGTCAGAAGCTAAAAGCTAGAAGCTCCCAAACGCTTCCAAAAACTCCGTGCCAAACAAGCCCTTTGTCAAATTGGCTAAGATTTACTAAATGTTGTTTGAGGAGTCTCATTGTGTTTTTAACTATGTTCAATATAAAAAGGATACATCAATAAGTGGTCGCACAAGATTTACCCTTTTTATATGATTTTTCAACTTTTCTGAAAGATAATGGTGTAAATTTACAACTATAACCATTGAATTACAAATTTCACATAATGTTCCTAGATAACATGTTATATTAATGTGGTGGTGTTTGCCCATGCTTTGCCAATGTATTTGCTCAAATTGACGATCCTTAATAATGAATGCATCGCCATTAAAACATGTTCCATAAAAGTAGGGATATGGCCGCCTATTTCGATACCCATAACTCTACTATGGCTATTTTGTCTTACGGTTAATATATATAAAGAAATAAAAGAAATTAAATATCCAATCATAAGAAAATATGAATATCCAATGAAATTATTTTGTATTAATAATTAAAGACCAAAAACCTAAATATTATGAATCCCATTACATGAGTAACTAGAAATCTTGTGAAAATTATATTTTATTGTAAGGTTTATTAGATTTAAGCTGAGTTTGATTCATACTGTTAGGACGGAGGGAGTGGGCAACAACTATCATGTTGGGAGATTTATGAGGAGATATTGGAAATACCATAGGGAACATCATTCCCTTCTTTGTGGTAGGCCTGACAATTCTCGACACGAACCGTGACACGACACGAAATAAACAGGTTTGTGTTGAGCTTTTCAACCCGTCAACCCATCAACCCGTTTATTAAACAGGTCATATATGGGTGTCTCAAAAAATATACGGGTTGACCCGCCAACTCGTTTAGAATTTTAATCAAAAAATTTATATATTTTTAAATGTATTAAGTATTATACACTATACAATTTATACTTTATACTAGGATAGGATACCCGATACCATTGACCATTTTACATTTGGCATTTGCCCTAAATAATCTCAGTATCTCACAAACAAAAACAAGTCCTCTGTCGCTCTCCCCTCTATGATGAACGATAGAACGAACTCACGAATAACGGCGACATGAATGATTGAATCATTATTGAATGACGTCGACGCCTGAACGTGAACGACGAACGCACAACGCAGTAGACAATTGATTTGCTGCGATCTAACCTACGAACATAGGAACCCAAATCAGACCCACAAACCCAAATTTAACCCACGAACCCGCCAACCTGTAAACCCATATAAATAAGTGGGTTGATGGGTCATATATTGGTTTATGTTCAGAACCCGCCAACCTGTGACATGTATAGTTAAATTGGTCATGTTCGGGTTGGTATATTTTGCCCCACCAAACCGCTACCCACCAACCCGAACACGACACGATTGCCAGGCCTACTTTGTGGTACCGAAGAAAAAGGGAAATAATCCCAAGAATATCGTAAACTTGGGACTTGGGTGTATTATTGCATGGCAATCAATCTACAAGGTTGTTGGGCCGATTATAATAATTCTTATATTAGGCTAATATACACATGTATACAATATACACTAACATCTCCCAACATTTTGATCGAGAGGTAAATGACGGACATTTAAACCGGAGCGAAAATTTGAGAATAAGCTGGTGAGTAGACCTTTGGTAAAGATATTGACATAACGAGGGGCGGATGGAATATGAAGAACACGTATATGGCTGATAGTAACTTTGTCTCGAACAAAGTGAATGTCGATTTCAATATGTTTCGTTCTTTGGTGTTGAACTGGGTTGGTTGACATGTAGACCGCACTGACATTGTCACAATATACAACGGTTGCTTTTGGCATAGAACAATGAAGCTCAAGAAGAAGGTTCTGTATCCAAGAGATTTCAGCAACGGTGTTGGCAACACCGCGATATTCGGTCGTTGGAGCCCATGGTCAAGAGTGCCTTGAACATAACGTAGAATCTGTTTGAGAGCGTGAAGATAGGGCTCTCGAGGATCATGCATGTATAAGAAAATATGTTGAACTGCGAAAGCAATGTCAGGTCTGGTGAATGTGAGATGTTGAAGGGAACATGCTAAACTGCGAAATAAAGTGGGTTAGCTACTAGAGGGCCGGATGCATCTAGTTTCTAGACTGGTTCAGCTGGAGTCCGACATGGGTTATAATTTTTCATGTTGGCTCGATCCAAAATCTCATAGGCATACTTTTATTAAGAGAGGGAAAAGACATGTAGAAGATCTGACAACAGAGATACCCAAAAAATAGTTAAGTGGCCCAAGATCGGTCATGGAAAACTCGTGGCTAAGTTTGTCAATAATATGTTGTAAGAGAGTTGTAGAAAAAGTTGTCAGTATTGTAACACTCGGTTTCGAATTGCTTCATTTGTAACATCCCGGAATTCAGGTGCGTCTCTTAAACCCTTCTTCTTTTCCAAGTTGTCAAGTTTAACCCTTAAAGGAAATATTAAGGCAAATGAGTACGTTGGGCGTACTGAAGAGTACGCTGCGCGTACTCATGCGCTTAAGTTGGACGCGGACTCGCCTAGGTACGATGGGCGTACCCAGGGTTACGCTGGGCATAGCGGGCCCAAATGCAAACCCTAATTTGAGGCTTGTGCACTATAAAAGGAATGTTAAGGCCTTATCCACAGCCACCATACTTCAGTGAGTGAACCTTAAGAGAGCAGAAAACCCGTATTAAGCTTGAATGTGTATTCTAAGCTTCAAAGTGCCATTTCAAGGTGGTGAAAGAGAAGAGGAGGCCATTTTAGGAGCTAGAAGTTGGTGGACAAGAGTAGATCCGAATTCTTTAGAGGTTGGAGCTTCTTTCTGAGGTAAAAAGCTCAAAGCTTTCCTTGTCATTTTTGATTTGTGCTTCTTGGACCAATTTTTAGGGTTTTTGGTCCCAAGGTGGAGACTTTATGAGCAAATGGTCTCCATTGGCCTAGATCTGCCATATTTCAGGGTAATATGAGTTGTATGTTCATAAAAATCCAATCTTGGACGTGAATATTGAGCCATGCATGAGATCTAGACTTTATGAGGAAGAAGGAAAGGTGTTAGAGTGATTAGGGACCTTTACAGCCATGCAAAGGCTTAAAGGTCTCGACTTTATGGATTAAGTGATCTTAGAGAAGTCAGATCTAGAGTTTGAGTTTATGTCTTAACCGTTTAAGACCAAAATCCAAGAAAGGCTAAAACTGAGACTTACGATGGGCGTAACTCTCAGAACGCGCAGCGTAAAGGGTTGAGACCCCGATTATGGATCGTCGGCGTACGCCCCGCGTACAGAGATGGTACGCGCCGCGTACTGCCTCCTGTTGACTTTCGTTGACTTTTAGGGTTTTGGTCAACATTTGGACTTTGGGTCAAGGAGGGGTAAAATGGTCTTTTACCCTTCTGTGGGATTGTAGAAAGGGATTTAATCTAGCCTTTGAGAGCCATTATTTATTTGAGGATATTGTTTATGTGATTAGGCGGGGGCTAGATCAGTATATCCGTGTGCGAGATTATCCGAGTTACCCGAGGTGAGTCTTCTCACTATACTTTACCTTGAGTGGTAAGTAGAGTTATGTGACAGAGTATCTTGTATGCTATGTATGTGATGTGTTGCACTGCATTATTTCTATGTGATTTATGCTGTGTGTATTCCAGAGTTTACAGAGTTAGGACCGGAAGGTCCACAGAGTTAGGACCAGAGGGTCCACAGAGTTAGGGCCAGTGGGCCCACAGAGTTATAGCCTCGAGTGGCTAATATGTGTTATATGTGGTATTTTGGGGAACTCACTAAGCATTTATGCTTACAGTGTTTTGTGTTATGTGTTTCAGGTACCAGTGAGGATCGCGGGAAGGCGCCGACATGATCAGTACACACTTGTGGAGTTTTTATGTATTGTGATCTTGGGATGAATTTTATGGATTTGATATGTGATACATGGAGATTTATAATATTTATGAATGAAATGATATTTTTAAAAGTGAAAATTTGTTTTGGAATTTACGACGTTACATCATTATTCGGGGTCGTGGCCAGATAATTAGTTATCATAAGGCTTAGGGCCTTTGGGAAGAAAGGTTTAGACCCATTTGGATGAGGGTAATGTTGGTTATGTGATGATAGGGTTCGGGCACCCAGATATGCCTGACAAGGTAGGCCGAGCACCCAGATATGCCTAGCAGTATGTTGTTATGTGGTATGATAGGGGAAACTCACAGAGCTTCGTGCTTACGGTTTTCAGTTTTGGTTTCAGGTACTTCTTCTTCATAAGGAAAGGAGCCGACATGATCGCAGCGCATCACACTATGATTTTCCGCATTATGAGATCTTTGGGAGCTGTACCCTGATCATATTTTCTATGACATGTTTTGGTTAATTGACATATTGGTTTTTTATTATGAAATGAGTTGACATTATTTATGTTTCAGACAACTGGTTTTTATAATTACTTATTTAAAAATGAAATTTTTGGTTATGAATTTTGGGATGTTAAAGTTAATCTAAAGATATGTTGATGGAAGTTCATATGTCAAAGACTGAAGAACATCCCCTGATGACTGAAAGACCCTAAACACCCTATCAGCACCAAAGGCATGAAGACACCATCTACTGAAGACTAATCAGTGTGTCCAGACATTGATGGTTATACACTGATGACACACTGATCAGATGATACACTGATGATACTCACTGATGGTCATTCACTATCTGCTAAATCTGAAGTTGATTAGCTTGGCCCTGACGCTGATGATTAAAGCCGAATCTGATCTCCAGACGTTGAACCTGATGCTCTGATCAGCTTCTGAGGTGTTAGTGTTGATATCCGATTCTGGCGAAGATCTGATTTGATACATTCCTTTTATACCAGATTAGTTTATATGTAGATTAGATACAATCCCTTGATTTAAAGGATTCTCTAAAATATATTTGCATATAATCAACATTAGGGTGAAACCCTAATGGGGTGAGAGTGTCTTGTAAACGGATTAGTGTCGTAACCGTCTTGGTGACAACCCGTTTTCTAGGTGAAAACAAACTTTTCTTGGTGAAAGCGACAACTTGGAGAATCTCTTATGTTCTTTACTTTTATCTTTTTCATTGTGCTTTATAGTTCTTTCTTCTTTATATATGATCTATGAATCTTCAAAGGGTTTGGGACTTTCATCACTACTCACCAATGTTGAGTATTAGGATTTTTAGTGTAAGCCTGGTACTTGTCATTGCATACATCAAACTCCCAATGGCCTTAGAGTATTCCAATTGTGAAATAGGAGTTCATATGTTGTCCATCAATTTCACACTTGGATCCATAGGAGTGCTCACATGAGAAGAATCGGTAAAATTAAACCGCTTGAGAATTTTCTCAACAGAATGACTTTGATTCATTACCAAGCCTTTTTTCATCCTTTTAATTCTTTTTCCAAAAAATATATCAGCCTCTCCCAAATCTTTCATGGAAAACTTTGATGATAACAATTTCTTTGTTTCATCCACATGATTTTCGTAGGTACCGAAAATCAGCATGCCATCTACATATAAGCAAATGATCACTCCAACACTAGTAGCATCATCAAATCTACTATAAACACATTTGTCACATTGGTTAATCTTGAAACCATAGGACAAAATAACTGTTGGATTAGGTGTCTAAGCCCATAACTATAATTGGTATAAACTTGAATTGATAGTAGCAATGTCCTTTTGGGTTGCCTTCAAACCTGGCAGTGGAATAGGATGACTGTTAAAGAGAGAAGAATGATTTATTAATTTATTACTTGGTTGATAAATTAATTTGAAATCAAAATAAATGATTTAATTAATGTATTATGTGAATAATATATTAATTAGTAATCATATAGTTTAATTAATATTTAATCAGAAATTAACTTGGAGTTAATTTTGGGATTAAAGGAATTAATTGAAACTGCAGGGACTAAAGGTAACAATGTTCAATAGTTGAGCATTGAGCATTCTAGAACCTCCCTTAAGGGGGGGGGGGAACGAAATCTAGATGCTCCTAGGGTTTCCTTGGGCTCTAATGGTGCCTTGGAAGCCTTAGGAAGGAAATTAAGGGATTAGGGTTATGTAAGATACACCTGCTTTATCCTAAACCTTCATTATCACCTATATAAACCCCTATAGGGTTGGATTTCGTCCCATGCACTCCAAGAAAGGCTTAGAACCGAATTTTCCACTTCCCTTCTCTCTCTCCATAGTAATCCTTGGTTGCTAGGTTTGTTTGTGAGCCATTAGAGGCGCGACACTTGTGATGCTTGCTACCAAAGGTCTTTCAAGCAAGGTTTTTAGATTGTTATTACAATATAACAATCAAGGTATGTATTTTAATCCCTATTGTGTGAATTTGATTATAATACATAGAACCTAGGGTTTCTTCTTTTGTGTTCAAGTTGCATGTTCAATTAGAGAAAACCTAGATCCAATTCAATTTGGGTTGCATGCACACATAAGATTGTATGTTTTGCTCAAAACCCATCAATAACCTCATCAAACTTTTGGTGTCATTGTTTAGGCACTTGTTTCAACCCATACAAAGATTTGACAAGTTTACAAACCATATGCTCTTTACCGGGCATAATGAAACTTTCTGGTTGTTTAATGTAAACTTCATCGTCAAGTTCACCATTCAAAAAGGCTGTTTTCACATCAATTTGATGAATGACCAGACTGTGGATACTTGCCAAGGCAATCAACAATCTAATAGTAGAAATACGCGCAACCGGAGCATACGTAACACCCATAAAAATCATGCCAAATTTAAACTTTTTAAAACATTCAAAACCAATAATTATTACAAAATTTGTTTTCAAAATATTTTAGTGTCAGAGTATCCCAGAATCAAATCATGAAAACATAAGGAGGTGTACGATCACGCATTCGCCTTCCCGCGATCATCAGAAGTACCTGAAAAAAAATCAACAGCTGTAAGTCCGAAGGTTAGTGAGTTTCCCCCAAAATACCAACGCCATACAGCCATAATCATATCATATAAACAAACATCATGCATAATGAGCCATCAGCCTGACTGGACCGCCTCGCAGGCCATCAGTCTATCTGGACCGCTCTCCTAGCCTTCGGCACGTCTGGACCGCCTCTGAGGGCCTTCAGCCTATCCGGACCGCTCGCCGGGCCTTCGACCTGACTAATATGCCCTCCCGGGTCTGCAGTCTATCTGGTCCGCCCAGGGTATGTTGTCATTCAGCACAAAGCAGGTCTACCTCAACCCAACCCCAATCAAACAATCTTGTGCACATAAATATCATACGCTAGCATGTATATAACAGTCAAACCGATCTAACAGATCACTAATCATAGCAGCATCCTATAACCAGGATACCGACCTAATCGGTCACTAACATAACATTATCCTATCTACCAGGATACCGACCTAACTGATCACTAACATAACATTATCCTATATACCAGGATACCGACCTAACCGGTCAGTAACATAACATTATCCTATATACTAAGATACCGACCTAACCAGGTCACTGAGCATATCACCATCCTAACTACCAGGATGTAAATCAATAAGCATATCATGTAATAAGCCCGGATACAAATCCGAAAAGGGTCGGCATTGGTGCCTTCGACCCTGTTAGTATAGTGAGGACAACTCACCTCACAAGTAGCTCGGGATGATAATGTCAACTCTCTAAATACAGCTCCAAACTCAATCACCTACATCCACCAATGATCCACTTTCATAAATTCCCAATTTACTAAAATACCCCCAGAAGTCAAACCGGTCAACCCTTGGTCAAAGTCAAAGTCAATGGTCAAGGTCAACAGTCCCTGTTGACCCAACTCGCCGAGTGTAGTCCACTGACTCGTCGAGTTCCTTAATAACTCGAGAAATCGTGAAAACCTTAGTTGACTCGCCGTGTTTCCAGGCAACTCGTCGAGTCTGTGCGATGTCCAAATGTCGGGAAAAACCCTAACTAACTCGTCGAGTCTTCTTACTGACTCACCGAGTTCATGCAGAACCAATACAGGCAACCTTCATCCGAATCGTCGAGTTGGCCATGCAACTCGTCGAATCCCTTCAGTCCATTTCTCATCCAGATATTTTTAACCTACCCCAAAGCTCCAGATTGCAGATCTAACCTCCTAGGGCATGGTTTCCACATAAAGTTGCAAACTTTACGTACATGCAAGGTCCTAGTTGTCAAAACCAAGCTAAGAGAGAGGTTTAAACCACGGAGAAGGGCCAAAGCTTGCTAAATTCGATGACTTTATGACTAATAGGACTTAGAGGAGTCCATATCTGAAGTTACAACTTCATATCATACCCAATACCCGAAATGATCCACAAATATGCTAAAAATGGCCCTAAAACTATGCATGAAGAGATCTAGCTAGAGAGAAGTCAATGTAACGACTTGTTACCTACAAGATGATGCCAAGATGAAGTAGAGTCAGATCCACAAGCTTCTCTTTTCTCCAAGCTCCTTAGACTTCAAGCCTTCTTCACAAAATGCACATTCCAAGCTTCTTAACACACAAAAATGGAGAGTAGGCGAGATTAGGGTTTTCTAAGCTCAAGAGGGATGGTAAGGGAGGACGAGGGAGGCTAATGACCCTTCAAATAGGGTGCAAAACCCTGGTAATTAGGGTTTCATTTTCCAGCTCCTACTCGTCGAGTCGGGGTCCTCCAACTCGTCGAGTAGACCCCATAAACCACGCGGCCTGATCCGCTTCTACACGAAGAGTTGGGGGCATCCAACTCCTCGAGTAGATCTAAGAATATGACTATAAGCTTTAAATTTTTATACCTGGGAGTCAGGGTGTTACAACATACATATCAAAATTGTCAACATCGAGTTTTTGTCTAAAACCTTGAATGACTAACCGGGCTTTGAACTTGTCAGTAGTCCTATTAACATTCATATTCTTTTTGAAAATCCATTTTCAACCAAGTGGTTTAGAACCATGAGGCAAATCAATTAACACCCAAGTGTTATTTTCAAGAATTGATGACATTTCATCATCAATTGCTTCCTTCCGAAATATTACATCTCGATACCACATGTCATCTTGAAATGTCTTTGGATCATCCTCAATACTGTAACAATAAGAGTATTGAAGACCCTCCTCATCCCTTGTGCCTTCCACCAAGTACATTTGGAAGTCGGAACCGAAATTTTTCAGAATTTGGCCTCTTTTTCTTTTTCGTACCTCTTGTGTTTCTGGTTCAGTAACACCATCTGAACTTTCTGAATTTTGCACTTCATTAGTGCTAAAAATGCATATCCTTAGGCCTTTGAATAGATGCAAAGCCCATCTCATCAAAAATTACATCTCGTGACTCAATAACGGTGTTAACCGATACCGAATCATTAGGTTCAGTTATGTAGAACCAATATGCCTTGGAATTCTTAGTATATCCAATGAATATACAATATATTCCACATTCTCCCAAAGTTGTCCTTTTAGGCTCGGTTAGTTTTACAACTGTTCGACATCCCCAAACCCGAAAATAGCTTAAATTCGGTTTTTTCTTGAATCAAAGTTCATATGGGACACATTTTTTCTTTTTATTTGGAACCCTATTTAATAAATAGAAGTCCGTTAACATGGCCTCTCCCCAGAATCCATTACTCAAACCCGAGTATGACAGCATCAAGTTTGCCATTTCCTTTAAAACTCGATTTTTGCATTCGTCAATTCCATTTTGTTGGGGCGATTAAGGTGTCGTGGTCTCATGAATAATACTCACTAATTGGAAGCATATGGGATCCATATATTCACTTCCCCTATCAATCCTAAGACACTTAACCAAATTGCCCAATTGTAATTCCAACTCGGTTTTGTATATTTTGAATTTATCTAAGGCTTCGTCCTTAGAATGTAACAAATAAACGTAGCAAACTAAATGCAATCATCAATGAAGGTGACTAAATACTTTTAATTTCCCAAGGAAGGAGTGGAGTGAAAATCACACAGGTCACTGTGTACAAGTTCCAAAATAACCGAATTTCTAGTGACACTAGGAAATGGATGTTTTGTCACTTTTGTAAGCATGCATGTTTTATATTTATTAGAAGTCATGTCAAAGGCTGTACTTAATCCATCTTTTGACATCTCATGCATCTTTCTAAAGTTGACATGACCTAATCTTACATGCCAAAGCATAGATTTATCAACATTAGAAGTAGAAGATACAAATGAAGAATTTTGAACAGGTAATAATTTGTCAACAATACTTCAAAGAAACATTCTATTATATAAATATCCAAAACCAATAAACATTCCACCTCGAGATAATATGAACTTATTCAACTCAATAACTTGTTTAAAACCATCAGAATTGAAACAACTAGAACTAACAAGATTCTTTCGAACCTTAGGAACAAACAAAACATCAAAAAGCCTAATAGTCTTTCCAGAAGTAAATTCAAGACACAAGACACCGACACCAGAAATAGGTATAAAAGAATCATCTCCCATTCTCAGCACTGGTCCGTCTTCAAGCGGTGTTAATGTTTCAAACATCCATTTATCCTTGTATACATGGTTCGTTGCCACAAAGTCGATCCACCAAGCAACATTATCATCATGTACATAGAACGATTCATGAATAAGTGAAACATAATAAACATAATTCTGATTTGAATTATCAAAGTTAGTCAAAAGTTGACCTCCTTTAACTTGGCTCGAAGACCCGTTCACACTTCCATTGGCTCCACTGTTTCCAGCACCATTATTGCTATTATTGTTGCCTAAGTTCACACGGCAATCACGCATGCAATGCCCCCACCCTGTTGCACCTACAACAAACCAGTTCCTTTTTCTTATTGTTATAGTAATTTGGGACATGTTCCTACTTACATTTGTCATGTCCTTTATGGTTCGGGTTCTTGGCTTTATTTTCAACCATATGAACAAAGGGTTATCCAGATTCAACTTTCCCTTTGGTTTTATCAGGTTTGTCAATTTGCTTCGTACGAAGATATTCTTCAATACGAATATGACTAGAAAGTTGAACCAATGACAGTTCTTCCTTTTGATGTTTTAGGTTATGTTTGAAATCCTTCCAAGATGGTTGAAGTTTGTAAATTACACTTGACACAACAATGGATTCATCTATATTCATATTGTGCAGTTTAAATTGCCCATAAATACCAAGGAGTTCATTGTATTGTTTAGTGACAGACCTTGAATCGACCATCTTAAAGTTATTAAAGTCACTAACCAGAAACTTCTTGCTAGAAGCGTCCTTAGTTATGTATTTCAATTCAAGGGTGTCCCACAAATCCTTTGCAGTTAAAGCATCACCATGGATATCAAATGGAGCATCAGACATAAGGTTCAAGATGTTACATTTGCAGATGTAGTCATCGTTGTCCTATTATTGCCTCTTCCTAGTCTCTTCAAGTGTCTCATCAACACCTTCATCTGGTTTAAGTGGTCTTGGAGTAGTCAGCACACATGTTGCCTTTAGAGTGATCAGCATGAAATACATATTCTTCTTCCAACTATACAAAATGTCTTGGTGACAATAAAATCAGCAACATTATATATCGAAAAGTATTAGTTGCAACCTATCATAAATTGGTGCAATGGTTGGTATTTATAACACTAAATCTCAACATTTGCAACCTTTATGAAATGGTGCAATAGTTCAAGAAACGTGAGGACCAAAATTTAAGGATTTGTATGTGCTAATCTTTGATAATTAATACTCGTATATAGTACTTTAACTATATAATAATTGCCAAAAAAAGTACACTAGTCTAGCTATCTTTTAGTTCCCTTTAAATTACTTTCAAATATTTTGAATGAGATTTGAACGTCCAAAAGTTTTTTCACCTACCAATATAAGATACATTCTTAAAGCAACAACTAAAAACCACATATAATTAATATGTGATAAATATTATATGCTTCAATACTTAGGTGTTGTTTGTTTTTCTTAAAAAACTTCTTCAAAACTCTTATTGCTGCGCGGCGCAGCACACGCGCAACACTTTTTGTCCCGCAGCAGTTTGTTTTTCGGAAGTCTTGAGGCTTAAAACATCTGCCCGTGTGCTTCTTGAGGAAGCACTTGTTGTACCTCTTCCCACCCTTCAAACCTAAACCTAAAAAAATCCAATCCCAAAAAACAATCGGCCATTTTTTTTCCAAAAATCTAACAACCACGTGTGTTGTTTTTTAAATAAGTGTCCATGAAGTATATTTAATATTACGTTTATGGTCCTTTACTTATATATTATATTCTATTTTCATCCCTTTAACATTTAATACATTAAATTTATATCCCTTTAACTGTTTTCTCCCATTTGATTTACATAAGTTAATTCATTCTAATGTTGTTTTTTAAATTAGTTTATTTTGAATTTTTAATGTCTGCAGCAGTCTGCAGATGTTAGCAAAAACAAACATGTTTCTTATTACAGCATGCAACCATTTGGTCCACCTCTTCTGCTGCAGAGGTTTACAGAGATGGTCCGCAGACTTTTTGAATTTTTGTTTCGGAAAAACAAACAGCACCTTAATAAAAGAACGGTTTATAGTAAAAAAATTTACAACAGTGGCTTATGTGCATGCATGTGTTGTGTGTAGTTTACAAGATGGCAATCTATAGGTTAAATCAACATTTGTTCTCGTAGTTGCACAGGATGTACGAACTACATAGAGTGTAAATCTCAAAAACTCATTAATTTGCTTGTTATTCAAGTAATGAAAAGTGAAACATTATTTATAAAACCATTAATATATAAAAAATATAAGAAAAAGAGAGAAAAAAAAAAGCTTCTGTGAAGCTTTGTTAAGTGGCTTCACTCCACACCACATTTACGCCTATTACTACATAGCACGGCCACATCATCCTTACGCAAGGTACGTAAGTAAGGACCATTCTGATGGCTCTATAAAACTATTAATTTTACCCAATTTCACAAATTCTATGTTTTGCAAAAAAAGAATACCGAAAAAGTAAATTTCACAAAAAAATGTCTTAGGAATAATACGGTGGTGCATACGACTACATGAAATAAATGGTTATTTAATGAAAATAATAGAATTGTGATTGCATTGAGATTAAGTTTTCTATTTTGTTTTTATCATTTTTATGATTAACACTTTATTTTATATTTCTATTAGGTATGTAGTCATTTTCTCATAAATTTGTATTCATTATTCCACTTGAGAACACTTTATTGATGGGAAATAAAGACAACACAAGCTTGGAGTACTCTTGGACAGCCAGATATCATCAGCACTATCCCCATGTGGCAGTGCCCAAATTATAAAAAGTTGAGGGGTGAAGGTGTGGGGTGGGGTACATATGATAAGGTAAAGTGGTAAACCATTCAAGTTCAACTTGTACTAAAATAGTTACTAATCATCAGGGAACTCTTTACCTTAGCCAACTTTGCATCGATTTTGTAAACAAATTAAAGGTTATGGGTTCAGGAAACATGAACATGAACATGAACAGTCTCTGGGATGATTGTGTACCTAAAAGGGAACAAAGACAAATGCATCAAAATGTGTCCAAATGCCACAAGAATCTACACAAAGAAATGGCCATTAAGATGAAGACAAACATGCAAATATCATCAATTACTTTTTTCATATCACATACATCCTTTTTGTGGCAAACAACTTTTGAAAGCTTATAGAAACTTTTATCTTTAGCTTTTAAGAAAAAAATTGAATTAAAGAAAAAGTTTCTTGGGGTGTACGAGCTTAATCTTTTAGTTTAAACAAAAAGATTCAAAAAAACTACTTTAAATAGTTTTTGAGAACTTTTAGAAGCTTGTATATTTTATGTTATTTTACATCTTTAAAAAACTTAAATACTTTTGTTGACCGCTTACACATATATGAAAACTACTCTACCGACTACAACTACAACTAGTTTTGCCCAACACATTCACAATAATCTAGCCTCTCATTAGATTAAAGTAGGATGATAATTTCCAAAAATAAGAAATAAAAAACATTATACTTATCCCTTTGATTGAAAATTGTGAATTACTTTCGCAAACAAACAAACACTACACATAGTATGTAATCACTTCCATGAAACCAACATAGATAGCAACCAATGTACTTGGTACATTCTTCAAAATATCACGGATGAAAGAGCTATAATAAACAAAAGAGGTCAAAGTCACAAATTTGATTTGATTATGTAGCTTAGGTACTTCTCACATAAAAAGAATCTTAATAATAGAAGTAAAACATCAAAAACAGACATTTGGAGGTGTGTTGGTACTAACGTTCTTGGGAGATGTCCACCACTAATGTTAATTGAGATGTACCTTATATGTCAAAAGATTTCATAGAAACTCTTGGAACATGTATTGTACTATTTTTTACCACGTTAATTCCTAAAAAACGAAAATACTAGCATCTTGTCAATGACTTTCCTAAACTTGCTTGACCCTCAAAATGTCATGCAAAAAAAGTATTCTTCCAACAAACTTTGAGCTTCTTAACACCAACACGTTCAAGAAACATCATATGTGTTGGTCCCAAGAGGGTGTTTGAAATTTTTTTATAAGATAGTGTACTAAATATTCAAAACAATCGGATTCAAGAGAATGTAATTCTCATTGATGAAATGATAACGACAATTACAGTTCCAAAAACGGAATGAAATGTTTGATCACTTAATGAAGAACATACTTCGGGTGTTTGAAAATTTGTTTCAATTTATATGTAGGTTAATTGGTTTGGAGTAAATAAAATTTAAACCTTATTGAACATATCATCTACATCGAGAATCTCTTGTTTGATGGAAACAAACTTAACATATTTATCTCTTCTCTTCTTTTACCTATTTCCCTTGACAAGAATAGAATATAGCCGTGGGAGATCGCAGTCCAAGCAAAAAGTTCTTAGTGTAGACAAATGTTATGTGTCAACTTTATGGAGTTCATATTTTCTTTGGAAACACATTTTGTAATTAGCATGAATAAAACAACTTTATGCTTGATACATTGCTGCTAGTTTATTACTAAAGTTTTTTTAAGTTGTCATATTTGACAAGCTAAAATATAAATTATAATAGTTTTTTTATTATTATTATTTAAAGATATTCAAACTAGCGTCCCAACAAGATTATGGAGTTTCATTTTAAAAACAAAATCCAAATGTACATTTCATTAACTATTTAAAAAATAATAAATAAATAAATAAATAAAATAAAATAAAATAAAAAAAACTCATTCCTCACATTCATTCCCCAACGGCCAAACCCGCCATTCTCTCTCTAATTAACTCAACATCTCATATTAATCATGTTCGTAAAATTCAATTAAATTTCAAATATTTTTGTAGAATTAGAAACTGATAATAAGATAATTATACAAAGATAGTTAATTATTTAACGATCGATGTTTATATACTTTAATATTAATCAAACTAAAATCTTATAATTGGTAAAGTTATTAATAATTTGTTTATCAATTCTATGATTAAAGATGTAAAAATATTTTTTTTGTTTACCAAATGTTTTTTTATCAGGTAGCCGTAGCAGCTTGATTTTCAGATGTCAAAAGTTATTGCCAGATAACTGCAACCTAAACAGGCAGTTTGGCAATTTTTGTCGAAACTTGGTTAATTTGTAAAGAATAAGTAGAAAAGGAAGAATGTATAACGTTACTAATAGTTGAAGTAGTGGGGTGGAACTTTGGTTGTTACAAGGACTTAGGAGCTAAAACGGAAACTGCAAGGACTGATTCTGTTTACCATATACACAAGATTTGTATATGGAAAAACCCAAAAGATAAATTAGAAGTGAGAACAGAAGGTTCATAATTAAGAGGAAGAAAAGCAATTTGATGTTTTCCTATGTATAAACAATTCTTGAATTATCAAACACAGCTACGAGAGTCAAGTTACATACATACCCTTGTACCTGAGCTAGTGACAATCGAAGATAGTAAAATATTTTCAAGGACAAAAATGTAAAATCAGATATTGGGTTCCCAAAGTAGAGCAAATAGAAACAGGAGACCAATTACAATAAGTGGCGATACTTCATGATGATGATCTCTGTGGTGACGGAGTTCATGAGCTCCATTTCCATACATATGCGGTCCATTGAATGCATGCATATGAAGACTGAAAATCGACGGAATAAAACCCCCAAATGAAAACGTAAAATTCCCATAAGTCGCAGTAAACGCAGGTCCAAAACCACCGATTATTCCAGATCCATGTTGATGTTGCACATGATGATACGCATTCCGATTTCGTTGACGGGAAGTCTCCGGCCGTTGACCGGAGGGACGATTTGGAACTGATTCAGATTCAGACCTCGCGTCTGGATTCTTCCCTCTTCCGTATAAAGGGACCAATTTCTGTTCTTCAATGGAGGCCTTACACATCGGGCATTCTTGTGAACGAGAAGGCATGTGAAGCCATTTGTAGATGCAAGGCCAGCAAAAGAGATGACCACATAAAGTAACCACCGGATCTTGAGCTAAATCCAAGCATATGCTGCACTCGAAGTTTCCACCATCGCCATTGTTGTTTGAGAACGATGAGCTTTGGGTTGTTGGCCTGCTTGCCTCTTCCCCAAACCCACCGGACATCTCCTACCACAAGTACTACTGTCAATTCAAAATAGACAGCCAACAGAAATCGAATTAAGATCATGAACAAATAATTAATTTCCAGAGCGAAAATGAACAAATTTATAATCTCTTCTTCGATCATGAATATCGCATGAATCAGAAAGTAAAACTATCAAAATCCAGCAATACACATAATCAGATCAATCTGAGAGAAATTGAGAAAGCATGGTTGATTAATCAATTATAAGAAACGTGAAATTAGTGATGATGCATCGATCGAGATAGCAAGATCTTCTACGGGTTCATACGCAATGAATTCGAATGCTATCGTTGATTTCAAATTAACATAACGCAATCAGAAACAAGAAGGGAAAAAGATGAAATTTTTGGACAACCTAAATGCAATCACAATCAAAATTGGATGTAGATTACATTGATTAACAACATAACACGCGATGTTAATCAAATATTATGAGAAATTTAGGAAGTTGAAGAGGGTGGAATGATTATTCACCGTAGAATCGGAGGAAATATAGCGATTGGCACCCCGCCACCTTTTTGTTTGAGTGAAAAATAGAGGTCGGGATTTTCATGGAAAATTGATTACGATTTGTGATTTTTGGAGCCATGAAATATTGAAAATAAAAAGAAAAAAGAAATTATATCAATTCTACTTTTTTTCAGTTCACAATTATAGTCCTCTATCATGTACACTTGTAATATAACACTGACAATGTTGATGTAGATAACAATCATAGCATCTTTTTTTTTATAACGTTGTTCTATAATGATTGATAGATTAATCCTATCAAACTTTATTCTCAGTTTTGGTTTTTCAAATTTGTTTTATGCCCATATATTCACCAAAAGGTTTTTATTATTTTTATTTCATGGTCCGATTAATTTCAGACAACTGCATGGATGTTAATGTGTTAATGATTACAATGAGACCCATGTTACGCCCAATTTTATATAGCACATTAGGTTGCTTGTATTATGATATTTATACATATCTAATGTCTAACATGAAGATATAAAAATACTTTACCTAGCATAATTAAGATATCTCTAAATATTATTAAAAGAAAACCCTTAATTCACCAATAAAACAATCAAGACCCTTAATTGTATTTCAATCTTATATTTTCCACCGTTAGATCAAATTGCTGATGTCACCTTTCACCAAAGTTTAGTCAAACACGGTATAATATAGGGATGAAAGTGAGTCCAAACCCGGACCGGATGGACCCGGACCCGGAAAACCCGGAACCGGTTAACGGGATTTTATAGAACTGGAAACCGGACCGGTATATAGGAACCGGTTCCGGTTCGGTTCCGGGTATGGTACCGGCTAAAGTGGTTCTAGAACTAGAAAACCCGGAAACATCAAAGTGGGTAGCTTGGAACCGGATAAAGTGGGTTTAGAACCGGAAAATCTGGAAAAACCGGAATGTTTTGGTAATTACTTACTACTTAGTGGGTTGAACTTTGAAAATTTTCATATCGATATCCCGACTATGGGGGACTGTAACTCATTGAATATGAAACCAAAATTGATAAAATTATAGTCTAAAATCATGTACAAACTCTAAAATACACTATGGAAAAAACCGCATGTCAATCCGACTTTAAACGAATGAGATATGCATGTGTTAATATTTTCACAGAATACAAAGTACAAAAACAAATAGCTGAAAAGTTGAAAATTTCCAGTTTTTATATCCCGACTTCGGGGGACTGTAAATCATTGAATATTAAACCAAAAATGACAAAATTATAGTCTAAACTCATATACAAACTCTAAACTACAAGTTGGAAAAAACCACATGTCAATTCGACTTCAAACGAATTAGATATGCATGTTTTAAAACTTTCAATACAAAAAAACAGAAAAACTAAAAACTTTCAGCTTTGATATCTCGAATTTGGGGAACTATAAGTCAATGAATATAAAACTAAATATAGCAAATTTATAGTTTAAAATCATGTACAAGCTCTAAACTACATGTTGGAAAAAACCGCATGTCAATTGGAGTTGAAACGAATGAGATATGCATCTTTTAAATGTTTCATAAAAACCGGTTCCGGTTCCTAACACCGGTTCTGGTTTTTAGACCCGGTTTACCCGGACCCGATGGACCCAAACCCGGATTACCCGGAACCCGGATAAAGCCAATTTTTAAACTCGGAACCAGAACCGGTTCTATATATTCCGGTTCTAACGGTTTCGGTTCCGGTCCGATTCTGGTTCCGGTCCGGTTTTCTGGTTCTAAATCTCATCCCTAGTATAATATGTGCTTCTAATTGTAACTTATGCTCTTTTTAAAACCCTAATCTCCTATCCACACTGGTAACCATCGTCAAACTCCTCTCACTGGAAATCCACATCTTACGTTGTGACATCCCCATTTTCACGGCCAGAAAAGACCGATTTTGTTTATGCTTTATAAAAATCAGAGTGCCTCTTTTAATATAAATGTTGCGGAATTTGTTCCCAGTAAAACATGATAAATACGTTATCAAAGCATTTCCGAAGAAAAGTATTTTTATTCATTTTAAAACATTTGGGATGTCATCGTCAATACAGAAACATAAGCATAAACAGAACTTACATTCATTATCACTAGTGATTTATATCTATTTAATCTCTCAGTGTAATGTGACTTCATATCAACACCTGTGATATAAATAAACTGAGTGGGTCAGGTTGGGAAACTTGGTGAGTACATAGGGTTTTCAACCCATAATAAATAAGTTTATTAACTTTATCAAACCAAACAAACACGATTACCCGTTCCCGTTATCCTCACTTTACGTCCTTAAAACATCTAACACAAGGGACCTAGTCTAAGGGACTTTCATCGGGGTGACAACACATGCTTCGGGGGTTCCTCAGCAATTCATGTCAAATAAGGCAACCATGTGGGGGATGGAGTACTGCTGGTGAGCACACAGTTCAAATAAACACCTGCAGGTTGCGAGCCTGCTAGCGTTCCACTGGACTGTCTAGAATAGTCCGTAGTCGTCATCTATACTCCGCTAGATGACTGGATCATCAATAACATCTATATCGAGGCCTCTCATTATTTTATTTTGTCACACAGCAACTATTCATCTACCCATGTTTTACCCAACATATTTTGTAGATATAAAATACATATACAGTTTAAATCATTTAAAACATGTATAAAATCGTTCATCCAACATAGATAGCAAGTATACAGATAATATGCACACACAACACGTAATTTATATAAAATATTTCATATCTATGTGTAAGCTGAAAGGGATCATGCACTCACTTGAAAAGGTGGTGATTCCGAACTCAGACAGCGCTTCGCTTCTTAAAAATAATTTCCTTCGACGAAACCTAGTATTATTACCACTAGAGTTTAATATATTATTCGCCGAAACTAATTAATAGTCTAGCTATTATTACTATTATATAAGCGTTAAAAAAATACTTATATAACCCATAATAATAGCTCAAGTACTTATTATAAGTTCCTAATAACGTTACTATAATTAAATAAAAGCTATATTAAAAATAGCGTAGGTGTAGCTCACTTACAGCGGGTTTTATAGAAAACCGGGTTTTGCTTGGAGCAGCGTTCCCGAGCCGAAAAGCTCTTCTTCTTGGAGCCGTCGAGCACTCCGGGGCTTCCGCCTCGTGTTATGTAGGTTCCCTAGGCTTTTCAGGGGGTTTCGAGGCTAGAGAGAGGTTCTAGAGAGAGAGTAAAGAGAAGAAAGAATGGGAAAGGTGTGAAGAAAATGAGGGTGGGAAAGGTTCTATTTATAGGGTGAAAAATGGCTGAACTTGGTGCCACATTTCACCATCTAGTGGCAAGACTTGGGGAGAAAGCAATGGCCAAAATTGTGCCACATCACCCATTTTCACACAACACACTTCCAACTTCTAAAATCCGTAACTTTCACATACGACCTCCGTTTTTTACGTTCTCTATATCCACGCATAGGTAAAAATAAGATCTACAACTTTCATTTTGACTCCGTCGGCTATTTCTCGACCGATCTTTAATTTAACAGTACGAGGAGATTATACCGTTAAATGTCCGCGTAAAATTCATAACTTCTACATACGGACTCTGTTTTCGTCTGTCTTTTTACCGTTGAGTTCCTATTAATGAGATATTCAATTCTCATTTAGGTCACGTAGGCCAAAAACCGCTCGATCTAAAATTCGAGTTTCGGGCTGTGCACTGTTAAGCGAAATCTTAAAAAATTCATAACTTCCTCATACGAAGTCAGATTTGGGCGTTCGTTTTTTGTATGTTCTCGGTTTAACGTATACTACAACTTTTATTTAGATTTCTAAGGCTAAAAAGTCCTCCATCGTAAATTCACTATTTACGTCTCCCGGTGTCGTGCCGGTTTTGCCGTAAAACTTCGATGGACCATAACTTCTTCGTTATAACTCGGATTTCAACGTTCTTTATATGTACGGAAACCTTGAGACGTATTCTACAACTTGGTTAAGATTATTTATTCTAAATAATCTTTTGTCAAAAAGTCGTTTTCGACCCCTATTATCTCTAAATTGACTAGCCCGGATCTACGGGCGTTACATACGTATACGATGAAACCTCTTCCTATTTTCTTTTGTTAGTATTGAATTCCATGGCTTCATAATCCTTCGAATGTGTCAATTTCTACCTTTTACAGTTAATCTTGGATTTTCATTTGCCTACTAACTGTTTGATTTTTTGCTTGAATAAGTGTTGTAATTTTTGATTTTTCGCAATTGATGTTAGTTCATTTATGATTATCTTTTATATCTAATTTTTTATTTTTTGGTACGTGTTGTTAGAATTGTAGGAATTGAGGACCGGTTCTATTTTAGATGGCCTAATCATGCCCTTTTGACAGATGCTTGAAGATGGAAAGCTTATCGTATGTAAGTGTTTTTCGTTTACCTTTTCTGGTTTTTGAATATTCCTAAATTTTTAGGAGTTCATTAAGGTGTGAGCAGATTCAATTTGGAATTTATGTAATGTTTTTTTTATGCTAGAAAAGAGCTAAGCCAATTGCATTCCTAAATCCTAACATGACGTCATTATCGAAATCAGGTGGCCTCCATTTGTCTGTATGCCTCTGTAATTTGCTTTTCTTTTGATTTTTACATTGAATTATTTTTTTTTTTAAATTTGTCCTTATAATCGTACCCTTCTTCATATGCCAAAAGGTTGCAATTTCTGAAGATAACCCTAATTGCAGTTAGGGGCCGTTTGATAGTTGCTGTCTGGGAAAGTGCTGTATGGGAAAGTGCTGTCTGGGAAAGTTTTCTGACTGAGAAAGAAGCAATGCTGTTTGATTGTACATATGACTGACTGTGCTGAATGATGAAAAATGACCATATTACCCTGCTGTTCTATTCTGTGATGGATGAAGTTGCTGAATGATTATAAAAACATATAAATTATCATACAAAACCAAAATTACACAATAATCATTTAAAAATCCGAATATAAATTGTCTTACAAAGTAATTAAACATAAATCAATCAAAATCCAAATAGAAACATACTGAAATTGAAAATAACATACTAATTTGCATACATCTCTAAAGTAAACCGGGTGAAAGTAGTTGATTAGCAATCTGCTCACGCAAAGTAGTCATGTATTCAACGGCTTCTGAACCCCACTCTATGCCTTGTGTGTTTTCGCCTTCAATTCCTCCACCATGCATATCAAGATTAACCATAACGTTCTCTTCAAAATTTTCAAATAACTCATCTTGGATATTGTATTTCCTTATAAAATTATGGACCGCGACACAAGCAATGACTATGTCTCTTTGTATCGGAAAAGGATAAGGAGCCATTTGTTTTAAGATTGGGAATCTCGCCTTCAATACACCATAAGCACGCTCAATAACATTTCTAAGTTGTGCATGAGCAAGATTGAACCTTTCTTCTTTAGTTAAAGGTCGACGTCCTCGAAAATCGGCTAACCAATACCTAGTGCCACGGTACGGAGCCATGAACCCACGAGTGTTGGTATATGCGGCATCACAAATATAATATTTATCTGTAGGTGAGTGACATTTATTATATAAAGAATATAGATAATAAAATTTATATAAAGAATATAGATAAACTTATATAAATATTACAAACCTGGTGGAGGGAATGGAAATCCGGAAGACGGATTGAATGCAACTTCTTTCAAAACTCTTGAATCATGTGCTATGCCTTCCCATCCAGCCCATACAAAGGTGAATATCATATCAAAATCACAAATTCCTAATACATTTTGATAACATTCACCTTTTCCTCTTCCCCTATACCTCGTTTGTTGATCAACGGGCACAACTGCATGTACAAGAGTTCCATCTAGTGCACCTATTGCTCCGGAAAATATAGCTTTTAACCGTCTTTGTCGTTCTGAGGCATGTCTTGTTGGATTAGGATTTGTTGGTACTATAATTTCTTTTGCAAAACACATCATTGCATTTAAGACCTCATGAAAACATTGATGAATGGTTTGTATGGAGTGATGAAATCTTCCTTTAACCGCTCGAAAACGTTCATTATGTCCTGTAACATCTAAAAAGTCATCAAAGGTAACCAAACTTCATTCCTACACTCCTCACCCACGACTCACAAGTAGTAGGCGTAAGTCGTAACCAAACTTTCCTAATATCGGCACTTTCAGCAAATAACAAAAGAGCGGTCTTGTGTCTTTCATCTTCTTCTCCCCATCCCATTTTTGCCAATTTCTCCATACATGCATCTATGTCCTTATCCATTTCACTTCTTTGATTTTGTTCACTTCTTTGATTTTGTTCACTTCTTTGGTTTTGTTCCACAAGCGTCCTTGCAAACTTGATGATTTCCTCCTCAACTTCTAGTGCCCTTGCGTTTCTCTTGTTTCCACCCACTCTCCTATTTTTCGAATGTCCGGAGGATTCTTCACTTGCAGCTACATGTTGGGTTGAGTCGGGAGTTTCCGTTTGGGTGCATTGAACCTCATCAAAGTCATGCTCAGTGTATTCAGGAGTAGGACGGGGGAGTGTAGAAGATGGCCCTCAACTATCAAAGCCGGTAGAGGTTGCACCTTCAAATAATTGGGTGCACAAATCAGGGAAAAGGAGGGGCACAGTTTTCAAAGCTCCTACAATCTTGTTCAACTGTTTAACATTTTGAAATTATCAAACCATTAAAAGAAAATAATCATATTTCTACTATTTGTTTTAAAATTAGACGAATATATATTACCTTCGTCTCCGTCTCCCATTGTCCGTCAGTCAAATTAAATTTATTTGTTAAAGGATCATATATATTTCCGGTTTTGCTTTTAAGTTTCACCCAAGCTTGATACTTTCCTTTGTAGTAGTCGTAGTGGTTTCTCATCTGTTTTTGGTCAACGACTAAACCGTGTTCCTTTAATAATTTTTCGGCTACAACTTTCCATGAATTTGGTTTGAGGGCACTACCCTCACGACCATTTGTGGTTACTTCTTGGATACAAGCATCAAGAAAAGTTTTGTCTAAACTTTGGTCCCAAATGATTCTAGATTTCCTTTGTGACATGTCTATAATAAAAAAAAAACAACAAATATAACCAAAAATCAACATGTATATACAAAAAAAAAACAGCATATAAAACCAAAAGGCAGCATACATATACAAAAAAAAAACATATATAACCAAAATTCAACATTTATATACAAAAAATAGCATATAAAACCAAAATTCAGCATGCATATAAAAAAAACTGCATATATAACCAAAATTCAGCATGTATAAACAAAAAACAACATGCATATATAACCAAAATTCAGCATGTATAAACAAAAAACAGCATGTATAATCAAACTTCAGCATGTGTGTACAAAAAACAGCATATATAGAACCAAATTTCTGCATTTATATACAAAAAAACAGCATATATGTTCATAATTTCCGCATGTATGTTAAAAAAAACAGCACATTTATAACTAAAATTCTGCATGTATATATAAAAAACAGCATTTACAATCAAAATTTTACATATATATACAAAAAAAACAGCATATATATTCATTAGTTCAGCATGTATGTTCAACAAACAACATATATGTTCACAAAAAACAACATCCTGTTCACAAAAATCAGCACATTTGAACAAAAATCAACATGTTCTAATAACCACAACATGAATGTATGCTTTAATAACCACAAAAACATGTTTTAATTTTGATTTCAACCACAAAAACAAGTATAATGCACAAATTCTAAAAAATAAGAAATCTGGAAAAAAAAAACTTGTTTACAAAAACATGTTTTGATTTTGATTTCACTCATAATTTCGAAATCAAGAAAAAAGAAAGATTAATTGAAAATCCTTGCTGATGGATCGAGAAAAAAAAAAAAAGATGAGAATCTTGTTGATGGATCGACAAAAGGAGAAAACGAAACCTGTGGGGCGGAACAGTAGGGCGGCGGTGGTCTGCTTGGCGGGAGGAGGTTGGCCGGCGACGGAAGATGGATGCAATGGAAGGTGGGTAGAGTCGATGATGACCGATTGAAGATTGCAACGACGATGTATGCGTTTTTTTTTGTTAGGGCACAAATGTCCAACGCGTCCTTCTTTTCCATTCAGACTTCTTTTTGTGGCTGTGTGGGAAAGCCCAATCTTACCGGGAAAGACGAAGTTTTTTGTGTAAAACAAACAGTCTTTCCGGCCCATTCAGCCGGAAAGATCTTTTTGGGGCTGAAAAGACACTTATCAAACAGGGCCTTAGTCTTGCCCAAGCCCCGAAAGTTCTATTGTTTATTCTAAATATGAAAATTATGGAACATCTAGAGAAGAAACGAAAAAGATATAATACTCTAAAGGTTTTTTTTTTCTCACACTCTATAGTTAGATGAGATGTATTTCATTTGTTTGCTTAAATTTATTCGTTTCATTTTTATTTTGGTACAATAAATGATGTTTTATGTAGTACCATACAACATACAAAAGAAAGATGATTTTTGTTGTGTTTTCCAGTAATTTGGGGTAAAAAACACTTTGATTTTTCAAGTGCTTTAGTTAATGTTGCTTAGCTATTTGATATTTTTATTCTTATTATTGAGTTAAACCTAGGTCTGGCAGTTATTAAAGATATTCCTTCAATGAAATACTTCAAGAAGTTTCTATCTGTAAGCTTATTTTGCCTCACATCCTCATTTTGTTATTTAATCTCTTTATTGAATTGATTAAGTCAGGTTCTAACCAAGTTACACCACCCAATAACACATTGAGTTTCACATCAGGATTTACATTACATTACTTGCATTTTTGGTCATATTTATTATTTTTTTACTTGTATATTTTTGCATTTTAACTTCTTGCATCTCTTTATTTCCAGATATTGAAATGTGAGTAAGTTGTTGGTGGTGAGTTTATGATGACATAAGGTAAGTTTTATGATTTCTCTATTTTTTTTTTACTCCAACTGATGTATTCTTGACTCTATGATGATTTTGACTTTGATTTTTGAGTCTACTAGAGTTCTATTAATCTTTGTGGATATGTGTGCTTCTTTTAGTTTGAATGATTTTTATGAATTTCATGACATTGATTAATATGTTTGTTTTTCTTTTTTTGATTCAAAATGGTGAGTTGTGTGGATCCTTTCTCGAAGTCATTTATCAAGATGAAATATTTCTCTAGATTTTAAGTTCATCAAATGCGTAGGTATTATAGCCTTTTAAATATGTTTCCTTCTTTCTCTTTTGTTTAATTTGACCACTCTCATAACCAGATTTAATTAAAGCTTATCTTAAAGAAATGAAATAAAAGGTCATTTATGAAAATACGATGTTTTGTTAAGATGTGTATATAAGCTCCTTACTTGATTAATTATTTCAGTTTTTATTAGTTTTCATTTCACTTCAACGTGTTTTGATATAGATTTATAGAATATCTTTTGGGTTACTACATTTTTATCTATTTTTCTTGCATTATTGGTTTGTCACAAATGTAAATGAAACAACATTTTTTGAGTAACTCTCTTTATTCTTTCTTTTTGCTTCACTGGTTTGTCAAAAAGGTAAGTTCTTTCTTGTTTTATTTTTGATAGGATCACGTGCTTCTGCATTTTTAGCCATTTTTTTACTCTTATACTGTACTGACATAGTTGTAATTTCGGGAAAAGAATAGGAGATGGGTACATATGCATAAAGTGAAGAGTTAACCTCCTACCCATGACTTGTAAATAGACCAACATCTGAAAATAAAAGGGCAAAAAAATACATGTTTTGGTTTTTTCTCTTTTTAATTGGATTTCGTGATAAAATGCTTAAGATTTTGATCATATTTTCTACCGTCGAGCGAGTTGGGGAGCTCGACTAAAGCCGACCTGAGGGAGGCCTACAACCGTCAGTCTTATATTTTTAAATATTTGGCAGATTTTCTTCTCAAGTGAAATAATGTAAGTTTCAAATTAGAAAGTTTAAAGTAATGTTGGATGTGCATTAACTATTATATCACTTAGTTTTTTTTTCTTTCATAGTATACTTTATAATATTTTTCTTGAGAGTAAACCATATTTTCTAACTATTTTTAGACATAGCATTTCACTTTCTATAAGTTCTATGTAAATATCAACGTACTTTGTTGAAATAGTAACTTACTTTATAATGGTTGTGTCTTACTGTTTGTGTGTGTGATCGAATCTATGTGTGATCTGATGTGTACGTATGCGTGATGTGATCTGCAATCTAAAATAGTGTTAGTTTTTAAGAAATATATGTAGCTTCTTTTTAATAATCATGATTTTGAAAAATGTTTTCCGAAATCTTAAAAGCTAGCTCAATGTTATGTCTTAGTCACGTAATTTCCATATCTGATCTGGAATGTTGTTAAAAATGATCAATTTTATGTTTTTCCTTTCATGTTTTCTGGTAAAATGACAAAAATGTCCAATTTTCTGTTTCTTGGTAAAATGAACAAAATGGCCATCAAAATCTAGAAAATCATCTATGGAAAAAATACTCATAATGAAAATAAAACCATCACAAAATGTCCAAATTGTCACTTTTCTATTTTCTAGAAAATGATCAGATTACCACTTATCTGCTTTATGGAAAAAAATAACCAAAATGTCACATTTATGTTATAAAAAAAAACCTAATTGCCACTTTTTTGTAATCTGGAAAAAAAATACCAAATTTCCACTTTTATATTTTTTTAAATAAATGATCGAAATGAAAAAAAAATGATATTTTGAGAGTTTTCAAAGTAGTATGTTATTTTGATATATTTTCGAAGTTATAAAATTTGTTAACATAACAATTAACCGTTTTAATAATTTATGACCATTTAAGTATATTTTTGTTATTTTGGTCATTTTTCTCATTTCAATCAGGAAAAACATAAAGAAAATATTTTCTTCATTTTAAGAGAACACAATTGGTCCTTAGTAAAGTTGACCATTTACATCCATTTTTGTTATTTTCTTCAAAACTCTCATTTTGCTCATTTCAATCAGTCAAAAAGTTTAAAATCAGTATTTTGGTCATTTTAAACTTTACATCATACGAACAACACAACACATTTAGACCATTATGCTTATTTTGACTGCTTAAGTATATTTTTGTCATTTTGGTCAAATTTACCAATTTAGCCATTTCGGTCATTTCAATCAGGTTAAATAGAAAAAAAAACAAAAAGCTTTGTTTTGGTCATTTTAAACTTCGATTACATGTACAAAAGAACGCATTTTGGATCGTTTTGGTTATTTTGACCAACTAAGTCTATTTTTGTTAAAATGACCATTTTGGTCATTTTGTTTATTGCAACCAAGTAAAACATATGCACTTTATATTCTTGTCATTTTAAACTCACATTCACCATACATAATAATGTATTTGGACAATTTTTGTCATTTTTACAATTCAAGTCAATTTTCGTCATTTCGATCAAAAAGACCATTTTAGTTCTCATTTCAATAAGGTAAAACAAAAAGAAATTAATATTTTAGTCATTTGAATTTTAGAATAGCATGTATAAAAGAATATAGTTTGTCCTTTGTCAAATTGACAATTTAAGGTCATTTTTGTTATTTTAGTCAAAATTATCATTTTAGATATTTTTGTTGTTTTGGTCAAAATTATCATTTTGGATATTTCAATCAGTCAAAATAGTTGGAAATCGGAAAGTATATCGTTATTTATTTATTTATTTTTTGCATTTACTTCATTCAAGGGGGCTTATACTTGAACTAGCAACATACTTTATTTATTTACTTTTTATTTTTTTAATATTTTTTTAATATTTTTTTATTATACCATTGTAGTTAAATAGTACAATGCCTTTATTTTATTTTGTTTTTTTCTTAGATTTTTAATTTATGGATGACAATAAAAACATGGTTTAAAAGATTAATGCTAAATGCATGACATTCCATTATCATGTGGCACCTTACTTTCATTTATTTTCATTACAGCATTGTAATAGGTATCTAAATCTCGAAAAAATGACCAAATTGCTGCTTTTCTAATTTTTTGAAAACAAATGACCAAAATGAAAAAAAAAAATGCTATTTTGAGAGTTTTCAAAGTAGTATTATATTTTGATATATTTTTGAAGTTAGAAAATCTGTTAAAATAAAAACCTACTTTGAGATTTTCCAGTTTCACATGCTTTTACCATTTTCCAGGTTAAATGTTTTTACTATATTAACCAATTTTACCAGTCTCTATTTACCATTTTCCAGTTTTACCACTTTTCTATTTTATGGATGATGGGGATGAGGAGTGAAGTTACATTTTTTCGGATATAATAGATTGAGAGCAAGTTGTTCCACCTTTTGAAGATGTTTTTTTTTTACATTCACATCAGTCTCAATTTCAATCAAATACCGTTTTTACAACTATTATTGCACGATATACACATCTTATGTCATCATAATATCATTGCAGAGTATGTAATTTTTTTTACTAACGTATTTTTTTTTTCTATTTTTCATATTTAGTTGTGCGATCTAATGAAGTGAAATATGAATGCTATAAATTCGAGCATGATGGAAAACTCATTCTGATTTTTTTTCCAAACTAATGTGACGAAAATATCCATGTAAACTTTCTATATACATATATATATATATATATATATATATATATATATATATATATATATATATATATATATATATATATATATATAGAGAGAGAGAGAGAGAGAGAGAGAGAGAAACAGGATCAGGTGAGGACTCGTTTTAAAATGAAGACTCGTGAGGACACTTTAAAAAAATTAGAAAAAAAAAATCTTAAAAAATACAAATCATAAAATCGAGCATAGATCTATATCCGGGAGAAAAAATTTGAAAAAAAAATTGGATCCTTAAAATTGAATCGTGTATCATAATGATGCAAAATAAAAAAAATTAAAATTGAATCATGGATCAATTTTAATGATGTAATTTTTTTTTTCCAATTTTTTTTCTCCCAGACATAGATCTTTGCTCGATTTTATGATTTGTCTTTTTTTTAGATTTTTTTTCAATTTTTTAAGGTGTCATCACAGGAACCGGACCCTATATATATATATATATATATATATATATATATATATATATATATATATATATATATATATATATATATATATAATTTTGTAATGTATATGATGTTGATTTCATAGTTTAATTATGTAACATCCATGGAAAATCATTACAATTATGGTTTAATGATCGAAGATTTTATAGTTCAAGTTGTCTTTTTATGTTAAAAGTTTGGTCCCTCTTTTTACTTTCATGAATTCTTCTTTCTAAGTTTATTAGTTAATCATTTTGCAGGAACTAAAGGATTTTGTGGCAACAACTTCATGAAGCAACAAGATAATTAAACCAGCTTTATTAATCTAATGTGACGAAATAACAACTAATACCCTGATGAAATAACAACTAATTCAAGTCATTATGTGGTAAGTAGATTTATAAATAGCATTGGAAAGTTCTGCATTTAAGAATCATATATAAACTCATCATATATAAACTCCTAGCTACACATTGATGCATGTTATTACTTTAATACCTTTATTCCCTATTTTTTTTATAAAACTGAAGTGTATAATTATGGATCCTAATTCAAATTGTTTCTTGCATTTACGAGCTGCAATGATGAATGATATTGGAGCAATCAACACATGAGGATGATTATGCCTTACTACTATAAAAACCATTTTGCTTAATACCATATTTTGTAGCCCAGAGTCAAGTCGTCGCCGGTTAGTGAGTGTTTTTTCTAATTATAACTATTTTTTGTTCATTCGTAAACCAAATAAAGGTTTTGGAAAAACATTACATGTTGTGAAATTAACTTTAGACCACCTGTGAGTTTTTTTTTTTGTTAATTTAGTAAAGATTTATTAAACAGTTGGTTAGTTTTTGAAAAATGTAGTGGAAAATCAATGGAAATTGTCACCTTTTGCATGTCAAGGATCAAGGGCATTGCAATGAATCTTAAATATTTACACTTTACTAATGAGTAAAAAAGCTTTAGATTAAAGTGTTTATTTGTATGTGTTACATGAATAAAACATATTAAACCCAAGAAGTTTCATGAATCTTTGTTGGTTATACATCAAACTTACAACAAAGATGGTTCAGGTGCTTTTTCAGGTTATGGTAATGATGCGTTGAAGGTAATCATAGTCTTTCTTTAAAAGGCTTTTTTTTTTAATTAAGGGAATATATCAAATAATTTGTTTAAACGTTAGTAAGAAAATCTATGTTTTACTTGAAATGGACAAACAAAGGATTATAGTGGTTGGCTTCTTTGATTATGGTAGAAAACTTAGATCCTCATGTTGTGGCTTCGAATCTTTGATCTTTGAAAGCATAAGTTCTTGTGATAGACGACAAGCTCTGATGACCGAGATGATATTTTTAGACATGTCATATGTAAATGGTCATAAGCTTCGTAGAGTGAATGCATGTAATGAGCGGTCCTTGTAACTTGTAAGGGGTAGTTTTGTAAAATATTAGAGAATATATGTAAAGTACTGTTAAACCAAAACATGTAAAATAGTGTCAAAACAAAATTTCAAAATGAATTTACTATTCTTTTTTAGTGATTTTGTATGGAGAATGAGGTTTAAAACATAATAAAATACTAAATTAGACTCATATAACAAGCAATAAGAATAACTTATATGTTTGTGATTTCTCATATAATGACCATGGCATCCACATTAACTTCATTTTTTGTAATTTAACATTTAATGATCATGGTATCAAACATATATCTTTGGTTTTCTATTTATAACAGAAATACATTGTTTTTTGTTGTGTTTATAATACCATCACATGTGACCTGATGAAAAATAAAAGCAAATTGGTTATTATGTTTGCAACAAATTACATCGCTATATCTTGAAGTTCATGTTAATTTTATCCAAAAAAAAACTTATCTTTCTTAAAAAATAATAGCATCTTACTTCTATTTCTTGCTACTAATACAGAGAGTGCATTTTATTTTATGCTGATAATAGTAACTTACTTATATTTAATTTGACCTATTAAAAAATAAAACATTTATCTTAAAAACAATTGTAAATTGCATAAAACAAACAAAAAAAGTAGTTATTTATGAAACTTGAGTGTTTTTTTGACAAATTGATAACAATGTTGCAGACTACTTTGGTGCAGATGTGTTCTATGTGAAGAACAAACCAAATAGACTGTTATTATTAAGCATTTTAAGGTAAATAACAACAAATTCATTATTTACTTTTTCTATTTCTAAATAGCGATATATATTGTCTCTCATTTATCTTTGACTAAGACATAAAAAATATTTTCTATGTGGCATGTGTTATGACCTATGTTCTTTTTTCTTCCAAATAGATTTTGTTTCTTTTGTAAACATATATTCGGCTAGACAGATACCTTGGTGCCAAAGAAGATGAAGAAGATTGTATTTTTATTTGTTTATTATAACATCATTTTATTACCTATTCTATGATTAATATTATGTTTTCAAGAATTTTATATAGAACACTTAAAGACATTATCCGTTCATCGGGCATGCATAAACCGTTTGGAGGCAAGAAGTTAACTCCGTCTGATAAATGAATCACACTTCATTTTCAACCAAGGCAAATCCATGTAGTTGTTTGTTTTGCTATGACCATTAACAAAAGTCAAGGACAATCATTATTAAATGTTGGATTATATTTTCGTAGACTCATCTTCACTCATGGTTAGTTATATGTCATTTCTCGCATCACAAGTAAAATAGGCTTAAAAGTTCTCATATGTGACGAGGAAAATCGTCCAACTAATAAAGCAAAAAATTTTTGTCTAGAAACAGGTCCTTCAACGATTGTAGATATTCAACCATTTCATTGTTTTTTTTTCAGACATTTCAATATTCCAAATAATTTTAATTTTGTATTTGTTACTTTATTTTTATTTTTTATTATTGTGCCAGCTCATTGTATCTATATATGTATTTATTTTATACGTTTACGTGGGTCATAATCTAATAAATATAACATCAAAACAAAAAATATTAACTTATTCCTTCTCTACTAGTTACAATAGCTGGCTACAACAACTCCTAATTCAAATACCTAGGATCCAAACAAACCAAAAAAAATACTACATTAACCTTGATTATAGCATTACACTTCACCAAACCCCATGCTCGAGCTTCTGAATCGGGTCAGAAAAGTGTTAGTTTGGTGATTAGGATAAAAAGCCTCACAAAGTGTCTATACCTTTTCATATCAAAATTGTAAAATTTAATAAGCTTCTTCTGCTTCACCTTAAACCGACGATGAAAATAGCTTTCAAAACTAGGTTCATTAGATGTTCTTAGAAAAAAAACATATACGCAAATGCAAAGTCCATAGAGGTAAAGAAGAAGCAAATTGGCTCCATCACATCCCAACTCAGTTCCCAAAACGTTAGCCTTATAAACCCTAATGTTTGTAAAATTAATAAGCCCAACCCACAATAAAGTTCACCACGAACCTTCGATATGGCCTTTTGATCGATAAAACCCTTTTTTGTCTCAAGTTCTTTGAGTTCGTGTTTTCTTGGATCATTTGGAATGATTAGGGTTAGAGACTGTGAAATGAATTTCTCCATTGATTTACAACCTGCGATTTCAAAAAATTATTCCGAAAATTATTTATTGTAAATTATAAAAATGGTCATAATATTTTCTGTTTTTTGCTACTTAGGGACCTACACGTAAGTATTTGGATAGTTTCCTTTTAATTTTGATCATCTTCTAAGTATAATTAAATTTTAAATTGCAAAGATCGTCCATATTGTTGACACAACGTGGCAGTTTCAGCCTAAGTTTCAAAACATTTGGCATGAGGGGTCATTGTGGTTCAATTTTATTTTTAACTAGTGGGCCTTTGGTCTAACGTTACTAATTTACCCTTGTTGAAACTATAAGAGATTGGGCCGTTGGGGTGGGTAGGTCTTTGATTAGGATTTTATTATTTATTTTTTGTTTGTTTACTTTTTTTTATAACTGTAGAATTTTTTATTAGTAAAATATCAAAATGCTAGAAAAAAATTAGAAGAAAGCAAGAAGCATTACCAATTAAAACTATACAATTTGCCCGTATGTTTGATCCAAGAAAATATAAATAAATTAATATTATCCTCCAATTTTGATCAAATTGTCTTCGCCTTTCTAAACATAACTTCATTTCTCAACTTCTAATAGCATCCAAAAGACAACCCCGACAAATGCATCAATTCTTTTTTGTTTCTTCCTGTCTTGGTTATAGGAAGCTGTTATGTCCACCGTCAATTCTTATATCGAGTTCATCGGCCTGAAGCTCAACAACTACATGCCTGAAGTCCAAACTTTTTAGGCCAAAAAACAGCTACAAAGAATGTCGTTTGTTGTTTCATTGAATTGGTTGCAAAAGAGAAAAAAAAATAAAACATAGTTAATCAGAACCACGCAAAGATCCTATATTCCTATTAAGGAAAAGGTGTCAATTAAAAGAGTTTACCTTGATGGGAAGCCAACCATTCCACAAAAATTCTGTAGGATTAGAAACGGTATATATTGAGTCAATTTTTTCACGGAAATATTGAATTGAGAAAGAACTCAATAATATTGGTCGTACAAACCCATGAATCGTCTACATTTGAGCATGTTTGTTCACTTAGAAGGACCGAAAGAGCCTCAAATTCCTAATTTTCCACACCCTTAACACCCTTCTCAAGGGTTTTTTTTTTCCAATTTTAGTTCAGTAACGTGGTTGGATTATTAACAAAGTTTATTCAATCGGAGATCAAACAACTTTTTATTTAAACACATATAATCTTAACAATGTGTTTTTAACCACATCATTCTAGTATCGTTATTAACTTTTGGAATAATGAAATCCAGAAGATTAACACCATGTTCTCAAGTTAATTTAAGGAGTAGAACGGAATGAATGAAAGTAGATCACATTGGAAATGTGTTCTTGAGTTTTTTTAAGAGACAGAAGGGGTGGAATGGAAGGTTAGAGAAACAAAATAAATGTTTGGTTAGGAGGAAAAAAAGACTCAAATCCATCCATTTCATTCCATTTCCCACTAACTCAAGAACACACTTTGAATATTTTTTTTGCTCTTCCATTTCTTCTCATTCCATTCCAATCCCTTCCTTAATTAAAAAACTCGAAAACAAGGTGTAACACCCTTTTCCATCAAGTCGTGATCAATACTTGTTATTTTTAATCACATTGCGAAGGGTTTGGGAGTAATAATAATAATAATAATAATAATAATTATTATTATTATTATTATTATGGAAGTTATAAATCCGTTGGTATTTCGTAGCTATTATGTAGTCATTTTCTTCCGTTGCTACACTATTCCGTTACTATATTAGGACATCCCATTCTGTAGCTGATCCGTAGCGCGTTAGCAATTCCGTAGGTAATTAGCTACGGAAGTTTTCCGTAGCTATTTTCTGTAAGAAAACCTCATACTTTCTAGTAGTGATATTTGTTTATAAAAAAAGATTAATATTTTGGTGTGGAGGGTTTACTAAAAAGGGTTCCAACCAAATCAAACTAGTGTTATGCCCGTCCGGTGGACAGGGTGACTGATATAATAAAAAAAGATTGACTTTACTTTTTTCTATATCATCATTTTGTAATTTGTTTCATATTAGCATTGTACAATAACAAATCTACCAAATTAAGCAACATATGCAAGAATAAAAGAATAGCAATCAATTAAAACACAAATGTACATAGAAATTTTGATTAATTACATGGTGCATCAACAGTGACTTGTAATGTAGATGTAAAACAAATGTTGTTTCTATATGATGATGAATTCCAGGAATTTTGTACAGAAAACAGTGACATAAAGATTCTAATTTTTAGCATTCATATGCAACATATCAAAGTATGTTGCTACTTTTAACATTTATTCCAAACTTAAAAACTGGAAAAAAATTATATTAAAGGCATGGCTAAATAATTTAGTGTTTACATAAAACCAATAAATGTAAATTGTTATAGACTCCAACAAATGGCAGAAAATCTAGATGTTTATAGACTTATCACTTAATTAATAATAGTCCACATTTACTTGACATTTCATAAAACCAAAAGAAAAAAACATAAGAAATCTAACATGAAAAGTCCAAACAAATAAACATGAAAAATACAATATTATGTATTTCAAATTAGTTGATTCAAAATTCGATCAAAAGGAAAATACTTCATACGAACGGTGAACCAAGACGACCCATGGAACACTATTTTCTATACAATGGAAGTTTCTTGTTACGACAATCACCAGACTCCTTTGCAACCTTGTTGTCATTACGAATATCGAACTACACCATTTGATTTATTTCGGTATTCTCAAATTGTTCTAGATGATGGTAAAATCGGAAAACAGTGTACATAAGTACAAAGTGTTAATATCCTCACCTAGTTTATTATGAAAAGTTTTATATATAAAGTAAAAGACGATCATATATATATATATATATATATATATATATATATATATATATATATATATATATATATATATATATATCGGTATCTATTTTCCCATAAAAGTATATTGCTATAGTTGGTTAAAAATATAAGTATATTTACTAATTTTCCCATTAATTATTTTATCATGGTAACCTTGATTTCTATACATTATCATGTAACTCATGCGAAATAGTTTTGACATTATCACATTAATATTGAAAAAAAAAACTAATTAAATACTATTAGACCAAAAACCAATTTTCTCAAACAGGTTATAATATGCACCACAAGCAATTACATAGGTGAATTTGATCACAATGACTAGGGGTGCAAACGAGCCAAGATACTCGTGAGCTACTCGAGATCGAATCGTTAAAAGGTCGGCTCGAGATCGATTTTAAACGAGCCCGAACCGAGTTCGAGCTTAATATTAGACTTGTTTATTAAACGAGCTCGAGCTCGAGCCTCTATTACTTGGCTCGATTAGGCTCGCGAGCCTAAACGAGCCAACATATATATAATAAAATTTTTATTTTTATTTTTATTTATTAAAATAAATAATAATTTAATAAATACCATTTTAGGAAAGTAGAATATACCGTATACGAGCCGAACCCAAACCAAGCCCGAGCCCGTACAATTCTTAACGAGTCGATCTCGAGCTTTGTACCACAAGGCTCGAAACGAGCCGAGCTCGAGCTCGAGCCTATAAATATTTAAACGAGCCGAGCCCGAGCCTGGTCAGGCTCGAGCTCGGCTCGGCTCATTTGCATCCCTAACAATGACAAAAATATACTTAAACGGTTAAAATGAGTATAACAGTTTGAATGTGTTGTCTTTTTTTTTTCATATAATGTAAAGTTTAAAATGAACTAAATACTAATTTTAAACTGATTCGACTGATTGAAATGAGCAAAATGATAATTTTGACCAAAATGACAAAAATAAGGTTAATTTGGCAAAGGACCAGCTGTGTTCTTTTTTACCTGGAATTCCAAATTTAAAATGACCAATATACTAAAATGAGAAAAATAAACAAAATGACAAAAATTGACTTAAATAGTCAAATAATCAAAATGGTTAAATTGTATTCTTTTGTAATTGTAATGTCGTGTTTCAAAGGAACTCCAAATTTAAAATGACCAAAATACTAAAATGAGAAAAATAAACAAAATGACAAAAATTGACTTAAATAGTCAAATAATCAAAATAGTTAAATTGTATTCTTTTGTAATTGTAATGTCATGTTTAAAATGACCAAATCACATTATTTTTTCCTGTTAAACCTGATTGAAATGATCAAATTAATCAAAATTGTCATTTTGACCAAAATGACTAAAATAGGCTTGAATGATCAAACTGGTCATAACGATTGAAATGTGTTCATTTTTTTGTTTCTGTAATGCAAAGTTTAAAATGACGAAAATCCTAATTTTCAACTGTTTTAACCGATTGAAATGAGAAAAAAAAACCAAAATGGTATCTTTGACAAAAATGAAAAAAAATGAAACTTTTAAAAGTTAAATGATTTATTCTTTCATCTATTTATGTAACTCAACCAATGTACTTGGGTTTTTTTTTGAAATAACAATATTATGACCAACCTGCTTTCATTTCTTTAATGAAAAAAAATCATAAACTTCAAATTTCATATATTGTAAAATATGATAAATTTCATTATGCATGTCCTCTGTAAAATTAAAAAAGTGCATTAATATGATTAATCTTAAGAAATAATTAGTGAAGGATTAACCTTAAATCGCAACACTCTTTTAACCAATATCCAAAGTAGCATCCAACTCCCTGGTCATCTAGGTAATACAAGTATTGATTAGTTAGGCAATCAAGGTTAAATAATTATAAACAATAGAGATAAGATACACTTACATGGTGGAAACTTATAGCAAATACATTACTAAAGAAAACAGACATTTGCATTAGATGGTTGCACTTCATAAACAAAATTATAGAGATCTTAAAAATGAATAACTCTGCGGTTCATTCTGTCAAGCCACAACATCATATTTTGTATAATGGAATAATAAAAATCAATCAGATATAACCAATTAACAATGAAATGCAAGTGAAGTAAATGGAAAATCACTTAAAGTAATGTAAAGGGCTTCGTCACACCCAAAAATACTTACACTTTTGGTGCAACTGTTTCATAAATAAAGTCAAATAGACAAGGATTGCTTAAAGTTTAAAGCTTTTTTAAATTAGAAATACTAATTTACATTGTACAAAATATGAAGGTAGAGTTTTACATAACTTAAGGAAAAGGGTGTTGCAAGTGTTCTCTTTGTTGCTTTCTCTACATGTTGAATCAAAAAGTGAACTATGTTTATTGGATAGAGTCTCAATATAGGGGGTTAGAGTTTCATATTTTTGATAGGATTTTTGAGACTTATTTGGAATACACAAATGCTAATCTAAACTCACCATGTTGGAGTTGTTTTGGACTGAAGTCCAGTGAAAGAAAAACAAAGCCAATTGATTTATTAATTACCCACATCACATATAAATTATAATAAGAAATCAAACAAATGAACATGACAAAAAGTGTGTACCTTGGTCTCTTTAATAGAAAGCAGATATGTAGCCATGAAGCATGCAATTCCATCCACGATATCATCTTGTCTCACCAACACATAATCTTCATCTAACACCATATTTCCACCTTCCCATAGATCATTTTCACTCACCATGTTACAAAAAATATTTTCTTCTAAATATGTCAATGTTTCACAAACAAACAATTCTTAATTGTTAGCTAACATTCCCACAAATCCATCATTATTTATATTCCATACACTTACAGAGTATAAAATATGTCAAATAGATTGAAGTAAAAAAAGGACTTGAGAGATGTTATAAATTAAACTCACATTCATGTAAAAAAGCATCATAGCCTCCATAGATGTTCCTGATGAACATCAGTGTCAAGGGATCTACCATCTTTATTAAATCCTGCAAATCTCTTTTCAATGTGGGGGTCTAGGGGATGTGAAGTCCATCATGAAGAGCTCCCTCAGACATTTATAAAATAAACATTCAATTTTCATTATTTCAATCATTACAAACCATAAAGAAGTTAAAATGTGTTGAAATTAATTAGTTGTTATCTCTTTATCCAATTTACGTATTTATTTGTTCCTATGTATTAGGTAGACAGCTGTTTTATTCTTCCTTAGTTATGGAAAATCTCTTTGTATTTATTCAGGAACTTTAATAAACTTTGATCGATTGGTTTTTGATACCAAATTCTTCATGGTATCAGAGCAGGATACCCAGATAAATTGTCAACCCTAAGTCCAGCGCCATGACCAGCGAAGGAACATCAAACCCCAAGAATGAAAGGATTGACAGTAGCTCACCGTATTACATCCATGCCTCCGACTCGCCAAGACAGATGCATACCAACGATACCCTCACCGACAGCAATTACAATGATTGGGTCCAAGAGATGGCAAACTTTCTGTTTGCAAAGAACAAGATGGGTTTTGTAGACGGAACCATTTCGAAGCCAGATGAAAAGGACAACACCTACATGCCATGGATGCGATGTGATGCCATGATAAAGGGGTGGCTGACGACATCCATGGAGAAGACCATCAGAGGCAGTGTCAAATACACCAATACCTCAGTAGAAATTTGGGCTGATCTAAAGGAACGTTTCGGTAAGGAGAGTGCTCCCCATGCGTACGAATTGAAAAAAAGCTCACCATAACAAGACATGGTAACAATTCTGTTTCGGCCTACTATACGACACTTAGGAGCCTTTGGGATGAGATATCGTCGGTCTTACCCACACCCCGATGTACTTGTGGTCGATGTACTTGTGAAATCGGAAAACGGTTAAACGAATTTCAAGAAAAGGAACATTTATATGAGTTTCTTATGGGCCTCGACAATGAGTTCTCAACCATTCTAACTCAAGCCCTCTCGATGAAACCAAATCCCACACTCAGAGAGGCTTACAGGCTTGCGTCTGAAGATGAGCAACAACGATCAATTGTAGCATCCAAGGAAATCCATGTTGAACCTGCTGCATTCCAGAATCATTCTCGGGAAAGGCGCGATAGTGTTAATAAGTGAAATAATATTGGAGATAAAGGTGGGCAAAAGGATTCCAGACAGGAACATTGCACCTTTTGTGATCGAGATGGTCACAAGAAAGAGGGTTGTTTCAAGATTATTGGATATCCAGATTGGTGGCCTGAAAAAACGAAGAATGAGAAAGGCAAATCAAAAGTAGCACATGTCGACAGTGAAGCATCCAACATAGGAGGGTTGTCTAACAATCAGTAACAGGTTTTGTTGAAGCATCTTTCAGAATCAAATGACAAGACACAAGGTGATGTATCACGCAAAGCTAACATGACAGGTAAGTCCAATGCAAAAAATGATCACTGGATCATTGATTCGGGCTCGACTGATCACATAGTTCACAAACGTGATATGCTTGAAAATCTATCAAAGGCCTATTCTGAAACACCCATGGTAATACCAAATGGAGAAAGCATCTCTGTTGAAGCTACGGGTGATACCACCCTAAATAGTGAAACTAAAATTGGAGGGGTTTTATATATTCCTAGATTTAATTGCAATCTATTATCCGTGAGTCGACTATCAAAGGAACTAAATTGCTTTGTTGTCTTTTACCCGGATTTTTGTATAATGCAGGACTTACACTCGAAGAAGTTGATTGGAGCGGGTAAATGCGTGTGTGGTCTATATCGAATGAGTGTGCTAAAGGATGATAGAAAAGCCATGAATTTGAAGACTGATGGAGAAGTTTGGCATTCGAGACTTGGTCATGCCACTATCTCGAAACTTAGTCACATTGATTTTTTGAGAAACGTTTCCCTTAATTTTAAAGACGATGTTTGCCATGCTTGTGTGAAAGCGAAACATACTCGTTCTGTTTTTCCTAAGAGTTTTATTAAATCTAATGAATGCTTTGAACTTATTCACTGTGATGTGTGGGGAAAATATAGAAAACCTTCAACTCATGCAAATTTTTTCCTCACCATTGTTTATGATTATAGCCGTGCTGTTTGGGTTTATCTTATTAAACACAAGGATCAAGCAAGTGATTGTTTAATTAACTTTCACATGATGATTGAAACTCAGTTTGGGAAGTGAATTAAAAGAATTAGGTGTGACAACGGAGGGGAGTTCACATCCAACAAAATGAAAGATTTTTATTCACGAGAAGGAATATTATTGAAACTACGTTCCCGTACACACCTCAACAAAATGGGGTGGTGGAACGCAAACATCGCCATTTACTCGAGACAGCTCGCACTTTGATGTTCCAAGGAAGCCTACCGAAAAATTTCTGGGGTGAATGTATTGAAGCAGCTACCTACATCATTAATAGATTGCCATCTAAAGTTATACACCATAAAACTCCTTACGAAATTATTTTTGGTGAAAAACCTGATTATGAGGGAATGAGAACCATGGGATGTCTCGCCTATTACCATAGTACAGTGACAGGGGGAGACAAATTTGAACCAAAAGGAAGACCAGGAGTTTTCATTGGTTATCCTATTGGCACCAAAGGGTACAAAGTTTATGATGTGGAACATGGAAAGATTGTAGTCTCGCATGATGTTCGTTTTTTTGAAAAGGTTTTTCCTTATATGAAACTGAAGAAAGAGGGTTAGAATCAGGATTCCTTTGAAATTCCCACGTGGCATGAAGACACCGTTGAAAGTGGTTTTAGTGAAGAGGGTCTTCGGGTTGATGAGGAAACCTATTTTTCAAGCGATTTGACAAGGCAAATATTTGAAGATGAAAGCGAAGTTCATAGCTCGTCCGAACCTCACAACATAATTACACAAGATATACTTGAAGAGGAACAGATCACTACGCCCGTTGACAACGAAGATCAATTGGCTAGACCAAAAAGAAACAGAAGTCAACCAGCACGCTTCCGTGATTTTGATGTCGAGCTGCCACCTTCGATAGACCACATGCAAACCGCCCCTGATCATCCCTCTTCGACGGTATATCCCATTGCTAACTATGTTTCATATGATGCTTTTTCTGACTCACATAAAGCTTACTTGGCAGCCATTACAAAAAATAGTGAGCCCAAAACTTTTTATCAAGCCATGAAGGATGCAAGGTGGCGAAAAGCTATGCAAAATGAGATTGAAGCCCTTGAACAAAATGATACGTGGTCTCTAGAAAACTTACCAGAAGGCAAACATGCTATTGACTCTAAATGGGTCTACAAGATTAAATATAAGCCTAATGGTGACATCGAAAGATATAAAGCGCGTTTAGTAGCAAAGGGTTTCACCCAAATTGAAGGTGTGGATTATCATGATACTTTTGCCCCGGTTGCTAAGCTCGTGACAGTTCGTTGTTTTTTAACGGTCGATGTCAAAAGGAATTGGAAGTTGCATCAATTGGATGTTAATAACGCCTTTTTACATGGCGAACTAGAAGAAGATGTTTATATGAAAATTCCACAGGGGTTTTCAAAACGGGATGACACTCGTGTCTGCAAATTGAAGAAGTCGTTATATGGTTTAAAGAAGGCCTCGCGGACATGGTACCAAAAGTTCACTAATGCTTTAGTTGACTTTGGTTATAAGCAGTCCCGAGCTGACCATTCACTTTTTACAATTCGAGAGGTTGATTTGTTTGCAGCTGTTCTTATTTATGTTGATGATGTTATCATCACGGGAAATCATGTTTCCAAGATCGACTCTACTAAACAACATCTCGACAAAGTCTTTAGCATCAAGGATTTGGGTCCCCTCAAATATTTCCTTGGAATTGAAGTAGCAAAAACTTCAGATGGTCTCGTCATGAGCCATTCTTGAAGATTACGGTCTACTTGGCAGTCGCCCTAGTACGTTTCCTATGGAACAAAACACGAAGATTGACATATTTCTTGACAGTCCTCGAACTGATGTCAAGCAATATCGACGCATCATTGGTCGTTTGTTGTATTTACAAGCTACTAGACCTGATATCGCGTATTTTGTCAACATTCTGAGTCAGTTTGTTTCTGACCCACGTGAGGAACACATGAAGGCAGTTACTAGAATTTTGCGCTATCTCAAGGCTACCCCTGGTCAAGGAATTTTCATTCCCAAACATGGAGACTTTCATCTTGCTGCTTGTTGTGATGTCGACTGGCTCGGTTGTGTTACTACACGAAGATCACGTACCGGATACATTTTACTCTTAGGTGGCTCCCTAGTATCCTGGAAGACAAAGAAGCAGTCCGTGGTCTCGCGTTCCTCCGCCGAAGCAGAATATAGGGCCATGGCAACGACTGTTAGTGAAGTCCTTTGGTTCTGATGGCTGTTGCAAGATTTCAATATTTATATAGCCGATCCTACTCCTTTGTTTTGCGACAATCAAGCTGCGCGCCACATAACCAACACTCATGTCTTTCACGAACGAACAAAACACGTTGAGATGGATTGCTATTTTGTTCACGAACGTGTGGATTCCCGTGACATTAAGCCTCTCTGCATTGAATCAAAACACCAGATTGCCGATCTCCTTACTAAGCCCTTGGGTGCTGAACGACTCCAGTTCTTACTTAACAAGTTGGGCATTCTTGATTTTCATGCTCCAGCTTGAGGGGGAGTGTTGAAATTAATTAGTTGTTATCTCTTTATCCAATTTACGTATTTATCTGTTTCTATGTATTAGGTAGGCAACTGTTTTATTCTTCCTTAGTTATGGGAAATCTCTTTGTATTTATTCAGGAACTTTAATAAACTTTGATCGATTGGTTTTTGATACCAAATTCTTCAGCAGATTAATACCTTAAGAGCACGAAAAGTAGGTTTCGAGTTGTTGTCCTGAGAAAACCAACATCCAGAAGAGCCCTAAAGGGCCTTCTGCTTGCTTTCAGGTGCTTCAACTAAGAAATCTACGCCAGTAGCCAGTAAATAGAGTTATTTATAAGAATTTATTTAATAATAATAAAAAAAAATCAAGAAATAGTGTTATTACTCATTACATACCTGAAACCTAAGAAATCCTGTAACTTAGTATCAAACTCCAATCCACATGACTGAGATTTTCAATTTCTGTACATAGAACCCAAACTCTGATAATAATTATTGTTAATTTCGTTTAACCCCTAATTTTCCAGACTACAAGCACAATTCCTAAAAAAAGCAAGAATTTACCTTCCCTCAAAACGACTTTAATTCGAGGATCGAGGAGACCAATCGAAACCAAAGAGAGAACGTAGAGGCAGTACAAAGGCGTGCAGGTCGGTTGTAAGCACCGACAAGGATCGATATCAGAAAGCCAAATCGATGTAACCACCGACCACGCGAATTCCATGAAGCATGTACACCACAAGTGAATAAGGTTTAGAGTACAATAATCGAACAATTGGTGGAAACTTACCATGTTATCATCAAGAAGAATTGGGGAATCATGAAGAAGAAATTATAATTTTTTTTTTGGATGAATAGACCAACAGAGATACGGGCGATATATGATTTCTTGATACTTGGACCGTAAGAATTGCCCCCAAACAACATCAGAATTAGCGAAAAACTTGAAACCCTAGAGATGGAATAAGCTTGAGCGCATGGTGAAGTGTGTGAAAGAACGTACGACATGGTAAGGAAATCAATATATAGGATGAGAAGAAGCGGTTGAAGGGATTGTGGTCTAGGGAGTTTGAGAACGTCGGAAGACGACCGAAGTTGGCCATCGACGCAAAGAACAGTTTGGAACCGCAAAAAACCTGTAAACGTGGTTGGTTGAAGGAGAACTATCATAAAACACTCTTGAAAGGAGGCTCAGAAGCCGGTGGAACAGTTTTGGAAGGAGACAACCGCCGTTCGTGTATGTGGGGAGCCGAAGGAGGAGTCGTGGGGAGGAATGGTGAGGAAGTAACTTCGGATTAACCGTAAAGTTGAGTTATTACGGCTGTGATTGAAAGTTGGGGGAGTTTGAACGGCTATGAGGAAAGAGACGGTTTTTAGACTCACCCTCGTCAATAGTATTAATAATTGGTTAATAAGGAAATTGATTTGGAGTCAGTTATGTATTCATCATGCGGTTCTTATAAAAAAGATGTTAATTACTTGTTTCTTAGCTTTGAGGCGGCGACTCAAACTTTGTGTCGTATTGGTCGATGGTTGTACTTATGATTCCCTCGTTTGATATTGTTAGAGACATGCGTAAGTGAATTGATTCTTGGAGTTTGTTTTCGATGAAGTGCAGCTCTGAATGCATATTTTGTAACGGCCACTCAGGTGTTTTGGAGTTATTGTAATGTGAAAATATTCAGCTCAAATAATTATCGAAAAGATTCTATCTTTGATAGCATTGGTTTCTTCATAGAAATCGCAAAATTAAAGTCAAATGTGTTTAGTTGTTAAAATACTCTTTATTAGTGACTTTGTAATTGTTTGTTTCTTTATTTTTCTAGCTTATTAATAGCTTATAACATTCAGTTGTTCAAAAAAAAGATAAGATGGACCTTTTGTACACATAAATTGTCCACTTATAATACAAGAAAAAACAGTAGTACGTAGATATTGAATGCATTTTGAAAATAATAGGGAAAATTGTTGTATATTTTGTATAAAACACGACAATATTGCATAAATTAAGATAATATGCAAGGCTATCACATAAATCGTTAATTAGCCCAAATAGACAATACGTTCAATTATATATTGAATGAGAGTTTTCCCGCATGTTGCGACAATATTGACCATTTTTATAATCTTTTGTAATATAGAGACCAAATTTTTAATTATTTTTTCTTATACACAAATACCATTTTTTGTTAATTTTGTCTTACATAAACACCGTTTCTTTAACTTTGTTACACAATAATCATTTATGTAACTTTTTCTTACATATGCCAGTGTTATTTCCTCTTTTGAGTTGCTTTATGTGGAGGGCAGTTCTAGATCGGATGCCTACTGCTACAGCCCTAATCAGACATGGCATTCAACTCCCATCCCCTACATGCACCTGGTGTGGATTAGAACCTGAAGACACAGACCACGTGATTCTCCGATGTCCAAAAGCTGTGATGGTATGGGAATGGATATTTCGGTGGTGTGAGATTCCTGACTTGCATTTCACACATATAAGAGACCTGGTGGAATTCACTTCCAAATGGGGAACATGTCATAAAAAACGGAGGACTCTAATTGCTATTTGCTATGGGACAGCATGGCTCCTATGGAAGGCACGATGCGACTGGACCTTCAAGAAAACTCGATCTTTACCTGCTGTGGTGGCTGATATGGTCAAATCGACAGTCTTTACATGGGTCAAACATAGGAGATTTAAATGCACATTTCGCTGGATGGATTGGTGTGTAAACCCTTTTAAATGTGTATAAACATGGAATCTCGTATCATGTAAACTATAAAAGTGCTCCATCCCCCTTCCTAGCATCTTGCTAGGTTGGGTGTTTTAATAAAATTTGCCGGTTCAAAAAAAAAATGAAGATTTGACCGACTACATTTATCTCCTCCGCTCCATTTAAAATGAGAATCATGGAATTTGTTGTTGTTGTTGTCGTCTCTCTTACATGGGGTCAATTTGTAATTTCATGTATATCTTATAGAGGGACCATTTCTATAATTTTTTTACATAGGAACCATTTCTATGATTTTTCTCACAACCATTTTTGTAATTTTCTTTCATACAGTGATCATTTATGTCATTTTGTCTATTTAAAACACATGTAACATTTCTATATTTCTTCTCACACATGGACCAAATTCACCAAAAAAATGTATTGTATATGATTTTGACATTATGAACATATTTAACATTTTGGTAATGTTATATTGGTAACTTAAAAAAAAAAAAAAAAAAAAAAATCTTTTGTTGATTTATGTAAATGTACGTTGATTTTTTTTAAGTATCTCGTTTTTGACCTGAACACGTGTAGGCTTTTATATTACACGTAACTGTTATTAATGAATATAACAATCGTATGTGAAAAAAAAAAAAAAAAATTATAACCAATTGGATGTTAGAACCAACCTTTCTACCATTTTAATCAGACTCCTATAAACTATATAGAAATTCAAGGAAAGAAAAATCATTTTGCGTTACAAATTTACATAGGAACACAAAGAATCGTCTCTTGCTAACTAGGAAAACACGAGACATAGAGGAATTGTTGATGTTTTGGTGTCAGATGATGATTATGTCCCCAAACTATAGAGTTATAGGTTAAAGTTGGTATACATATTTAAATATTAAAATTTGGCATCATTCAAGATTTTCATACATCCAAATTTGAACACTCCTGTATACTAAAACGATTATCATAAATTATGTATTAATAAATTAAGAATATAAAAAAACAATTTTTCTATGTTATACGTAACCAAAATATAGACTATATATAACAACTCTACAAATTAAATTTCATTCTTCTAGTTTGAGGTTCAATCTCCTAAGCCAAACAGAATGCAATATCATATGAAACACATCAAATCTTTGTGAAGGTTGATTCAAAACAAAATGTCTTCTAACTTGTCTCAAATTCTCCTTTAACCTCAAGTACTCATCTTCCCTCACCCCCATCAAAATCTCCTTCAACCGTGAAACATCCGACACCTTAACATTAACCGAAAAAGCTTCCCATTTCAAGACGTCGCTAAAAGGTAAAACATAGTTTTCAGATATTATCACTGGCACACACTCTGAGTAAATGGATTCTACAATCCTAGGACTAGCGACCTCGTAGCCGCTAGGGCAAATACAATATTTGGAGGCTAACATGAGAGAGTAGTAGTCTAGGTGTTTTGGGAGGTACTCAAAGATTTGGAGATCTGGGTCCCGACCCATCCAATGGTGGAGGAGGATGGGTCTGATTGGACCGTGGACTCCACCTGCAAAAAAAGCCAGGTGGGGTCTCGAGGTGGTGGGTGGTGGAGGGGAGACAAGTTTTGAAGGGATGTTTCCGCTATGGAGATTTATTTCGGGGAGACTTACGTCTTTTTGTGGGTCGAATCCTTCGGATGAGTTGGCGTTGCATAGGACTCGAATTGAATTTGTGTAAAGGCTGGGGTGTGCTTTTGAGGCATGTGGGCCCTGAAATTAATGTTTTTTTTTTTTAACATATATAAGATGATTGGAAATTGCCATGGTATCATTTGAATTGCATAATTCTTCAAATGAATTACTTAAGTAAATTTCGTTTAATTTGCTTCTATACTCACATTTCGTTTATTTGTTTAATTAGTGGAATGGTCACTTATTTTGTGATTAGATAAAGATAAATTGATTTAATTTGAGAAATTTGGAAAATATACGTCGACCATAACAAATACACGTTATTGTAGAGTCATGTAATGATTAGAAAGAATATGGTGAAGTAAAAAAGTAGAAATAATAAAATAATGATATTTTTGTGCAAAAGAAATTCCAAATGTTTAGTTTTGAAAATGGGAAAAGAAATAATAATACTAATGCGTATATTAGTCACATTTTTGTGCACTAGATAAATTTGAAATGATTATAAGGACCACAAAAAATGTATGGTGGTACACTAGTAGGCATGCGAAAGAGTATTCTCATATAATACCATTGTATTTTATGTTTTACCTATAATAGCAATATATTTTTTTAGCAACAAAAAGAAAACCTTTATTTTTTTAACCTATAATAGCAATATATTCTTGTAGTGATTGTGTTTTTATAAAAAATACAAGTATGTTGCTATTATGTGTAAAGAAATTTTAGCACATTGTTAATATGAGTAATAACAACTGTGCATTGATGAAATTCTTCATGAGAACCATTTGTGGTATATTTTTGAAAGCACAGGGACCGTTCATGTAAATTAATTTTGGCTATTATAAAACTGGAATAATAATAGAGGATGATTAAAGATAATAGAGTTTAAGGAGAAAAGTAATTACCCAATCATGACAAGAGAGCATGAAGTGATCAGCAGCATGAGTTCTATTCCAGAAAGGATGTTTGGTGGAGATGAGTCTGACGTAATCAGATACAAAATGTCGAAGTGGGGTCATGTCATACGTGTCAGGCTTGTACAGATACTTGACCATCCACGTCACACTGAAAGGCATGAAGTAAACATGCGCCTGGTGCGCATGTTTAGTTCTGAAATTATGTCCTCCATGTTCCATCTCCATTATAAATCTTCCTTCTGTTGTGTATATGTTTTTGCATGGTCCATCATGCACCATTGGAAGCTCACCCTCTTCATATACATATACTTTAAATCTCTTCTCCATCTCCATATAACTCCTGTTTAATTAATTTAATTAATCATTTTCTTATATGTAATACTTTTGTTGCCTAAATAAAGAAAAGTTACAAAATATAACTTTTCCACTAAAATTGTTTTGCTAGAAAAAGAGGATATATAGTAATTAACAAGACATTGCCACAAAAGAAAAAACCCACTGGATTTTTATTTTTTATTTTCTTTAATGCGTCTATTAGAAGTAAGGCCTTTGATTTCCTTTTAATGATTATAACCCAAAAACAATAGCGACATTCCCTTTTTTTTGATGAATGGAATGTTGTGGTTATCATTCTAGTGACTTAGAAGGAAAGTAGTTGTGAAAGGCAATCCAAGCTTTTCCTATTATTTATTTATAATTATAATAAACTAAATAAATTGTATTTAGCTTATAATTAGTTTTAAATATTTCTATAGAAAATTTCATCGACAATTTTTTATTGTTAGTTTTTTACTACTAAAAACGAATTGAAGACATAATACAAAATTATCTTTAGAAATATAAACTAGATACACTTATATCATCTATCTATGTTTAACCTTGATTAAATTATAAGTTTCTATGTTTTCTTTTTTTACTATAACATAATCTTCATTTTTGTTTATTCTTCTTATTTTAATTGAGGAATAGCGTGTACACCATTTATCTATGACTATTGCTAATGTTATCATTGAAAATATCATTTTTTTTGGAAGATGGTTTGATTATGAAAAGAAAATGTGAATTATGTCATATCTGTAATTATGTAAAGTTTAATGATTAAATAAATAATTAGTTAATTTTTTCCACACGTCAAAACTCAAAATGTTCTTTCGTAATTCAATAGGGACTGAAAGTGAAAATTTGAGAAGCATTCTATGGAGTAAGCTGAGGGGCGAAGAAGCTTACTGATAAAACGCGCTTGGGTTATGATAGATATCACTGGACAAAACGTCGCCGCTTCGAAGAACTTGAGATAGGTTATGAACAGAAGCAGCTCGCCGGATCGAAGCTCTTGCTCTTGCAAGTTCTATCTCCGGCCGCCGCCGCCGCCGTCTTGCCTGCAATGTTTCAACGATAACGCATCACGAATCGCAAATGTTAATCTAAAAACGATGAATATAAATCAAAATTAGGGGAACTAGAATTCGTCGAGTATAGAAGTCGAAATCAGGTGAATTTTTCATAGAATCATGATCAATGCACACAGTCTCTCTCACACACACATACACACCTGAATTCTGCCTGATTAACGTCACCCTAAGAGTAAGTTGGATACAAATCGGGATCGATACAATTTTGAAGCAATCGTGTTTTACTCTATATCAAAATTTGCGTTTGAGTTTGTAGCTTCAAATGCATATGAACGCACGCAATCAACAAATTCAAGGCGATGCTACTTTAATTGTATATTTCCAATTTATACACATATAAATCGTAATGTAACAGATTTGATTATCGGAATTCAGTCGTCTAGATTCAGTGAAAATCGGAAAAACTTTCGGAAGAAGGTTAACACTTAACACACTCACACATGAAATGCATGCACAATTATACAATTAAGTAAAATATACAGCTTAATTTCATGATTGTCCTGTAAATCGTCAATGTAGAGCTTTACACATCAGAATTAATATCAATAACAATGATTTTTAGAATAAATGGTGCTTACGATGAAAGTTCGATTACGACTGAGAATGAGAGGAAAAGACGTTGATGATCGGTAATGATCCGGTGATATGACGGCTCGGAATTTGTATTCGTCGGAATGTTGATGAGTCAAGTTTATCTGACTTTGCAATTGAACAATCGGAATGACGAACTCCGGTTTCGAATCAGTGCTGCTGAGGAAACAAGAGAAGACAGCGCCGAAGGATATAATCAGAACTATGACGACGGTCGTCAGGATAATCGCCGTTGCCGTTGCCGTCGCCACGTAAGCCGATACTCCTCCGTATCTCGTCGTCTTCATAGCTAGCGAGAGACGACGCTTCGATGTGCAGGAGTGGAGAAAACTATCTCGCTCTTTGCCTCTCTCTGTGTTTTTATATGGGTGGAAATTGACACTTTTTATGAGTTTATTTATGTAAGAACCATAAAAACCATTTTTAGCCATATATTTCCAGGTCAAAAAATGGATTGAAAAAAAAGAAAAAAAAAATGAAGCAAAGGCATGAAAACTCGTCATTTTTAACATTAGAAAAAGAGTAAATTACACTTTTAGTCGCTATGGTTGGCACATTTCTGCACTTTTGATCATATTCTTGAAAATTTGTCGTGGATGATCGCTGTGGTTAGTAAATATTTCATTTTTGGTCCTTGTCGCCATCACCATCAACATTTTTCTGTTAAGTTCGTATGAGTGACTAACTTCAAATCTCACCCAAAACACATAAAGGTTGGCTAGAAGTGGGGTAAGATGGTTTGAGACTAACCGTTTAGCTTGATTGTCAAATGTGAACCATATCTCCTATAAGGCTATAACCTTGAAATAACCAGGAGACTAAAGTCAGTAAACAAACTGTATCATATGTGATATGCAACCATTATTACAAATTGGGTAAGACTATACATCTCTTTGTGTACTTTTATTTTCTCCTTCTTTATAAAAATTAAACGTTTTTATTATAAATATAACTTTTATGATATTGCAATAAATGGTAATATTATTATTTATATTCAAAATTAATATCAAAACAACAATGTAATTTTTAATAATGACATACGATTTGACACTTTAATATTTGGTTAATGGTTAAGTGTAATAAATGAGTATTTGGGAACTTTTAATTGTAGATTTGATCCGACAAATAGTTATGGTCTCTTAAGTTGGATATAAATGGCCATAATTTGCCTTTTTAATTTATATATTATTAATTATATTTTTATTATTAGTATTATAAATAAGTGATATTGACATACAAGTCATTTTATCAGGTCCCGTTGGATAGTTTCTCATAGTAAGTAACCACTAATCTATGCCATATTAGGTCCTGTTTGATAATTTCTGTTTGGAAAATTTTGTTTGGGAAAGTGCTGTCTGGGAAAAGTTTTCTTACTGAGAAATAAACCATGTTGTTTGATTATACATCTGATTGATTGTGTTAAATGATGAAAAATAACAATATTACCCTGCTGTTTTATACTGTGATGGATGAAGTTGCTGAATAATTATAAAAACATAAAATTATCATACAAAATCAAAATTACACAATAATCATTTAAAAATCTAAATAAAATGTCGATTAAGTTGTTTTTAGTTTTTTTTTTCAAGTTGATTTTACGTTGTTATTCTTTCTAGCAATTTTAATTTTTTTTATAACTCAACATGTGATTCTTGACCCGATTTATTTCTGATAGTGGTGGGATGGATTGTTTTTCTTAAATATATTAGGATGATGGTGGTGTTATCTAAAAAAAGAACTAATCTAATAAAAATAAATTAAAAAAATTAACTAAAAGAAATTAATAATCCAATAAAGTAATATTTATTAATATATAAATATTATATATTTATAAATAATATTTATTAATATGAAATAATCCAATAAAAAGAAATAATCCATAAAAAGAAAATAAAAAATGAATTATTTAAAAGAAATTAATAATCCAATAAAATAATATTTATTAATACATAAATATTATATATTAAAAATAATAATTAGTAATAAATAATAATCCAATAAAAAAATTAAAAAAAATATTTAAAAGAAAATAATAATCCAAGAAAACAAGAGGCGGAGTTTGGGGTACAATTGTCTTTCCAGCCTATTCAGCCAAAAGATATGGTTTTGGAGATTTCTGGGAAAGACATATCTTAACGGGAAAGACCTATTTTTTTATGCATATCAAACAGTCTTTCCGGTCCATTTAGCCAGAAAGATCTGTTTGGACCTGAAAAGATGTCTATCAAATGGGGCCTTAGAAGTTTACGTGGCAGTTAAATTTTATTAAACCCTTTAAAAAGGTTCGCTCATCTCAAAACTTTCTTTTAATACTTTACACAAATGGTCCCTATACTTGTTAGCGGTTATAATGGTATATCAGCCATCTTACATGTATTTAGCATATGGGATATAACTAGGGTTGTAAACGAATCGAACGAACACAAACACGAAATGGTTTGTTCATATTCGTTCGTTTAAGTTGCCGAACAAATGAACGAACACAAACGGATAAACGAACGAGTTTTCTTGTTCATATTCGTTTGTTTAACAAATTACATTGTTCATGTTCGTTCGTTTATGTTCATTAACATGTTAAACGAACATAAACGAACGAACATAAATGAACAAAGATAAATAAACATAATTTGAACATATATGAACATATATGAACATATGATATAGTAATGCAATCAAATACAATTAAACATATATGAATATAAAATGAACTTATATGAATGAACATAAACAAATGTAAATAAATAACATAAATGAACGTTCACGAACATAAATGAACGTTCTTCATGTTCGTTCGTTTAACTAAACGAACGGAAATTTATGTTTATATTCGTTCATTTATTAAATAAACAAACGTAAACGAACTTCCCGTCGAACGGTTCACGAACAGTTCATTGAACGTTCAGTTCGTTTACAACTCTAGATATAACAAAATTATCCTTAGAAACCTCCGATTATCAATTTTCAAAAATTAAACTAAAAATACATACTGAAGCAAGCCACATGAACCAAATTTGTAATTTTCTCTAAATATTATTATAATATATTAAAGCTAACATTTTTATCAGCTTTCTCTTTTTCTTGTTATTTTTATATCTTTATTATATTAAATATAGAAAAGAGACATATATAATATTATACTTAGGGGGTGTTTGGATAGAGAAAAAAATGGTTGCTTATTGCTTATTGTTTATTCTCACCACAATAAACTGAGTTGAAGTGTTTGGATAGGAAGCTTAAAAAACCAGTTTATTGTGATGGGAATAAGCTAAATAAGCTGATTTTAATAAACATATTGCTTATTGCTTATTGTAGTAGGAATAAGCTAAATAAGTTAATCCAAACACTTTTTAAAAAACTGTTTATTCTCACCGCAATAAACTAATAAGCAATAAACTAATAAGATAAAAACATATTTATCCAAACACCCCCTTAATATTGTTTAGTCTTCTTTTATTTCATAATTATTTCTTTTAAATACTTTATGTTGGTAATCAAAAAGTCAAATCGTTGATTCCAATATTGTTGTAAATGAAGCAAGTTAAAAGTCTTCGTATTTTTTATTATTATTGTAAGAGTATACTTTCATCAGCAAAACTTAACGTTGGCAATTAGTCCAACTTGGAACGGCTGGCTAATGCTTAATATCGAGAAGGCACTAATAAAGATAAGGAGCGCTGTTAATCGGGTTTCGAAACCAATCTAATTAAAATTTTATTTTTCGTTCTTACTTTACAATTTAATTTTTAGTTGTTTTTTAAAAACAAAAAACATGAAATTTCGATATTGCCAAAGTATACAACAGGTTGTGAAACAATCACTTCAAATGTCATTTTTTAGAGACGAAAGTCGAATAGAGTCAACTCACAGAATCATATCTAAAAGTGTGCCAAACACCAAAATTTAACAAATGGAAAATTGTGTTCCAAGTTCTAAGAGCTACTTCTCTGGAGATGCAATCTATATCTTGTTCTTTTCTTGAGATCATTATTAGTTTAATAAATAAGAAAGTCGACATTGATGATAAGTAATGATCTAGTGACATGACCGCTCAAAATTTGCAATCTTTATAATGTTGATGAGTAATGACTCAAGTTTGTCTTATTTAGAAATTGAACAATCGAAATCACGAACACGGTTTTGAAGCACTGATGCTAAGGAAACAAGAGAAGACAAGGCCAAAGGATATAATCAAAACTATGAAGACAATCACTACGAAATTAAGAATGTCGTTATGACTTAAGCAAATACTTCTTCGTATCTCGATGTCTTCATAGATAGCGAAAGACACTTCAATGTTCATGAACGGAGAAAACATGACATGACATGTAACACCCACTTTCCGGACATGAGTTATTAATCAAGTTGATTTAGTTTAAAGTTGAGAAAAATAATTTTTGTCATTCACAGTACGAGTTTTGTTTTGCGCGACTCATACCATGTCATTATGTCGCAAAGCAACTCAAGTGATAGCCGTGACACGACGTTGCTATGTGGGACTTAAGTGTGAGGAGTGTTATGCTTTGATATGGTCAACTGTTGATCATCAACCGCACAGTTATAAAATTCATTTTTAGGTATGATGTGAACTATGCAAGAGGTTTATGTAGTCAAGATGAGATTTGTCATCTTATGTGTTGAGAGTTAGACATCTAAGACGTCTTACCAAAAGTTGAATACCAGATAAGATTGATTGCGGTCCGGATCTCATGTTTACCAAAAGGGATAACTAATAACTTACCTTATACACTAATTGTAGCTCTGGGGAATTGGTCATTAATAGAATGACACAAAGTCATATGTTGTTGGGACAGTGAAATTTTACTAGATGTTTATCACTGTTTATATCAATCTAATATGAATCTTGCGTAAGTAGGAGATTGAAAGATCTAGTATGCTCAATAGTCATAGTAAAGTGATATTGCTAATTAACATATGATACTAATGTGTCACACTAACAACAACTTGATACAATTGATTATTTATTAAAAATTGATTTTAATAAATATTCAATAAACTCTTATAATTAATTGGAAATTATTTATTTCATGAAAATATTAATTTTCATTAGCAAGTAACATAATATATCATATGATATGATTTATTAAGTCATGTACATTATTTTAGAGTAGAAAGACTTTTTTTGTCTTTTAGCTAAAGTTTAAGGTTTATATCATGGTTCTAAAAAACGTGTCGAGGTGTGATGTAGCCGTTACGAAAACATTCAAGGCGGGTTTGTTAAGCGTGACGCTCAAATAACGTGTCAAGGTGCGCCTTATCGCGATATGGCACGAGTTTTTTTCAAGGCGCGGGTTTTTTTTGTTTTTTAATTATTTTTTTTATCGGGCCTAAAATAATTGAGTTTTTGTTAACTTTTTATATTAAATACTAATATAAGACTTCTAAAAACTTGATATACTTGATAAAAATCAATAATTATATGATTTATCTCTTTTAATATATATATATATATATATATATATATATATATATATATATATATATATATATATAATAGTCACGTCTTGAAAAACGTCATGGCTCGCCAAGGCTTGTCATGACTTAAATTTTACCTTGCAGCCAAGCCACGCCTCACGTTATTTATGTCACAACTAGCATTTTAGCTAGGAATTCTATTATTGTGTAATCATTCAACCATTATAAAACATATACTCTAAGTAAATATCACCCAGTGCTCATTTAAATTCACCTCTCATGTTCAACAAAGAGTCTGAAAACCCTAAGAATCCCTGTTTAAGTCTATATTGGACTAAGATTTCCTTATTGGGCCTAATGGGCCAATAAGCATTCAATTCAACTATTTTGGACTTAGAAACCCTATTTGGATTCTAAATGGACCCAATTCACAAATCTATAACATTTTGGACCATTTGGGCATAGAATGATTCATTCTAACCCTAATGGGCCTTATTGGGCCATAACTAATCCAATTAACCCTAGTAAGCCATAAACTCTCTTTTTCTTTCAAAATGGGCCGTGAACCATCTAATGAGTCCAATGGGCCGAAAAGTAATTATTGGGTCTCATAATTTCGAGCCAAGGCTGGAAATGGGCCAAGCTAATCTACCTCCCTTCTCTTTAGCCTATTTTCGGCCCAAGTAAAAAAAAAAAAGAATGGATAATTGATTCAAATCATGACACATCACTTTTGTTTAAAGGATAACCAAGCTTAATGCATCACATACATCTAGACTAGTCCCATATTTCCATGCACACTTTCTCTTCCCTCTCTCTTTTTCTTTACCTCTCCGCCGAAGATACACACACACACACTTCATTTGCAAACTTCTCTCAAATAATTTCTCAAACACTCACAAGAACACTCCTTCCTTTCCTCTCTAATTTTCGAGATTTTGAGCATCTTCAAGAAGGTTTTCACCACCAAAAATCATCATTCTTGGTAAGTCTTTACATATCCAAGTTTATATAACTTCATTCTCATGTTAGATCACTCTTTCTAAGCAAGTTTTTAGTGATCATACTCCTAGAAACTTCTTAAGCTCGAAAACTACTTCAAGGTGTTGCTAGGACCAAAAATCTCTTCATCTCTTCTTCAAAACCGAAACATCAAAGCAAAGGTGAGTTCATACCCCCTTGTTTTCGGTTTTTATATGATTTTTTGGGGGAGAATACAAGTAAAATGTGTAGATCTATGTGTTATATGCATGTCTTGTGTGATTTCTTAGTTTATTTTGTAAAAATGTGTTAGATCTTAACAAATCTCGACATCATAAGTAACATGGAGTTAAGATCTATTAACTAAGACACCTTACACATCATATTACCAAGTTAAAAGTGTTTATATGTTGAAGATATAAAAATTTAAGGTAAAAACCATGTTAAGGGTCAAAATTGTCAAGAAAACAAAAGATAAGGGCAAAAAGTGACATATATGTTTTTATAAGGATCAAACAGGTCCTACTTGTATAAAAATGGATTTTTATGATAAACATGCTTTCCAAAGGGGCAAAAATGTAAATTTTAGCTTGATGGGCCAAACATTTGGGCCTTACGGTTTTAGGCCCAAATTTGCGAAAAAAATGAAAGTTTTGGGATTAAAAATGTTATTTGACCAAAGTTTGAGTCATAAATGTAAATAAACCAAATTTAGGGGTGAAAATAACATTTATTTCTAATTGGGACCAAAAATGTAACTTTTATCAAAATTGGGCCGAAAGTGTCAATTTTCACAAATAAGGGGCTGGAAATGCAATTTTCTGCAAAACTGGACCATAAATGTAAAAATATAAATTTTTGGATCAAAACCGTGAATTTCTAAACATTTGGGACAAAATTACAAAATTTTATGAATTATGGACTAAAGTGTCATTTTTACAAAACTTTGGGCCTTAATTGAAAATTTGAGGCTTATTGACCAAAAATGTTGTTTTACAAAAAGAAGACTTTTTATGATCAATTTGGTAAACCTCGAGCTAAAATAAACAACGAAACAATAACGAATGAACGAAATACGTTGATGACAATTTTATTGGGTCTAATATTCACATTACATGGCCAATGTGCCTTAAGGGCCCATTCAAGTGAATATTGAGCCCAATATTTTCCATGACATGTTTATTGGGCCTTGCGACCCATTTACATGTTAATTTGGGCCTGATTATGGGTCACATATTTGTTGGGCCTTGGTGGTCCATTTACATGCCCATTGGGCCCAAATTACCCTCTTACATGTTATTGGGCATTTGTGGTCCATTTACATGCTAATTGGGTTTGGACTAAAATTCACATGCTTAGTAGATCGTAACAATACCTTTACATAATTATTGAACTTCGTATACTTATATATGTACCTTTGGATTTGAAAACATACACCGTACACGTAAACATTAAGCATAGTACAAAAGGTTGAGAATCTAGTGAGACATGTCGGTTGGCACCTTTGAGTGTACAATCGTAGCCTGTAGTTATAATCAGAGTTTCCTGGAGGGAGAGAGGAAGTTTGTGTATAGATCTATACGGGGTGACCCCCCACGCCTTAGTTGTTCGCTATAGCTGGACTAGGCCAGTCTAGGGCGACAAAACCTTGAGCAAATACCAGCATTTGGAAAAATGCCAAGACAGGCAATCCAGTCGTTATCATGTATGGTTATAACGGCTCATATAGAGATCCAATACCAATTTAACCTTTCGAAGATAATCCCTTCGATTGTGTCAATACAAAATAACTTAATTAATGATCCAAGAACCTCGACATTATTGTAAATCAGAAAATATCGGATTTTCTGGGGAAATACTATTATTCAATTATCACTTACTTACAATACGAAGAAATCTAAACTACATTCATATACGTTACTACTACGAAATTCACACATGCATCTATACTTGATTTTCACATCATTTTCAGACACTTTACAGAAAATATCGGATTTTCTGGGTTGTTACAAAAGATACAAAGACTTTTATCCAAACATACTTATGAACTCACCAACATTATATATGTTGACCGTTTTCAAAATAACTTGTATTCTCAGGTAATCGTTAAGCAGGAAGATTTTCAAGTATGTATGGATTTATTTTGTGTAACATCACTCAACGTACTATTAATACTTTGAACTTATGTAATTTATAACAATGTACTTGATGTGAACAATGATGGTTGTTATATGTAATGTTGGTGATGGATGTGTTATGTTTCATGTATATTCATTGTGATGCTAATTCAATTGTTAGTCACACGAGCCCCCGGACGTTTCCGTCGTCTGGTTCGGGGGTGTGACAGGTTGGTATCAGAGCAATGTTTATAGTGAACTAGCATATCTAACCATACATGATATGCAACTATAAACCCAATGGGACTAAATAACTCTGAACAAAACAAAAAAAAAATTCACACTTATGTGCACATATTAGGATAATAACCTAACAATATTTAATAAAAGCTTCTGGAGGAAATTGAACATTATGATTAAACCTGGACAGTTATGTAGTCATATTAGGGATGTATATAGCCTGATCAACTATATTTATTCAGAATATGATCAACATGTGTTCGGGAGTAATCATAGCGGGAAATGAATCCAAATGCCTACCTCACTCTCCAATAACTCTAGGGAACCCAAACTTAAATAACTAAAAATATACTATAGGGATAATCAAAACGTGATTTATTTATGCACTCTCGTGCAGTCAGTATGACTGCTTTCCACCTCCCCGGAGATCCTTATTTTCCTAATCAGGGAAATAACGGATGGCTAGAAGAATCTGAAGAGGAACCTGAAGAGGACCCCGAGGAAGAGGAAGAACCGGAAGAAGAAATCGAAGAGGGACCTGCGGAACCTGTGGCAGATGTTGAAGAATAAGTGTCTACAAAAGAATAACTACGCATTCCTTGCTCATGGGGTGGATAAAACCAAAGAGGAAGCAAGCATTCACAACATCCCAGTGGCGTGTGACTTCCCGGATGTGTTTCCAGAAGATCTTCCGGGAATACCCCCAGAACGACAAATCGATTTCCGAATCGACCTAGTGCCTGGAGCCACTCCAATTGCCAAATCACCCTATAGGTTGGCCCCTGCTGAAATGCAAGAATTATCAAGCCAACTAAGCGAACTCCTGAATAAAGGATTCATCAGACCCAGCTTCTCGCCATGGGGAGCTCCGGTTCTTTTCGTTAAAAAGAAAGACAGATCCTTCAGGATGTGCATCGACTATAGGGAATTAAAAAAACTCACCATCAAAAACCGGTATCCACTTCCACGAATCGATGATCTATTTGACCAGCTCCAAGGAACTAGCTATATTTCACAGATAGATCTGAGATCCGGTTATCATCAACTCAAATTCCGAGATGAGGACATTCCTAAGACTGCTTTTTGAACTCGTTACGGTCATTACGAATTCGTCGTAATGCCCTTCGGTCTAACAAATGCCCCCACTGCATTTATGGACCTCATGAATCGAGTCGGCCGCCCATTCCTTGACAAATTCGTTTCGTTATCATCGATGATATTCTCGTATACTCTAGAAGCGAAGAAGATCATAGCCAACACCTCCGACAGATTTTAGAAACCCTACGGGCTGAAAGGTTGTATGCGAAACTCTCCAAGTGTGAGTTCTGGCTCCTCAGTGTGAACTTTCTGGGCCATGTAGTCAGTCAGGAAGGAATACATGTGGATCCCTCCAAGATCAAAGCAATCGAAAAGTGGGCAATTCCGTCAACGCCAACAGAAATTCGCCAATTCTTGGGTCTTGGGCTACTACCGAAGATTCAATCAGAACTTTTCCAAGATAGCCAAACCCCTCACCACATTGACACAAAAAGGCGTACCCTACAACTGGACCGAGAAGCAAGAGCTTGCCTTCCAAACCTTGAAGCAAGCCCTCTGTAGTGCTCCAGTGCTATCCTTACCGGAGGGGACCGAAGACTTCATAGTTTACTGTGATGCTTCGAATCAAGGTTTAGGTTGTGTCCTTATGCAACGAGAGAAGGTAATTGCTTTTGCATCCAGACAACTGAAAACTCATGAAGTAAATTATATCACGCATGATCTCGAACTGGGGGCGGTGGTCTTCGCCTTAAAAATTTGGAGGCACTACCTATATGGTACCAAGTGCACCATCTTTACAGACCACAAGAGCCTCCAGCACATTCTGAATCAAAAGGAACTAAACATGAGGCAGCGAAGATGGGTTGAGCTGTTAAATGATTATGAGTGTGAGATCAAATACCATCTAGGCAAGGCTAACGTGGTAGCCGATGCCCTGAGCCGAAAGGAGTATTCAAGTCGTCGTGTGAAGACTCTGTCAATCACCATCCAATCTCATCTAGCCTCACAAATCAAGGAAGCCCAACTGGATGCATTGAAGCCGAAGAATGTCGCTAGTGAATCACTACGTGGGATGGAGAAGGAGCTCGAAGTTAAATATGACGAAACTCACTACTTCATGAATAGAATCTGGGTTCCCAAAAATTGGGGGATTCAGAGAGATAGTCATGCATGAAGCCCACAAGACGCGATATTCTATTCATCCGGGGTCAGATAAAATGTATTTGGATATCAAGCAGCAATATTGGTGGCCTAATATGAAGGCAGAGATAACTACTTTCGTGAGCAAGTGTCTTACTTGCGCCAAAGTAAAAGTGGAATACCAAAATCCCTCGGGGCTATTGCAACAACCAGTGATACCCGAGTGGAAATGGGAAAGGATTACTATGGACTTCGTGACCAAATTGCCAAAGACAACAGACGGATTGGATGCTATCTGGGTAATTGTCGATAGATTAACAAAATTCGCTCATTTCCTGCCAATAAAAGAGTCCTACAAGATGGAAAAGCTGACCCGAATCTACCTCAAGGAGGTTGTGAGACTCCATGGAGTGCCAATATCAATTATCTCGGATCGAGATAACAGATTTACTTCAAGATTCTGGCAATCTCTTTAGAAGGCAATGGGAACACAGCTAGATATGAGCAGTGCCTACCACCCATAGACGGATAGTCAGAGTGAGCGTACCATCCAGACACTCGAAGATATGCTCCGAGCTTGCGTGATTGACTTCGGCAAGTCATAGGATGCCCACTTGCCTCTGATCGAATTTTCTTATAACAACAGTTACCACACGAGCATCAAGGTTGCCCCCTTCGAGGCTCTTTATGGTCGTAAATGCAGATCACCCCTATGCTAGGCCGAGGTGGGTGACACTCAACTAGAAAAAGGGCAATCGTCGGCCAGTGCTCTTACAGGACCCGAAATCATCCGAGAAACGACCGAAAAGATAGTCCAATTCAAAGCTCGACTTCAAGCATCGCGAGACCGACAAAAGAACTATGCTGACAAGCGACGAAAGCCATTAGAAATTCAAGTCGGGGATCGCGTGTTGTTAAAGGTCTCTCCTTGGAAGGGAATGATTCGCTTTGGGAAACTAGGAAAATTGGAAACCCGCGATACATTGGACCGTTCGAGATTCTTGCCCGGATTGGTCCAGTGGCTTACAAGCTGCAGCTACCTGCCGAACTCAGCAACGTACACCCCGTGTTCCGTGTCTCGAATCTGAAAAAGTGTCTATCAGATGAAACCCTTTTCGTTCCTTTGGAAGAGATTGAGATAAACGAGAATCTCCTGTTCGTCGAAGAACCAGTCGATATTATGGATAAGGAAGTGAAGCGAACAAAGCAAAGTCGCATTCCGATTGTGAAGGTTCGATGGAGCGCTAAACGTGGACCGGAATTCACGTGGGAACGTGAAGACAAAATGAAGCAAAAGTACCCTCACTTATTCTTTCCTTCACAAACCTAGTTCTCAAAAGAATTTCGGGACGAAATTCCCTCTAACGGGGGGATGATGTCACAACTAGCATTTTAGCTAGGAAATTGTATTCTTGTGTAATCATTCAACCATTGTAAAACATATACTCTAAGTAAATATCACCCAGTGCTCATTTAAATTCACCTCTCATGTTCAACAAAGAGTCTGAAAACCCTAAGAATCCATGTTTAAGTCTATATTGGACTAGGATTTCCTTATTGGGCCTAATGGGCCAACAAGCATTCAATTCAACTATTTTGGACTTGGAAACCCTATTTGGATTCTAAATGGACCCAATTCACAAATCTATAACATTTTGGGCCATTTGGGCCTAGAATGATTCATTCTAACCCTAATGGGCCTTATTGGTCCATAACTAATCCAGTTAACCCTAGTAAGCCATAAACTCTCTTTTTCTTTCAAAATCGGTCGTGAACCATCTAATGAGCCCAATGGGCCGAAAAGTAATTATTGGGCCTCATAATTTCGAGCCAAGGCTGGAAATGGGCCAAGCTAATCTACCTCCCTTCTCTTTAGCCAATTTTCGGCCCAAGTAAAATCAAAAAAAAAAAAGAAGAAGAATGGCTAATTGATTCAAATCATGACATATCACTTTTGTTTAAAGGATAACCAAACTTAATGCATCACATACATCTAGACTAGTCCCATATTTCCATGCACACTCTCTCTTCCCTCTCTCTTTTTCTTTACCTCTCGGCCGAAGATACACACGCACACACTTCATTTGCAAACTTCTCTCAAATAATTTCTCAAACACTCACAAGAACACTCCTTCCTTTCCTCTCTAATTTTCGAGATTTTGAGCATCTTCAAGAAGGTTTTCACCACCAAAAATCATCATTCTTGGTAAGTCTTTACATATCCAAGTTATATAACTTCATTCTCATGTTAGATCACTCCTTCTAAGCAAGTTTTTGGTGATCATACTCCTAGAAACTTCTTAAGCTCGAAAACTACTTCAAGGTGTTGCTAGGACCAAAAATCTCTTCATCTCTTCTACAAAACCGAAACATCAAAGCAAAGGTGAGTTCATACCCCCTTGTTTTCGGTTTTTATATGATTTTTTGGGGGAGAATACAAGTAAAATGTGTAGATCTATGTGTTATATGCATGTCTTGTGTGATTTCTTAGTTTATTTTGTAAAAATGTGTTAGATCTTAACAAATCTCGACATCATAAGTAACATGGGGTTACGATCTATGAACTAAGACACCTTACACATCATATTACCAAGTTAAAAGTGTTTATATGTTGAAGATATAAAAATTTAAGGCAAAAACCATGTTAAGGGTCAAAATTGTCAAGAAAACAAAAGATAAGGGCAAAAAGTGACATATATGTTTTTATAAGGGTCAAACAGGTCCTACTTGTATAAAAATGGATTTTTATGATAAACATGCTTTCCAAAGGGGCAAAAATGTAAATTTTAGCTTGATGGGCCAAACATTTGGGCCTTACGGTTTTAGGCCCAAATTTGCGAAAAAATGAAAGTTGTTGTAACATCCGGATTCCCAGGTATCTTATTTTAAGTATTTACCTTGAGTTTTAGGGAGGGACTCGGCGAGTAGGCGCTCAGACTCACCGAGTAGGATCGCAAATTCTTGTCAGGATTAATGAGGGACTCGACGAGTCGATGAGTGGACTCGGCGAGTCCGCGCTGTAAAATGAAACCCTAAATCTCAGGGCCTGAGCCCTATTTAAAGGCCTTTATGGCCTCCATTTGCGGCTACCAGTCCAGAGAGAGATACCCTAGCGATTGTGAGCGAGTTGTGAGAGAGTTTGAGCCTTTTTGATCATTTTTGGTGTGATTTTTCAAAGAAGAAAGTGTTTCCAGCAAGGGGAGGTCAAGAGGATTGCATTTCAGTGGGTTTTCGGCTTGGATCTTCAAGTTTGAGGTAGCTATTTGACCCTAACCTTCTGTTTTGCTTAAGGGCATTGAAATTAGGGTTTTCTATACCCTTTTATGGCTTGTTTAGTTGTGTATAGTGTCCCATTGAGTGCTAAACTCTAGATCTGGACCTTTTGAGGTCAAGAGAGCCTGAACCTTGCTGATTTTTGTGGTTCTATGGAGGAATTGGACATAGGTTGCCATGTTAGAAGGGATTTCATCAAAATAAGCCTTGTGAGCATTGCATGTGTAGCAAGATTTGACCTTTACGTGTTTATAGGTCATGGGGAAGTCAGATCTATAGATTAGAGAAGCAGATCTGACCTCAAGAGGTCAGATGAGTGTTGTCATGGGAGGGACTCGCCGAGCCCATAAGGGACTCGACGAGTCGAGACGGGTTGCCCCGCGACTCGCGACCTGTGACGACCGTAGGGTATAGGGTTGACTCAGCGAGTCAAGTGAGGACCAGGGGTGAAGAGGACAGGCATGTACTCGCCGAGTCACTCTAGTGCACTCGGCGAGTCCGGTCAATGTTGACCGTTGACTTTTGTTGACTTTTAGGGTTTAGTCAGTGTTTGGACTTATGAGCCATTAGAGGGGTAGAATGGTCTTTTACCCTTCTTAGAGAACTTATAGAGAGGGGTTGGCCTAGCCTTTAGAAGTTGTATTAATTACAGTAATTATTTATGTGATTAGGCGAAGGCTAGTGCAGTATTTCAGAGCTCGAGGTTTACCGAGTTACCCGAGGTGAGTCTTCTCACTATACTTTACCTAGAATGGTAATTAGAGTTATGTGACAGAGTATCTAGTATGCTATTTATGTGATTGTGATACACTGCATTATTTCTATGTGTTTCATGTCGTGTATGTTCCAGAGTTACAGAGTTAGAACCGGAAGGTTCACAGAGTTAGGACCAGAGGGTCCACAGAGTTATAGCCTCGAGTGGCTAATATGTTTTATATGTGGTATTTTGGGGAACTCACTAAGCATTTATGCTTACAGTGTTTTGTGTTATGTGTTTCAGGTACCAGTGAGGATCGCGGGAAGGCGCCGACATGATCAGTACACACTATTGGAGTTTCACACATTTTGATCTTGGGATGTGTTTTATGAAGTTGATATGTGATACATTGAGATTTGAGAATATTTATGAATGAAATTATATTTTTAAAAGTGAAAAATTGTATTGAAATTTAGGGTGTTACAAGTTGGTATCAGAGCCTTGGTTTGAGTGATTCGGATGCACCTTCGAGCGCATTTGAACTCAAACTGAGGATTTGAGGAATTTTTTTAAATAAAACAAAATTTTGCTAAAAGAGTAAAAGGATTTTGAAAAGAGCAGAGCAGAGCAGTGTGTACGATCAGCCAGCGCCCGAACGGTGATTTCCCAAAATACCCTTACATTATGTGTTATGAGATATTATGTGGTATGATATGCATGCTAGAGTAGGCTAGGTACTAATGGTTAGGACTAGAGTGGGCCTGATTTATGATGCCTTGGCCTAGGAGTTATTGCTACTATGAGATACTTCGAGAGTAAGTAGGTAGCAGTGAGAAGCTTATGAGTGGTCTACCGAAGAGTAGCCTGAGTTTAGTGAGATATAGAGTACTTGTGATCTGGGATCCTAGGAGGAGAACTTGGGGTGAATACCGATGCGCTGTGGAAGGTAGTATAAGGGCCCGTACTACTGGAAACACCGGATTGGTGAGCAGTCCAAGTAAGATCCTTAGGGTACTAAAGAGCAAGTAGGGTTGGGTCTCGAGTGCGAGTATACTCGAGCGAGTCTCTGATTTCTTTTGTGTTGTATTTCAGAGACATCATGGTTGGGACGCGCCACCACCCAGGATGCAGTGGTACCGGTGGTACCAGTGATGAGGAGATCCGTAGGTTGATTCATGAGGAGGTGGCTGCTGCCATCCGAGCCGAGATACCAGAGATGTTTGGGTCTATTAAGAACACCCTGATCGAGACTTTTGACGAGCGTTACGCTGCTCTTACTGATGTTGTAGCCACCGCAGCCGTCGCTGCTGCGAGACCGCAGGGGGGTGACTCGTTGCTGTACCGAGAGTTCAGCAACACAAAGCCACCAGAGTTTGATGGGACGCAGGATCCGATCGCTGCGATGAGATGAATTTCTGATATTGAGGGATGCTTCTATACGTGTTCTTGTCCGGAGCATCTGAGAGTTCGGTTCGCGCTGAACCAGCTTCGCTTGGGAGAGAAGGACTGGTGGAAGTTTGTGACAGCGCACTATTCTTCTGCAGAGCTTGCCGCGGTGACCTGGGAAAGGTTCACCGCTATGTTTCATGATGAGTATGTTCCCCCGGTGGAAAGGGAACGTTTGGCCCAGGAGTTCTTGACCCTCAAGCAGGGTACCAAGTCTGTTACTGTGATCACCAGGATGTTCCATGAGAGGGCGATATTCTGCCCTGAGCACGTGTCTTCCGAGCAGGCACGCATGAGTCGGTATTTGAGCATTTTGAGGAGAGACATCCGCGAGTTCGTGGCGAACTCGTCGTACCGGACATTTGCCGAGCTTCAGGAAAATGCTCGGAAGAGGGAGATAGAGCTTGAGACTCAGGCTAGGGAGGAGGCGGAGTCTCAGATGAGGGATCGGCGACCGGCACAGTCCCAGCCGGCAGCCAAGCGGGCCAAGCCCGCCGATTCGAGATCAGGGAACCAGAAGAGCCGTACTTGTGACAAGTGCGGCAAGAGTCATGAGGGGGTTTGCAGAGCAGGGTCTTGCTACAAGTGTGGCAAGGAGGGGCACATGGCCAAGGATTGCCCCAAGGGGTTTGCAGTCTGTTTTCACTGCAACCAGACAGGACACCGGAAGGCCGAGTGTCCGCAGTTGTGGGGGTCAGCCCAGGGAGCATCACAGGGATCTGCCCCTGCTACCGTTCGAGCTGCAGAGAGTCGGACATCGAAGGTCGAGGCGCCAAAGGCTCGCGGGAGAGCCTTCCAGTTGACAGCGGAGGAGGTCCGCGCAGCGCCAGATGTTGTGGCGGGTATGTGTTCTTTCATCTATTTATTTTGAGATTATGGTGTTATGCTTATATTATGATATGTGTAGGTATGTTTCTTGTGAGTTATGTACCTGCTTTGGTGTTATTTGACTCGGGTGCGAGTCGGTCTTTTGTGTCGTTAGCCTTTAGTCAGCACATCAGTATCTATCGAGAGGCGTTGAGTCGACCTTTGCGAGTTTCCATAGCTGACGAGAGGGCGGTGTATGCCGCTGATATGATCCGAGGATGTGTACTCGAGATCTTCGGCGTTGATTTTCCGATTGATTTGGTCCCGATTGCGATGGGAGATGTCTGTGTCATCATGGGCATGGACTGGTTGAGCAGGTTTGGAGCGGTTATCGACTGCGAGCAACAGTTGGTGACCATACGAGACCCTAGTGGGAGAGTTCTTACGGTTTATGGCGAGGGTACCCGTTCTGGGTCAGCATTTTGTTCGGCCGCTAGAGCGAGGCAGAGCCTATAGCAGGGATGTAGTGGGTTTGTGGCTTATGTGGTGGATACAAGGGTAGATGCAGAGAGACCGAGGTCGGTCGATGAGGTCCCGATAGTGCGTGAATTCCCGGATGTTTTCCCCGAGGAGTTTCCGGGCGTGCCTCCCGAGAGGCAGGTAGAGTTCCCCATCGATTTGGTTCCGGGGGCAGCGCCTATCGCCAAGACGCCTTATTGCCTTGCGCCACCAGAGATGCAGGAGTTATCCTCGCAGCTTCAGGAGCTGCTGGGGAAGGGGTTCATTCGACCAAGTAGCTCGCCGTGGGGAGCGCCGATCCTTTTTGTCAAGAAAAAGGATGGTTCACACCGGATGTGCATTGATTACCAGGAGTTGAACAAGTTAACGGTCAAGAACCGTTACCCACTGCCGAGGATTGATGATCTGTTCGATCAGTTGCAGGGAGCCTCTTGGTTCTCCAAGATAGACTTGAGGTCTGGATATCACCAGATGAGGGTGCGAGATGAGGATATCCAGAAGACGGCGTTCAAGACTCGTTATGGGCATTACGAGTTCGTGGTGATGCCTTTTGGGCTCACCAACGCACCGGAAGCGTTCATGGATCTCATGAACAGGGTGTGCAGACCGATGTTGGATCGATCGGTGGTTGTATTCATCGACGACATACTGGTATATTCGAGATCCAGAGAGCAGCATGAGGAGCATTTGAGGGAGATCCTCAGAGTTCTGAGATTGGAGAGGCTTTACGCCAAATTCTCCAAGTGCGATTTCTGGTTACGAGAGGTCCAGTTCTTGGGACACCTCGTCAACCAGAATGGGATATTGGTCGATCCGGCCAATATTGAGGCGGTGATGAGTTGGGAGGTGCCGAGATTCCCCACCGAAATCAGGAGTTTTCTGGGGTTGGCTGGTTACTATCGGAGATTTATCAGGGATTTCTCCAAGATCGTCGTGCCTCTCACCAGGTTGACCCGGAAGGGTGTGACTTTTTCGTGGGGACCGGAGCAGCAGACCTCGTTTGAGATACTTCGCCAGAGGTTATGCGAACCCCGGTGTTAGCCCTCCCGGAAGGGATGGAGGATTTTGTGGTGTATTGTGACGCATCGATATCAGGGTTGGGTGCAGTACTTATGCAGAGGGGGCATGTGATAGCGTATGCATCGAGGCAACTGAAGCCTCATGAGACGAGGTATCCCACCCATGACCTGGAGTTGGGGGCAGTGGTGTTCGCCCTCAAGATCTGGCATCACTATTTATATGGGGTTCGGTGTACCATATACACGGACCACAAGAGCTTGAAGTATTTGATGGATCAGCCCAATTTGAATATGCGCCAGAGGAGATGGTTGGACGTGGTAAAGGATTACGATTGTGAGATCCTGTACCACCCGGGCAAAGCTAATGTTGTAGCTGATGCCCTGAGTCGCAGGGCGGAGAGTGCCCCGATACGAGATATTTGTTTGAGATTGACACTGATGACTCCGGTGTTGGAAACCATTCGGGAGGCCCAGGCAGAGGTCGTGAGACCGGAGAACCGCAAGAGAGAGCGGGTGATTGGACAGGTACCTGAGTTCATTACCGATAGGCGTGGGCTTATGACCTTTCAGGGTCGGATTTGGGTGCCGTATGCAGGAGGGACGCGCACCACTTTGATGGAGGAGGCGCACCGATCGAGGTTCTCGATCCATCCCGGGGCCACTAAGATGTATTTGGATCTAAAGAAAGATTACTGGTGGCCCTGTATGAAGAGGGATGTAGCATGGTTTGTTGATAGGTGCTTGACCTGTCGCAGGGTTAAGGCCGAGCACCAGCGTCCGCACGACAAGTTGCAGCCACTTGAGGTTCCCCAGTGGAAGTGGGAACAAATTTCCATGAATTTTATCACAAAATTGCCAAGGACCGTGAGAGGTTTCGATGCGATTTGGGTGATTGTCGACCGACTGACGAAGAGCGCTCACTCCCTTGCTATCAGTGAGAGCTCTTCTGCAGAGAGATTGGCAGAGTTGTATGTGAGGGAGGTGGTATCGCGGCATGGAGTACCGGTCTCGATTGTGTCAGACCGAGATGTACGTTTCACTTCCAGGTTCTGGAAGAAGTTCCATGAGGATCTGGGTACGAGGCTGCATTTCAGTACCGCTTACCACCCCCAGACGGACGGACAGAGTGAGCGGACGATTCAGACACTCGTGGACATGCTCCGAGCATGTGTGTTGGACTTCGGGGGAAGTTGGGACACGTATCTGCCGTTGCCTGAGTTTTCTTATAACAACAGCCACTATTCGAGTATTGGTATGCCTCCCTTCGAGTTGTTGTACGGGAGGAGATGTCGGACTCCCATTTGCTGGGGAGAGGTAGGGCAGCGCGTGATGGGCAGCACTGAGATAGTGCTTCAGACGACTGAGCAGATACAGTAGGTTAGACAGAGGTTGTCGATGGCTCAGAGTCGCCAGAAGAGTTATGCGGATAGGCGACGATCCGAGCTTGAGTTCCAGGTGGGAGACTTCGTGCTCCTGAAAGTGTCTCCTTGTGAACAATGTACTTGATGTGAACAATGATGGTTGTTATATGTAATGTTGGTGATGAATGTGTTATGTTTCATGTATATTCATTGTGATGCTAATTCAATTGTTAGTCACACGAGCCCCCGGATGTTTCCGCTGTCTGGTTCGGGGGTGTGACAATTTAGAACCTTGGTTTATATCTTATAAAGAGTTATAAGAATTTTATAAAATTATCTTCTCTTTTTATATATAAAAAAGATGAGCTAGTTTCTAGGAAACAAGACATGAACTTTTGAATATGATAACGGAAAGTAAGCATGGCTTAAGAGGCACGGGAGACATGTAGGCTTTAGGGTATAGAGTGCTTAAAGTGTTAAGAACTGTAACACCCTGTTCTAGATCATTCTGTGATTCAGGGATGTGGGCCGGAAGTCGATTGTGTAAAGACTTTGGGTCTTAAGGAGGTGAAGTTTAGTCCTTGTAGAAGGAGGTAATGATGGTTGCGAGATCTTAACCTCTGAATTGTGTTTTAGGTCGAATGGGCGAAAAGGGAAAATCAAGGGTCGGGGTCTTGCATGAAAAATGGATTTAAAGCTCATCGAACCGGAGTTAGAACAAAGAAGTTACGACTGTTTGAGGTTAGGACGGTTTTGAGTTAAGTTGCATACGTTGGGCGTACGGGCCGCAGAACGATCTCAAGGTGTGAGATTTTTAACTCAAAAGCTTGCAAATGAGAAGCTAACCTTGGATCTTCAAGCTCAAACCACTCCTCCAAGTGTTCCTCTTCTTCTTCTCATTCACAAACCACCAACAAACACTCTTTCAAACTTAAAACTCACCAAAACACTCTAGGGTTTCGATTTCAGGGTAAAGGGGGATGGAGGCTGATCATGAGTGTCCAAAAGATGTTATAATGAGGCTTAAATAGGGAAAGGACCCTAAAAAATTAGGGTTTTCATCTGACTGGAGTACGCCCAACGTACTCCATAAGGTGCCTGCGTTTCCTTCTGCCTAGTATGCCTACGTACTCCCTTGTACAACCTACGTACAAGGCTTAGCCTTTAAACCATCAAACTTCTTGAGACCGTAACTTCTTTGTTCTAAATTTGATTTCGACAATATTTATATCCACGAAAAGGTAACGAGAAGCTTTACACTTCTATCAACTCATCCTTCCCTTAGAACTTCCCGAACTAAAATCCAATATTTATAAAAGCCCGAACTGCCATTTTATGGTTATACCCTTGGGCTCCAAATCATAAATCGGACTCCTGGATCATCTAACTTTCATTACCCACACCAAAATGGATCAAAATTTCCCTTTTCCAAAGGCCCTAGCCTTATGATACCCGATCTTCGGGTCACAGCCCCAAATTAGGAAACGATTTGGAACAGGGTGTTACACAATGTTTTGTCACTACTTTATCTGTTAATAGGGAAAAATTTATGTCATGAGCTCATCCTTTCGTCCTTATTGGTTATCCTCTCCATCAAAAAGCTTATAAAGTTCTCAACTTACTCACCAAAACCATTCAGACTGTAAGAGACATAATTTTTTTTTGAAAATTTGTTTCCTCTACACTTTATTCCTTCAAACTCCAATCCTTGTTCAAAATCACATATGCTAGTACCTTCTCAAGATATAACTTCTTTTTTCTATGGATTCCATGTCTCCAAAAACAAATTTATCAAATATTGACAATTCTACCCATACCCCTGATTTGGCTGACAATAATCCTCCAGCTCTTGTAACTCGCTCTTCTAGAGTTATACATCCTCTTGCATACCTTCAAGATTATATATGCAATAATATTCATGATTCCTGTAACATCCCAAGTTCAGAAGCAAGAGTTCAGGGGTGTAAAGTGTAAATGGAAAAGTAGACTCGGCGAGTTGGAGCTTTAACTCGTCGAGTCGGAACGTGTGTTGGGCACGTGATACGTGACCTGACTCGCCGAGTCGGCGGCTGGACTCGACGAGTCAGTGCTGGGAAGAGAAAACCCTAAATCTTAGGGTTTGCACCCTATTTAAAGGACCTTATGTCCTCCCCTCAGCCTCCTTGTTACCCTTGAGAGCCAGTAAAACCTAAAATCGTGTGAGCTTCCATTGTTGAAGAGATTTGAGCTTTGGAGGAGGAATATAGAGAAGGAAGCTTGTAGATCAAGAGGCTAGCATCAAAGAATCCTTGTAGATCCGGAATCTACTTCATTTTGGGCACGTTTCTGAGGTAACAAGATGTTACCTTGAGCTTTTCCCTTTTAGATCTATTCATGGTTAAGGTTTTGGGGATTTTTAGCTTGATTGGGATCCATTTCGGGTGTAGGGACTAGATCTGAGGTTGCAACTTCAGATCTAGGCTGGTTTTGGTCCATGGAAGCATAAAGCATCAACATTTGTGCATGTATAAGAGCATTCTTGTCTTGAATCTTCTTTCTAGCTTGTGTTGAGCCTATATTGCCTTGCATGCACGTAAAGTTGGAAACTTTACGTGTGAAACTAGCCCTAGGAGTCCAGATCTATGAGTTGGAAGCAGTGAGATGGTCTGAAATCGTCTGAATAGGGATGACTTAAGTAGAATCGGCGAGTCTGTTCTTGGACTCGACGAGTTGGGTCGCAAACCCTAACCCAACTGGTTATGATGGAAATCAGTGAGTTGATTGGTGACTCAGTGAGTTGGACAGGCTAGGACTCGACGAGTCATGGGGGTGACTCGGCGAGTCCAGTCGCGAATTGTGGGGTTCTGAGTTCATGAACTCGGCGAGTCACTAGGATGACTCGACGAGTAGGGTCAACCAGGAAGGTTGAATTTGACCAGGACTGTGACTTTGACAAAGAGTTGACCAGTTTGACTTCAAAGGGTATTTTGGTATTTTGGGCTCTGATGGTTATGGTTTCAATGAAGTTTTAGGCGGTGGTGTTCGTGGCAGTGATCGGGAGTTTTGATCTCATCTCTTCAGTTCGGCATTTGCAAGGTGAGTTATCCTCACTATACTCAAGGGTCTAAGGCACCAAGGCCGGTCCTTTGATTTGTTATTTGAGATAGTTACTATTGTGATATGATAGCTCTGTATCCTGGTAGATAGGATGGTTACGTGTTAGTGCGATCGGTTATATCAGTATCCTGGTAGATCAGATGTGGTTATGATTAGTGACCTATAGTTATGTCTGACTGTCTGTATGCTGGTAGGAGATTACCTGTTATATGTGCACATGCTTGTTATGGTGGTTGAGGGTATTCCATCCCGAGGATGATAGGGCCCTAGTATGTTGTCTGGTAGACTGTTATATGATTATCTGATATAGGTGCACATGTTTATTTGATAGTATGTGGGCAATCCAACCCGATGGTTGTGGGCCGAGAGTATTCCATCCCGAGGATGATTGGACTCATAGTAGGTGGGCATTCCAACCCGATGGTTGTGGGACGAGAGTATTCCATCCCGAGGATGATTGGACTCATAGTGTGTTGGCATTCTAACCCGATGGTTGAGGGCCTGGGGTATTCCATCTTGATGGATGATTGTACCCATAGCAGTTATTGTATGTGTAGGAGTGTGGGCATTCCAACCCGATGGTTGTGGGCCGGGAGTATTCCATCCCGAGGATGATTGGACTCGTAGTATGTTGGCATTCCAACCCGATGGTTGAGGGCCAGGGGTATTCCAACCCGATGGTTGACTGGACCCATAGTATGCTGTTCATTTCTGTATGTGTATGGTTGTATGTGTATGGGTATTTTGGAGGTAACTCACTAAGCTTTCGGGCTTACAGTTTCAGTTTATTGTTTCAGGTACATCAGGAGATCGTGGCAAGGCAAAGGCGTGATCGTACCGCTCCTCATTTTTATGATGTTGTTTCTGGGATACTCTGATAGTAAACTATTTGGAAACCTTTTTGTAATAACTAATGGAATTTGGGTTGTTTTTGAAAGTTTAAATTGGTTTGAAATTTTTGGGTGTTACAATTCCACTCATTTTTGTTGTCATACAATAAAAAAAGAAATTGTATACCATCTACTTTTGAGGAACAATCTTCTGTTACTTTTCCTTTTATAATTCAGGCTTTCAATGTTGTCACTCATGTCACTGAACCAACCTTTTATCATGAAGCTAAAGATAATAGTCATTTGCAAAAGGCTATGCAACAGGAATTACAAGCTATTGATGCTAATCATACATGGGATATTGTTAAGTTGTCCAAGGGTTAACTTCATATTTCATGCAGATGGGTATATAAATTGAAGTATAAGTCAGATGGTTCTTTTGATAGATACAAGGCACGCCTTGTTGCCAAGGGTTTCACTAAAAAACAATGGATATATTATCATGAAACGTTTTGACATGTGGTAAAATTCAATACTATTTGTTGTTTTATCTCTTTAGCGGTTAAAAAAGGATGGGAAATTCAACAACTTGATGTTAACAATGCTTTGTTCCATGGAGATTTACATGATGAAGTTTACATGAAATTGTCACCTGGTTATCCAGCTACATCCAATAATCTTGTGTGCAAGCTTCGAAAGTCCTTGTATGGCTTAAAACAAGCATCAAGGCAATGGTATGCCAAATTATCTCAGTCTTTACAAGCTTAAGGTTTTGTTCTTTCCTTGAATGATTACTCTTTATTCATCAAGAAGAACGAAACCTATCTTATTATTATAGTTGTTTATGTGGATGATATCCTTGTTACTGGCAATGATCAAGAATAAATATCCACTTTAAAGAGTTTTCTCAATGATCAATTTTGGATTAAAGACTTGGGCACCATTCATTATTTTTTGGGGTTACACTGTAACAACGTAAATTTCCAAAACAATTTTTCATTTTTAAATCATACTTTTTTTTAAAATAAAACAATGTCAAAACATAATGTATCCAATGTCATCAACACAAAACAAATCCCAGAATCTCAACATAATCTCTATGAGTGTGTAATGATCATGCCGGCGCCTTCCCGCGATCCTCACTGGTACCTGAAACACATAACACACAACACGGTAAGCATAAATGCTTAGTGAGTTCCCCAAAATACCACATACAACACATACGCCACTCGAGGCTATAGTACGACCCTCCGGTCGATGTGTTTCAGCGGGACCCTTCAGTCCCGTAGCTCGTTGGACCCTCTGGTCCGGTCATAGCTCGTTGGACCCTTCGGTCCGGTCTGTATCATTGGACCCTTCGGTCCGATCTATATCGTTGGACCCTTCGATCCAGTCTATATCGGTGGACCCTCCGGTCCGGTCTATACAACACATAACATGCATATATCACGTAACAAAAAATCTCATACATACACATAGCACACAAGACCCTCCGGTCTACACATAGATACCACTCTAGGTAATGTATAGTGAGAAGACTCACCTCGGGGAACTCGGATAATCTCGCACACGGATATACTGATCTAGCCCCCGCCTAATCACATAAACAATATCCTCAAATAAATAATGGCTCTCAAAGGCTAGATTAAATCCCTTCCTACAATCCCACAGAAGGGTAAAATACCATTTTACCCCTCCCTGACCCAAAAGTCCAAATGTTGACCAAAACCCTAAAAGTCAGCGAAAGTCAATAGGAGGCAGTACGCGGCGCGTACCATCTCTGTACACGGGGCGTACGCCGGTGATCCATAATCGGGGTCTCAACCCCTTACGCTGCGCGTTCTGAGAGTTACGCCCATCGTAAGTCTCAGTTTCAGCCTTTCTTGGATTTTTGGTCTTAAACGGTTAAGAGATAAACTCAAACTCTAGATCTGACTTCTCTAAGATCACTTAATCCATAAAGTCGAGACCTTTAAGCCTTTGCATGGCTGTAAAGGTCCCTAATCACTCTAACACCTTTCCTTCTTCCTCATAAAGTCTAGATCTCATGCATGGCTCAATATTCACGTCCAAGATTGGATTTTTATGAACATACAACTCATATTACCCTGAAATATGGCAGATCTAGGCCAATGGAGACCATTTGCTCATAAAGTCTCCACCTTGGGACCAAAAACCCTAAAAATTGGTCCAAGAAGCACAAATCAAAAATGACAATGAAAGCTTTGAGCTTTTTACCTCAGAAAGAAGCTCCAACCTCTGTAGAATTCGGATCTACTCTTGTCCACCAACTTCTAGCTCCTAAAATGGCATCCTCTTCTCTTTCACTACCTTGAAATGACACTTTGAAGCTTAAGAACACACACACACAAGCTTATGACGGGGTTTTGCTCTCTTAGGGTTTCACTCACTGAAGTATGGTGGCTGGGGTAAGGGTCTTATCATTCCTTTTATAGGGCACAATCTCCCTCTTCCGGGCATTTGCCTGGAGCTCAGCAAATGTCCGGTATGACGAGTTCACCACGAACTCACGAATATCCCTCCTCAGTATGCTCAAGTACCGGCTCATACGTGCCTGCTCAGTCGACACGTGCTCAGGGCAAAACAACGCCCTCTCATGAAACATCCTCGTAATCACCGTCACAGACTCAGTTCCCTGCTTGAGGGACAAGAACTCCTGGGCTAAATGTTCCCTCTCCACAGGGGGAACATACTCATCTCGAAACATCGCGGTGAACCTCTCCCAGGTCACCGCGGTAAGCTCTGCCGTAGTGAAGTCCGCCGTCACAAACTTCCACCAGTCCTTCGCCCCCAAGCGAAGCTGGTTCAGTGCAAACCGAACCCTCAGATGCTCCGGACACGAGCAGGTGTAGAAGCATCCCTCGATATCAGAAATCCATCTCATCGCAGCAATCAGATCCTGCGTCCCATCAAACTCGATGGCTTCGTGTTGCTGAACTCCCGGTATAGCAACGAGTCGCCCCCCTGAGTTCTAGCAGCAGCCACAGCCGCAGTAGCTGCAGCAGCCGCAGCCTCAGTAACCGCTGCGTATCTCTCGTCAAACGTCTCAATCAGGGTGGTCTTGATAGACCCAAACATCTCCGGTATCTCTGCGCGGATAGCTGCAGCCACCTCATCGTGGATCATCTGACGAAGCTCCTCGTCACTCACACTGCTCGTCTCTGGTCTGTGGCGTGTCCCAACCATGATACCTCTGAAATACAACATAAAAATATCAGAGACTCGCTCGAGTGTACTAGCACTCGATAACTCAACCCTACTTGTTCCCTAGTACCCTAAGGATTCTTACTTGGACTGCGCACTGATCCGGTGTCTTCAGTAGTACGGGCCCTATACTACCGTCCACACCGCATCAGTATTCACCCCAAGTCCTCCTCCTTGGATCCCGGATCACAAGTACTCTACATCTCGCTTGCTTAGGCTACCCTTCGGTAGACCTCTCATCAGCTCCCCACTGCTACCTACTCACTCTCAAGCATCTCATAGCAGCAGAAATCTTCCTAGGCTAAGGCATCACAAATCAGGCCACTCTAGTCCTAATATGAATACCTAGCCTACTCTAGCATGCATAACATATCATAACATATCTCATAACACATAATATAAGGGTATTTTAGGAAATCACCGTTCGGGCGCTGGCTGATCGTACTCTTGTCCACCAACTTCTAGCTCCTAAAATGGCCTCCTCTTCTCTTTCACCACCTTGAAATGGCACTTTGAAGCTTAAGAACACACACACAAGCTTATGACGGGTTTTTGCTCTCTTACGGTTTCACTCACTGAAGTATGGTGGCTGGGGTAAGGGTCTTATCATTCCTTTTATAGGGCACAAGTCTCATTTAGGGTTTGCATCTGGGCCCGCTACGCCCAGCGTAACCCTGGGTACGCCCAGCATACCTAGGCGAGTCCGCGTCCAACTTAAGCACATGAGTACGCGCAACGTACTCTTCAGTACGCCCAGCGTACTCATTTTCCTTAATATTTCCTTTAAGGGTTAAACTTGACAACTTGGAAAAAAAGAAGGGTTTAAGAGACGCACTTGAATTTCCGGGATGTTACATACACTTTGATAAAGTTGAAAGGGATTAGTTCTACATCAAAAAAATACATACATAAATTGTGAGACATGTATTCATGGTTGATGCCACTCCTGTGTCTACTCCATTGCCCTCTAATCTAAAAATTTCTTCCATAGAAAAGCTTTCAGATCCCACCACTTATCGACAACATATTGGAAAATTGAATTTTTTGTTGCACATAATACCAAATCTTTCATTCTCTGTATAATTTCTGAGTCAACACAATTAATCCCCAGCTATAGAACATGACAATACTGCATTGTATGCTCTACGATACTCAAAAGGGACTATTACTCATAGTTTGTTGTTCAATAATAATTCAAGTTTAGATCTTAAAGCCTTTTGTGAATCGGATTGGGTTGTTTTCCCGATTACATGAAGATCTGTTATTGGTTTCTTCATTCTACTTAGAGGAAGCCCTATATCATGGAAGTCGAAGAAACAAATGACTATTTCACTAAGTTCAGCTGAAGCAGAATATTGTTCTATGCGACGTGTATATGTTGAGTTAGCTTGGTTGTCAAGACTTTTACATGAGTTTAATGTCACAAATATAACCTCAATTCCTCTTATGTGTGACAATTTGATTGCATTATACATTGCATCTAATCCACTCTTTCATGAACGCACCAAGCATGTTGAATTAGACTGCCATTTTGTTCGAGAAAAGTTAACATAAGGATTGATATCTTCGTCTCATGCTCCAACCTCTCTTCAACAAGCTAATGTTTTTAATAAAGCCTTACAACCAATCTTGCATTCTCAAGCCATTTCCAAGCTGGGATTCATGCCACACTCTCCAACTTGGGAGGGGGGGGGGTAGAAGAGTTTCAAGTTAGTTAATTCAATTAGAAGTAATTAAAGGGTATTTAACCTCTCTTCAACAAGCTAATGTTTTTAATAAAGCCTTACAACCAACCTTGCATTCTCAAGCCATTTCCAAGATCGGATTCATGCCACACTCTCCAGCTTGGGGGGCAGAAGGTCATATTTAGTAGGTGCTTGTCATTGTTTTTAGAATGACTTTTTAACTTTTAACTTTTTTAAAAAGTCAAAAAAAAACAAAAAAAAAACAAAAAAAACTTAAAGATGTTTAGGTAATAGAAAAGTTCTTTTGAAATGACTTTTTGCAAAGAGTAAAAGGAGGGATTTCAAAAAGTCACAAAAAACTGACTTTTTGTGACTTTACATTTAAAAATTACACCAAAAGTTATTTTGTTAATCCAAACACATTTTAAATAACATCTTTTGTTAAAAATCCTTCTATAAAAAGTCATTCTACAAAAAGAACTTTTGATGCTCAAAAGCAATCACAAACACCCCCTTAATATTGATTATTGGGTCATTAACATTCAATAACCCATTACATATTTCATTTTTATTATATATTTTTAAAAATCAATATGTAATATGTATAATAAATATTAATAATTTTTAAAACATAATAAATAATACATATGAAGCCAACCCCATGAAGAAATCTAACGCACGACCAAACACACACCACAACAATACAACAATAGAGAAACTCACCAAGGTAAACACTAAAAAGATTTTGATAATCATCATGCATGCATTGTGGTTCGAAGCATGGAACTCCAACATATGATCCCTTCTTTTGATTCCTGTGTGTCGGAATATCTTAATTCCAAACATCAAAATAGATATCTTAATTTTCTGATTATGGTGGTGTAAAGAATGACCAAAAAAGTGTCACACCCCCAAACCGGAACGGCGGAAACGTTCGGGGGCGGAGGACGTCATGTTTAGTATCGCAACACATGCATCATAGTAATCAAAGTAACAAACAACCATTGCATTAATATTAAAGTGTTTACAAAGTATGTGGTTCACAAAAGGTTAACTTCAAGTAAATAACAAAACACGACATAACGCTATTATGCTCCATCTTCTGAATCCCAGAGCGCGTACCTGTCTACTATTCTCCTGAGAATACAAGTTATTTTGAAAGAGTAAATCAACATTTAAGTTAGTGAGTTCATAAGTATTTTAGTGATGTAAAGTAAGTTGTAAGTTCCTTTTTGAAAAGTTGCCAGTTCCTCCAGAAAATCCTATATGTTCTGATATGATGAATGAAAGTAAAAATGACTCTACAATTCCTTCTATGAGTACTAAATGGTTACAAGTTATGTATAACCCAGATCAAACAGACAATCAATTGTGTGAATCTGCCCTAAGCCCACAACCAAACAAGGAACAGGAAATGAGGCGGAAGTCACACATCTCATTGTTTGTTAGATCTTCATTGTATATAACCCTGGTGTAATCATTTGGTACTTACAGAGTTAACTGTAATAGTTCCTTTATTTGATGAAAACATTCTTTAAGAAAATCATATATTTCCTTTAGTAAAAATGGTAACCACAATAGTTCCTTCTATAATCACTTAGTTTATACTAGCTATATATAATCTAATATCGAACGGATAGTTAATTGTATGAATCTGCCCTAAGCCCACAACCAAACAAGGAACAGGAAGTAAGGCGGAAAGCACACATCCAATTACCTATCGGATATTAATTATATATAACCCTGATGTATAAACTAAGGTATTATAGAATTAACCACTAAAGGTCCTTTAAGTTATACTGGTTTAATATAATGAATTAAACCCTTTTACCGATAAGTTTCTAGTTTAGCCTACTAAATGTTCTATCTGAAAAGTATGTTTTTGTACTAGAAAATGGTATATTGAATTTGTATACTATGACCTGACCCATACCTGGTACTCCTTATGCTTACTTGGTGTATAAGGAATATATATATATATATATATATATATATATATATATATATATATATATAGCTAAGATTGAATAGATAGTAGGCTGAGTGAATCTGCTCTAAGCCCACAACCAAACAAGGAACATGAAATGAAGCGGAAAGCACACATCCTACTGTCTGCCGGACCCGATTAATATATATCCCTGATGTATCTACCGAGGAATCATAAAGTTAGCATTATAGCCCCCCTTCTAACTGAATGTACTAAGACTCGACTGTTCTGTTTGTCTTTTGTAATGATGTAAGTTTTCCCAAGTTAAGACTATCTTTTCTAGAAAATAGTTTGCATTCTTTTTATGTGAGAAGATCACTATATGAATGTAATGGGAAAATGAAAGTATTCAGTAATACTGTATAAAGTAATTACTGAAGCACTAACTACCTTAAAACCAATTTGTTAATTAAGGTTAATATGTGATGAGATTAAAACCATACTTGATTGACTACTAAAACACGACGATCAAAGACGTCGAAATGGTATGACATTCGTCACCCGTAGACCTACAGGTCCCACTGTAGCTAGCAACAAGGTGTAGGATGGTCAATCCCGTATAGATCTATACACAAATTCACGCTCTCCCTCCAGGAGACTCTGGTTACAAAATGTGACACAACAATATATTGCCATGCCATGAAGTAGTGGCTCACATTAATGTTATAGTGTTCTTGTATTAGTGTAGTATGTTCCTTCTGTTCTAGTGTATAGTATGTTCCTTCTGTTCTAGTGTATAATATGTTCCTTCTGTTCTGGTTATTGTATGTTCTGAACCCCTAAACTATACCTATTATAGTTTACTAGTATGCTTGTTTTGAACTGTTCTTGATTTGTAGAAAAGACTCAATTATCTACTGGGTTATGATTGTACTTTAAAAATAGAGTTTTATAAACAACAAAGTAATATAACTTTAAAAGATGTTTTTGAAATGATTTGATCACTTATAAAAGCATAAGAAATCCTTTAAAGTGAAGTTTATCACAGATAAACATTTACACAATTATCATTGTGGTCAACTTGTATTCCCCCGCTTAAAAGCATTTAAAACATTTAAAAGATTGATTATAGGGGTATGAACTCACCTTATGTGCGTGATTCAATTGATGATTCGTGTAAGGATGAGAAGTTCCACGAATGAATTCCCGAGACACAAACGAGTCCTAAATGACATATAATGGCATATATATGCATGGAATTAGTGTTTAAAACAACTAACATGCAAGGAAACAACCTTAGGGACTAGGAAACACTTGTAAGAAAGTGTCACAATCACATATGATTGTCTAAAGGGAGTTTACGGCCAAAGGAAGGTGTGTTCACGGCCACACTTGAGTTTACGGCCAAGGGAGATGAGTTTACGGCCAATGGAGATGAGTTTACGGCTAAGGGAGATGTTTACGGCCGTAAACACTCCAAAATGATGCACTTTGGATCTTGATTCATGCTTATAAGGTGTTGGTCTTATGAGGATACAAGAGCTTCTAATGGATAACAAGATGATAGAAGAAATACTTACACTTTGGAAGACTTTAGGGTGTTCACGGCCCAAGAACAAGTAGGTGTTCTTGGTGAAAAGGTTGATGACTTGAAGATCTAACCAAAAAGAGTTGAACCCATAGATGAAATCAAAGGGTTTCACAAGATCAAGAAGGATATCACGAAACAAATGGAAGAATCACTTATAATATGGAAGAAAATGGAAGTGTTCTTGATGATACTTGAGAGAGAATCAAGTTTCAGCCTTGAAGATGTGAAGAATGATGAAGAAATAAAGGAATATGATACTTAAGGGAAGGGGTTCACGGCCAACATGGAGTTTACGACCGTAAACTCTTGTTTGGGGCCGTGAACTCCTTGTGATGGAGTTTCCAGCTCGATTGCAACTCAATGAACTTTAGCTGACACATCCCTACACACAATCCTTAAGTGTACTAGGCTTAGGCCCCGTTTGATACACATCTTTCCAGGTCCAAACAGATCTTTCTGGCTGAATGGACCAGAAAAACTGTTTGATTTGCACAAAAGAATGGGTCTTTCCCGGTAAGATATGTCTTTCCCAGAAAGCCCCAAAATCATATCTTTCTGGCTGAATGGGCTGGAAATACAATTATACACCAAACTCCACATCTTTCTTTCTTTATTGGATTATTAATTTTTTTAAATAACTTTTTTTAAATTTATTTTTCATTGAATTATTAATTTTTTTCATCATTCAGCACAGTCAATCAGATGTATAATCAAACATCATGGTTTCTTTCCCAGTCAGAAAACTTTTCCCAGACAACACTTTAGCAGACAGCACTTTCCCAGACAGAAACTATCAAACGGGACCTTAGAACACTCAAACAGATCCCTAACAATGCTAAAAGATAGCTGAAACAAATCTGACATTTGATTGGATTGGTTGGCTTAACCAGATAGAAATTTCGGGTTGTCACAAAAAGAAAATCAAATCGAGGGATACGACTATCAAAATAAAGAAACTTGGTGGGAAAAAAAATAAAAAATAAATAAAGATATAAATTGTGAATACGTTAAAAGGATGCCTAAGTCATCCTTTGATTCCCCACTTTTAACAAACTTCCGAATAAAAAAAAAAAAAATTCTGTTACTCTATCTCTCATTCCCCTACACGGAAAGAATTATGATGCACAAAGCCACAAACTTTATTCGATGCCTTCAATCTGTTCGACGATATGTCTGAACCAATAAAAAATCTTTTCAATGGCCTCCGCCATTGAAAACCCATGTCCAACCTCGCAAGAAAACTCAACGGATGAACGACTAATCAATTCGGGTCACATTCAGAAAGAAAAACAAAAATGGGCTTCTTCACCGGTCTCTTTTTCGGTGTTGCATTTGGCCTCGGTTTCATAGTCTGCATTGCTCGTTTCCAGAACATTCGATCTGCTCGTCGTGCGGATCTGGTATGCGTTTTTGATTCACACATGATTTCATAATACGTTAATGACGCCAACACATAATCGTACGACATGAAAGCAATCTGAACACACTGTTTTTGTTTCTGTTGATTGATTAATAGTATATGATTTGTGTTAAGTTCAGGCTGGAACGATAGCTGCATTTGCAAAGATGACTGTTGCGGATTCCAGAAAGCTTCTTCCAGGAGAGTATTACCCTCCTTGGGTTGTTTTTGCAAGGAGACAGAAGTTGAATTGGCTTAATCTCATAATGAACAAGATTTGGCCATATGTTGATGAGGTACTTCAGTTTCTTTCATTATACTATTTGATTCTTGTATTCTTCAAAAAAAAAAAAAATGTAATAATTTATTTTTGGGTTTTGTTGGATGCTAGCATAGGCAGCGTCCGATCTAATAAGAAGCTCTGTGGAGCCGATACTTGAGCAATATAAACCAATCATTTTGTCTTCTTTAAAATTTTCAAAGTTAACCCTTGGTACTGTGGCTCCACAATTTACAGGTTTGTTCCATTGCTAATTAATTTCATCTTTTCTTTATTTGTTGACATGCACAATTTTGTTTAATTTATAGTTAACAAATGCTCCCATAAAACTCATTTTGTTAACCATGAATTAAACAAAGTTGGAACCGAAACGCCTACACTGCAATCACAAACAGCCATAGTAGTTGCAGTGTGAACTCAGAGTTTCAGTTCCAATGTGGATTAAGCTCCTTATCTTATCTCAATCTTCTAGAAGGTTTTTGGACCTCATAATGCTCTTGAGGCATGTTGGTGTGGTTGGAAGAAATAAGAATAATCGTTTTTGCTGAAATTTATATATAACAAGCTTTTTTTATGAGGTTGATGGAAGAATAAACCTTTTGTAGAAATTCCTTGTTAACAATAAGCTATTTATAGCATACAACAAGAAGATGTATACTAATATATTGATATAATTGCATAAAGTAAGTGTAACATGCAAGCGTTTGATTTGATAGATTTTTTAATAAATACCTAAATTAGGCTTTAAGTCGTTGAGAAAACTTTTCCACAATGATCCATCAGTTTTAACTATATTCGTTGAAAGACAAATATATATAATTTGAAAAGGAATCTTTCCACAAACGGAACATAGATCTTCAAAAATCTTTCCAAAAACGGAAGATACGTTACAATGAATAATAGACGATTGATTTATTCCACAAATAATACCTTATTACAAAAGGTCTTCTGTATACTAGGATGTTGCTAATTTAATTTTGGCATATTTAACCAAATATCAAAATTCTAAATATTGGGCTTCTTATGGGCATTGGGCTCTTATTTCAGCTACATAAACAGGCTGTGTAAGTTGTGTGTGATGTTCTTGGGGTAGTTGATATAATTGCATAAAAAACGTGCAACATTTGATTTGATACATTTTTTTAATAAATACCTATAATACCATTTAAGATGATAAAAATGATCAAACCTATCGATCATGATCAATCTCCCCACTATTTGTTGACAGACAAATACCTAGATTTGAAAAAGAATCTTTTGACATATACACCAAAATTCATAATCCTAACTAAAATAGTAAAATTTCATGCGTAGAATAGAGATTGACTGAAGGAGATCCATAATTTCACACATCTTAAACTATAAAAGAAAGAAAATCAAAATGCACAAATCTTGAGATTTTGGAAATTTTCAAATCAAAAACCCAAATAATCGAATTTGGGCCCAATGGTTGGGCCAAAATGACAAAGCCTATAACTCTATATGAATCAAAAGTTATCATCGGTTAAAAATAAAAATTGACTGTTTTCATTATTTCAAGTTCAACACACAATTGTTATAAAGTTGATAAATATATAATGTGGGATTGATGATTTATAAATATTTGTAGGAGTTTCTGTGGAAGAAGGTGATCCTGGAGAAATTACCATGGAAATGGAGGTGCAATGGGATGGAAAACCTAATGTAATTCTTGATATTGTCACCAGAGTTGGTGTGGCTTTACCCATACAGGTTCTATAATCTTTTTTATTTTTATTTTTTTTATAACGTAAAAAAAAAAAAGAAAAAAAAATGATTTTTGATCTTTTGTTTTTGCAACAGGTGAAGAATATTGCATTCACAGGCCTTTTCAGACTCATTTTTAAACCATTAGTTGATGAGTTTCCTTGTTTTGGAGCAGTTTTATTTTCCTTGAGAGAAAAGGTATATTTTTTTATAGAAGAAAATATTCTTCTTTTTATTTACAAGTCTTATTCATTTTTATATATTTTTTCATTCACAGAAACAACTAGATTTCACACTTAAAGTTATTGGTGGAGATTTATCAGCACTTCCTGGGGTATCTGATGCCATAGAGGTATATTATATTATGCAATGAATAAATTACAATTCTTAAATTCTGTAACAATATTTAACATTTTAATTATATTATAAATTGAAAAAAAAATATTACCCTTTTCTCATGAGTCATGATTTCACTTTCTGTTTATATTATAGGAAACAATCAAAGATGCTATTGAAGACTCTGTCACGTGGCCAGTTCGAATAGTTATACCAATATTAGCAGGCGACTATAGGTACATCACATGCTTACACGTGTCATCCACTTCTACTATTATCAAAAAAACATAATTAATTTTATAAATCGAATTGTTTATTTAGAAACAGAAAAATAAGCGTCTTCCTCATAGTTGATAATACGTCATTTACGTTTTATACTTTTCATTATAAACAAAATAAAAATTAAAACTTTGGTTTTAGTGACTTGGAGTTGAAGCCATGTGGAATACTAGAAGTAAAGCTGATAGAAGCGAAAGAATTAACGAACAAGGACATTATCGGAAAATCAGATCCTTACGCCACTCTATTCGTACGTCCACTTCGTGCGAAAATGAAAAACAGCAAGACAATTGTAAGAACTACTAATAATTAACAACACCGATAATACAATTTTTCATTAATTCAAACTTAAAATATGGTTTGATTTTGATTTTGATTTTGTGTGTAGAATAACCAATTAAACCCTATTTGGAATGAGCATTTTGAGTTCACTGTTGAAGATCCGAATACTCAACATTTTACGATAAGAGTGTTTGATGATGAAGGAGTCCAGGCTTCCGAGTTAATTGGGTGTGCGCAAGTCCCCATAAAAGACCTTGAGCCTGGCAAAGTCAAAGATATATGGATCAAATTGGTCAAAGATTTGGAGATTCCAAGAGATAATAAAAAGAGGGGTCAGGTAATTAAATACTAGTAATATATTTCATTATGTTTTTCTAGACATAAATGATATGTAACGTATTTTATTTATGAAATTTTTAGGTGCATTTGGAGCTGTTATATTGTCCTTTTGGAACAGATGCGGGATTTCAAAGTGCATATAACCCTGATTTCAGATTAACTGATTTAGAGAAAGCACTCAAGTCAGGGATTAGTGATACAGACGTTGATCCAGCAAAACTTGCTGCACAAAAGAAGAAAGAAGTGATTGTGAGAGGAGTTCTTTCTGTAACAGTAATGTCGGCTCAAGATCTTCCAGCCGTTGATCTTATGGGAAAAAGCGATCCTTATGTTGTACTTTTAATGAAAAAAACAGAACAGAAATTAAAAACCAGGGTAATTTTTTTTTATTTTTTTAACATTTTCACCAAAATCCATCGTTCTAAATGTTTTTTTTTTTTTTGCAACAAATATACAAATGGTTGCTAGAATTTATAGCCATTGAGGGTTTTAACAAAAATCCAAAAAAAACACTATACATGAAAGTTTAAGGTCGATAAAAACCAGTACTCTGATTTATTTTATGATTTAAACATTAATTTTGAAATTAAAAAATAAAAAAGCAATCTTAACTACAAAAATATTCTTCTGAATGTTTTTGCAATTTCATTACCAAAAAAATAAGTCGTGGAGTTTTTTTTTTAAAAGAAAAAATTCGGTAATTAAACCAGAAAAAAGCTGGTTCGGTAATGAATTTTAAAGGAATTTGGTTATTTTATGTTTTTGTGTCATACTATCATGAATTAAATGTTTTGCTAAATTGCTTAGATATTGGTTGGTTTTTATTGGATAAGTTATGATATTTCAATGATTTGATTTTTTTCAGGTTATAAATAACACCTTGAATCCTGTATGGAATCAGACATTTGACTTTGTTGTGGAAGATGGATTACGTGATTTGCTAATGTGTGAAGTGTGGGATCATGATACTTTTGGAAAGGTACACATCTTTTTTTTCATATTCAATACATTTCGTATTTGCTAAATAAATAGATAAGTTAAGATGGGACCACAAATTGAAATAAAATAAATAAAAGTAACCAAAATATAAATATATGTTTTACTCTCTTTGGCATACTACTTTATTTTTATTGTTATGTTTGTCATACTAAAAAATGGTTTATAAAATAATTTTTAAAATGCTATTCGGACTAACGAATCAATAGGCTTATAGAGTTTTCTTTAATGATATTTTGTAACAACTGTAAAAAAAAATGTTTTATTAAATTCTACACATCCGAAAAGAATACATCTTATTTTTTTACTAGTTTATGTGTTTTAAAATCACTTTTAAGATTGAATTTATTCTTCTACATGTTTATTTATATACTTTTGCATTTCTTGATAGTTTAGCATCAAACATCAATTTATATTAGTCGTCTTTTAAGCTAGTATAGTTTTATGGTCATTAGTTTTTTTTTTTTTTTTTTTTTTAATCTATTTTGGGTCTTGTATCAGGATAAAATGGGTAAATGCATCATGACACTTACGAGGGTGATATTAGAAGGCGAATATACCGAAACATTTGACTTAGAGGGATCTAAAGCAGGAAAGTTGACTCTGCATCTTAAGTGGACCCCACAAACAATTATTCGTGATCCTTGATAAATCAAAACTCAATTGTTCGTCATTTGCATCACGATCAATAGAACTTAAAGGCTTTGTGCAATGAACTCACATGCAAAAACCTTACGGTTTCAACTTTATAGAAGAGTACACAAATAAAAAGAAAACAACCACATTAACAAGTCTTTTGCGGGTTTTTTTTTTACCTTGATTGAATTCGTTATTTATTTTTTTCTTAGTTATTATTATTTTTTATTTTTGAGGTAACTGTAAATGATATATAGATGACAAATCTTTGTACCAGTTAAAATTATAGTCCCTTAATATGTGTCTTTCAACTTTGCTAGTCAGGGGGTTTAATCGGGTTTTTCATCCAAAAAAACCCAACTCGATAACCATCCGTCCAAACCGAATTACCAAATGGGCTTCCGTTAACCGGATCATCAATTGTATTAATTTTCACGATTTATATTTTATTTTTTGTTCATTAGTATTTACATTTTTGTAATTAAAATCCATACATTGGGTAGGGCCCGAATTAAACAACTCAAAATTGAACACTTTCACCTGAAATTTATTTTGGTTTAAGCCAAAACCGAAATCTAAACCCGTAGGAATTAGGACCTGTATGAGAGCACCGAAACATAAACCGGATTGGATGGGTTATTAAAATCACAAGGACTTTTGAGCAATTTTGATTTGGTTAAGGGTATTTTAGCAAATTGCCTTACTTTTAGGTGCAACTATCTTTTCGTGGAGTACAACCTAAGCTTATCATATATCATCATGACAACTTTATAAAGTCAACTAGGAGAGTAAATTTTGGACTTATTATGGAGTGGGAATCAGATGCAACTCGCTATAAAAAGATAGATTTTAGTCCTATAACTATCGGGCTAGATTATTTCGGTCCTCTAAATTTTGACATATTTATAGGGGACAAGACGTAGTTACATATAGACCCGAACATCTTAATCGGTTTAGGGTTAAAAAAGTTTGGATCAATATAGAACCATACAGTCTTGATCTAGTCTAGACCGGGTCACTCTCATGTTTAGCAACCCGTTGGTCTTTATATAGTCTTAAATCGGTCAAAAGTTGGTCTGATTTTGGTGCTAAACTAGTCTAAAAATCATCCAAATCCGGTCCAGCTTATATACCGGTCTTCAGTAATTCCCAAATTTTGAATTATAACAGCTATAATCGACAAGCAATGACTACTTTCCGGTCTTGGGTCAAACTGGTCCCAAATCCTTTTTTATCTCTAGAAATCTCTTATATTCTCTCTTGATTTCATCATTTTAAGCAATCTTTAAACTAAAATCATAAAATGTCGGGAGCCCAAGGTAGTTGTACATATTGGTCCGGTTTTGATCCAACTGTATCTTTTGAGGAAGTTAGCAAATGAAGTTGTATCACGCCATTTTCATATTAATTCACATAATCCAAACAAAATAACAAACTCATTAGTAGATCACTTAGCTTGTATATGTTATATCCAACTCCAATAGCATGCTATATTGACAATTGTAATGTAAGTTTTTATAAATTCTAACTAAACTATTAAGTGAATATCATAAAGAATACATTCCCATGATCTCCACCACAAGATTACTTGACTCTTCTTTAAGAGTTGCATATAATTTTTGGAGTATTATATCAAACAACAATGATGATATCACAAGCTTATTTCCCTAACAACTAATGTTGTTTTGTTTAGTATTTGTGAACTAATAAAAACAATATTGATGAGTATTGAATCATAAAATTACTAATGGAAGGCTATTATTAGTGAAACTAGGTGTAAGACACATGTATTAAATGAGTTTATTTAAAAGAAAAACTAAATACAAAATTCTAAACATTTAAGAAGTTTGTATTTATAATAAAAGTGAGAAAAATATTGAATTATAAAAGTTAAAGTGTTTTTTTTCTCATTTAAATTTAAACAAATAATTTAGATAAATAAATAAAGAAAATTAATGAATCTTTAATTTAGTAATTTTGAAATTAGAAGGAAAGTTCATTAATGAAATTGATATACATTTATTATTGCATTTAAATAATATTTGGAATTTAATAAAATGAAAAAAACCATAAAATGACATGCGGAATAAAAATTAATTTAAAAAAACCACAAAATTACATGTGACAAAATAAATGAGAATGTGACATGTGGAAAAAAGATCTTTGTTTATTAGGGAGGATGACAACGACAATTATAAAAATATTTTGAAAACTTTCTAACGATTTTATGATTTATTTGACATTAAATACATATATTAAATTTAAAGGTGTAATCAAGAGTATTACTACTAATCTACTATTAGTCAACTTTTGGGTCATAATGATATTAAAATTATGATTAATAAAAACATTTAACTTTTTAGTGTGAAAACAAACATTTACAACTTAATTACTTATATAAATGTATCCGGAAATTTTCAGAAAAGTCTCTAAACTTTAATAGTATTTATAAAAAAAGTCATGACTTTATTTTTTTTCTAGGAAATGTTATAAAATTGGAAAATTTGTAAAATTTAATTTGACCTGAAATAGCATGTCAACTGATGTAGTAGTTTTTTTAAAATCAAAAATAAGGATCATAATCAAAGTTTTTTTTTTTCTAAAACTATCTATATATTTATATTTATTATCGTACTGTAGTCTTAATATGATTCTTTTGTTTTTGTTTAATATTATTTTGTTATTGTATTGTAATCTAATGAGATTTTCACAATCTAAGAAAAAAAATTATTGTACTTTCTCTTTTAAATCTAGATAATCTGGATTACAAATAATATTATTATTGTTTTTTATTGTATTTTTACATGATAGAGAGTTTTATCATTTTAATGTTATTAATTATATCTATAATATTGTAGTATTTTTAGTGTAATATTGTTGTGTGTTTTCAATGTAATCTAAATTCCAGATCAAATAGAGAAAGTAATATTTTTTAACTTTAAAATTTTATGTTGTTGCAAGTTTATTGTTCATATTGTCTCATGGTTTGATATGTGGGGAGGTTGTTATATCTAATTTTTGTTTTAGTTGTGTAATTTTCTTTTGTAGTTATTTACATTGTATTTTTGTCGATTATTTTTGTTTTTAATAAATACTTTTGTTAAAATAATTGATGGTGCAACAACTACTCAGTTTAGTACATCTTGGATTTTGTGACAAATAAATTTTGTGTTTGAGTATCACTTTGTAGATTGGACTTGGAGTGCAATTTTGGAAATAATATAAGGATAATTTATGTAATTTAGTCTAAATGCATTTCAAATTTATTAGATTTCAACACATATTATGTAAAACCAAAAAATAGTGGAAATCACATGCACCTAAGTACCAACGGATCATACTTGAGCCGGAGACATCGATTATGGATTTTTACTTTTTCGTAGCTAAGATAGGTTTTTCATATTTTTTCATCCAATAATTTGACTTACGCAAAATCGTAATTTTAGAGATCGTGAGTATCATAACAAAAGTAAATGGATTACACTTGCAAGTTGGCTATAAGTTAAAGGACCAATTTTGTAACTTTGGAAATTATACAACAAATTAAAGATTACTTACTACCTTTGTCTTGATATGGAGGAAGCACAACTTTCGCGGATTAGAATTTTTTAGACAAAATAAGCAAAAGACAGCTTGGTCATCATTTAAGCGAAGAAAGGGTGAAGAAAAATTGATAAAAAGAGGCTTCATTTTAACTGCGGCATTTTCAACACATAAAAAGGCTTCAAAATCATGGCGTTTCTTTATCGCGTCTTCCTCCTCGTTTTCTCCAGGAATTAATGCATAGAAAAGCTTAGATCAGGGGACATCAAAAACCCCATTTGACAGGACATTTCAAAGTGATTTCTGTCGGTGGGAATTGGGGATTTTTCAACTTTTGAGGCGATCTCAAAGATCTTGGTGGGGAAACCTTAGATCTTTGGTGTTTACTTGCAAATAAACAACAAAGGTTTGTGGGTTTTTCATTATAATTGATGGGGTGGAGATATAAAGCTGGGTTGTTTATGATTGGTGCTGTTGTCATCATATGGGTCTTCTCCGCAGAAGTCACCCAGGTCAAACTCTTAGATTTCTCGTATTAACTTCTAATTTTCGTACTGTTCTATTGTTTTTATCAATTTTCTTCTTAATCGATGAGGATATGCGATTGGAATTCTCAACATTGGCTATCTCCGTATATGTTTGTGGGTGTGCTTGACTTTTTGTTGTGAGTTTTTCTGATAACTTGATGTTTTTGGTGGGATTTAACCCTTTAAATGATTAGTAATTTACTTGTATTCAGGGTTATGTTTGAGGTTTCATAATTTGAGTTAGATCACATGAGTTTCTTGAATCCGGGACTAATTTCAAGACTATTTGGTAGGAAATTATTTGGTGGTTATACATGTTAATAGGGAATAGGGATTCGATCATCACATAATGGAATATATGTGCATTTTAAGTTGATTTCAAGTAGAATTATATGGCGTCTGCAGTTGGAAGGTGTTAAGATGTTTCATATATCACACACCAAATTAACTCAATTGCTCATTGTGTCATTGTGAGTTTGGAAAAAATTCCTCAATTGTGCTTTGTAGAGGGGCATTTTTGACATATCCCTAAGATGTTAACACTAGAATAAGGGACCAAATTCTGACTATTTTGTACATTAAAAACAGGGGATTTTCACAGACTATAAACAGCCATTTGCAGTGACATATCTTGGAGCTTCATTGATGGTTATATATCTCCCAATTGCATTCATCAAAGATTGGATAATAAAGTTACTCAAGAAAAGAAAAAATCAATCCCCTGTTTCATTGAACTCCCCTCTTAAATTCATTGGTGGCTCAACAGTATTTGAATTGGAAGGTGACAAATCATCATTAAGTCGAAAAGCTAGTGATCATGATATTGCTATTCAAGAAGAAGGAAACCCTTTAGTCCCTAAAACCAAAAATGATAATTTGCCATTAAAACATGAAACACAAGTTACAACAAGGGAGGTTGCTACCTATGGATTCTATATTGCACCTATTTGGTTTGTCACTGAGGTAACTATCTATGTTCATGCAATTTTTTTTTTTTTTTTTTTGAGTTTAAAGATGATTTTTGATACAAACAGTCAAAAGATCTTTGACCAAAATGTTGACTTTTTCAGTCAAATAAGCTGTTTTTCAACTTCAAATTGCATATGATTCGTTGTGAAATTTGGATAACAAACCCATGTGAAATCGTTGATCTACAACAAAATCCTATCAGAATTTCTAATTTGTAGTTCAATAAGTTTGACCTTGAAAGTAATAAATAGGGTTTAATGCAAGAAACAACAATATACTTGTATTTCTTTGTTTATTATAGCATCCTACTTTCATTTCTTCCTAATTATAGCAATATCATCCAAATATAATTTTCAAAGTTCAGTGTCCTAATTAGAAAAAAATACGAATATAATGTCTTAACATGAAAAAAATTAAACATAAGACATGAAAACTTGCATGTAGCCCTAAAAGTATGATTCTTTCCCAAGGATGGAGGGTATAACTGTAATTTGACTTGTTCTTTATGCTTTCATTTGATGACAGTATCTATCAAATGCTGCACTTGCACGTACAAGTGTTGCTAGTACAACAGTGCTTTCATCAACTTCAGGGCTATTCACTCTTTTCATTGGTGCATTTTTGGGTCAAGATTCCTTAAATGTCACAAAAATTGTTGCTGTTTTTGTCAGCATGGCTGGTGTTGCCATGACAACCATGGGAAAAACTTGGGCTGCAGATGAAGTAGCTTCAACTTCCAATTCGTAAGTCCCTCCCTCTTTCCCCTTACAAATTTACACTTTTAGTCCCTGTCTTATATCACTTTTTGCATTTTCACCCCTCTCCTTCTTAATGTTTTTCTCGGTAATGTTGTTAGAGTCTTGAAAACCGTCTCTGTCTCTTTGCAAGAATGCAATAGAACGAGAGAAGGGTTGTAATATTTATCTTTTTTAGAAAAAAAAAAGTGTAGTGTTTAGTTTTTTCATGAATTTGGTGTTGTTATTGAATGTTTCAGGGCATTGAGTTTGACTGATATATAGTTGACCTTTTTGTTTCTTTTAAAGAAATGGCGATCGCTCTCTCGTTGGCGATCTCTTCGGGCTTTGCTCAGCTATGTCATATGGCCTCTTTACCGGTCAGTATCATCTTATCATCTTTTCTTTTTCCAATTTCAAATTATTTCAAATTATTCCTTATTAGAACATCATTCTACTTTGAAAAATCTACACAATTATTATAGCAATGGTAACATATTTTATATAGTTTGGATGATAATAAAAAATTATTTTTATTTAACCCTTTTACAGTGCTTCTTAAGAAATTTTCCGGGGAGGAAGGAGAGCGCGTTGATGTGCAAAAATTGTTTGGATATATCGGTTTGTTTACACTCGTGGCTCTATGGTGGCTCGGTAAGTCAGTCTACACATTTGGAATAAATACTACTCATTAATTTTGCCTATAATAAATATTCTCTAATGTACTGTATTTGACATGCATTGGACTGCGACTGATATTGATACTGATACTGATGTCAATGTTGCAAAAATTGTACTTTTCTGTCTCACCCCACCCAAAAATTCTATAAAAAAAGCATGAATGCCCTCCTCGTCGTTATTGAAAATAGCCTTAGAAAGCTTGTTTGAGTGCTACTTCACTTTTTTTTTTTTTCATTTAATTTATGATGGATTTTTGTGGTAATTTCAGTTTGGCCACTAACGGCATTAGGAATTGAACCAAAGTTCAAGATTCCACACTCGGCTAAAATGGATGAAGTGGTTATTGCAAATGGACTTATTGGGAGTGTTCTTTCCGATTATTTTTGGTATGTAAATAAATATAATCTATTGAAATTTGTATTAAATGACTAAAGGGGATTGATTTTATTTTTTGTGATTTAGGGCATTATGTGTTGTATGGACGACTCCATTGGTGGCCACCTTGGGCATGTCACTCACCATCCCGCTTGCCATGGTGGCGGATATGATGATCCATGGCCGCCATTATTCCGCCATTTACATTCTTGGTTCCGCTCAGGTAATTATAATTGTTGTAAGGGTATTTTAGACATTTTACCTACACTGTTTGGTAAATATATAACATTCTATTGTGGTTAATTTACAGGTATTTGCTGGGTTTGTGATTGCTAATCTTCCGGATAAAATTTCCAAGAAAATTGGATTATAGCACGTGATTCATCATCACTAACTCTTAAAGATTCTTGGTTTCAAATCTTGATTGAAGCTGATTTGCCAATCATCAAAGGTGAATATGGTTGAATTGTATGATGGGATTTGATTGTTTGAAAATGAACTCTTGGTGAAGTTGCTTGAAGAGGCTCATGATTAAAATTGTGATATATGATATGAATACTTCTTTTTTCTTATTGATTTAAGTTTTGTTTTTCAATTTTGTGGGAATTTGTTAGGACATGCAAGATTGGTAGATCATTTGTACTAACCTTTTAAACATGTTAATATCAAATGTCTTGATTTGTTTTGTTTTTTTTTTGGGTAAATTTGCATATTGATTCAAGTTATGTTCATAAGGCTACGGGGTGTTTACATGTTATAACCTGCTAAATTAGGATAACGCATGATGTGTAATTACATGTCAAGAGATATTATTGTTCAAGCACCGCATGCGACCACTATATGTCATGCATCACAAGCATATATTGTGTTTATTTGTAAAGCCAATAGCGCCTTAGAAATAGTTAGATATGTCATGTAATAATGACACTAGTAATAGTATGTGTCGCTCGTCTAATGGCACCAATAATAATGTGCATGTATGAAATATTTCTATAAAAAGATTGTCGATCGATGGAGATCAAATCATTGAAAATTTATGAAAAACGAATTTATTCTTAAATGTGTGGTGAAGTTTTAACTTTAGAATAACATATCATCTATCAAAATTACCATACAAGCATTCGACGATCAGCCAAATATCATTCCGTAAGAACAACACTAACAAGTAGTAATTGGTATCATTGTTCTTTAATAAGAAATTATATTTTCATTTTCTAATTTTTTTGGTGTTAATGGTATTCCTCAAAAAGTTTTTCTTTTATTTATTCTTCGTAAAAGAATTTTAAGAGCATGGATGTATATCTTATTTTGTATTCAATTTCTAGAATCGGTCATGATGATGATGATGATGATGATGTATACACACACCATGGCCAATTCTAAAAATCAAATACAAAATAATATATACATCATTGCTCTTAAAATTTTTTTATGAAGAATAAATAAAAGAAAATCTTTTTGGGGAATACCATTAACACCAAAAAATTTAGAAAATGAAAATAAAAAGTTTCTTGTTTAAGAACAATGATATCAATTAGTACTTGTTAGAATTTAAAATTATTATTAGCTAACATTATATTCTATTTTTGTTTTAAACTCTTATGCTTGTATGGTAATTTTGATGGATAATCTACTATTTAGTAGTTAAAACTTCAACACAAACTATTTTTCATTTTTTTTGATGATTTTATTTCTAAAGAACGACGATGCATTTATAGACATATTTCATACATGCACCTTATTACTGGTGCGATAAGAACGATCACATAGACATATACTATTACTAGTGACATAGACACATACTATTACTAGTGACTTATCACATGTCATATCCAGTAGGACGCTATTGACTTTACACACATAATATTACTAGTGGCATAGACACATATTATTACTAGTGTGATTATTACATGACATATCCAACTATTTCTAGGGTACCATTGACTTTACAATTACATTACAAAATAATAACATACTACTATTCAAGACATATTTCAACACACTACATTATTAATTTTTGACAGGTAGTGATGACATAGTATGCGGTGATGGTGGTTGGGTTGCATGACATGTGTTATAACTTGCCAAATCAGCATAACGGGTGATGCGTTAACACCATACCACATATACTGTTTTTCTATAATTGTTGAATTTGATCTTTTGTAGAAAAACAATGTAAAGTTGTACGTCATCTTCAGTGTTTGCGATGATTTTTTTAGTAAATTGTGAATTATGTATTTACAAATTACGATTTGTATTAGCAATGATTTATAAACTGCATTTACCATTTGTGGTTGAATAACTTGCCTTAGTTTTTCTGACTTTCCGTGATTTAACATATGATTTAATAAAAATGTGTGGTTATTGGTTAAAGATTTGGGGGGTACGTTGATGTGCTTTTCTAAGTATGATTGATTGAAGCACTTGATATCATAGTGTATTTAGTTGGTTTTTGGATGAGTAAACCGTTTTTGGTTTCAATTATATCATTAGAGTTTAAATACTCTAAGCAATCTATAGACCTAACTTCTTATCATGCACAACTAGTTTCCTTATACCATATCCAAGGATTTAGACCTAAATATTTCAAATCATAGACCTATTATCGCATGCACAACTTGACTATGGTCTGAGACCTTTTTAATTTTTTTTTTCTTCTTGGTTGCAAGAATTGTCGTTTGATCAGGTGGTCAGAAATTCTTGGCTTTTACAACAAGATCTTGATGAAGGGGGTGCTTGCATTCAGTTTAAGAACAAACTAAAGTGTTTGAAACAATCTATTAGGGATTGGTGGTCTCATGAGAATGCAAAAAAGAACGTTGAGATAAAAGTGTTGAATGACAGATTAAAAGTTATTGATAGATTAATTGACGAAGGAAAAAGTTAATTGTCATTGATGGAGGAAAGAGGTAATATCCATTTTCACCTAGCTACTTTCGAAAGTAAAGAGATGAAGGACGTGGCACAAAAAGAAAAAATAAAATGGAGGAAACATATAAATACCTTGTTGTGATTGTGTTTTTTCAAAAACAATTTTGTAGAGTAACAATGTAGTTTTTCGTAATTGTATGTAATGTCTGCAACGTCAATCTTCCTTAAATACACGGAAGAAGACAATTACGAGGGAAAAACGACGCCTAATAATATTGACTCAATAAAGGATTTAGTGGGAAACTACATTTTTGGGCCCATCTAGGGGTGTTGCCTCCGGAACCCCAAATTTCCGAGGATAGATTTATCAATTCAAGTATGCACCTCGCACCTTTAGTCTCGAAACATAAACTGAACTCAGTATGTGTCGGTATTAATCATGACTATACCAAAATATGTTGATAACACTAAAATCACCTAACTTTCTTCCTCCATTTTAGTGTAATCCTTAATTAACTAAAAGGCAAACACAAAACCAAACTCATGCATTAATAAAAATGTATTGAAGATTGAATTTTTATATTAGTATAATACACATTTAAAATACTTGAGAATCTGTCCTAAGTATTGAACATTTCAACTCATTTGAGTAACTGAAGATTGTTGGGTTTAATTCAAAAATCGTTTTCTAAAAGCACTAAAAACGACAACGGAAACTTTAAAATGTTGAATAAACTAAAAATCATTTTAACCCACTAGTGATCATTTTGCATGAACATGAATGATTAAAACAACCATAGAAAGAAAAGATTACAACCTTTAAAAACTTTGATTCTTCATGGGAGGTTGGAAGTTGTAGAAGATGGAAAAAGTACAAATGAGAACTCATTTAAAGTTTGTGTAACACTCTAAATTTTCAAATAAAATTTTCATTTTTAATTCCACACAAAACACTGTTTAACATCTCATACGCAAATCATAATTGTCTCAAAACACAATCACAAAAACTGTTTGACTCATATCCCAGAATCCTCAAAACATAAATCAATAAGCTGGTGTGTACAATCATGTCGGCGCCTTCCCGCGATCCTGAGATGTACCTGAAACACATTTCACACAGCACTGTAAGCACAAAGCTTAGTGAGTTCCCCAAAATATCATACACAAATAATTAGCCTCTCATGGCTATATCTCGATAAAGACCCTCCGGTCATGTGTCTCAGTGAAGACCCTCCGGTCTCACGGCTCGAGTTGGACCCTCCAGTCCTGTATCTCAGCGAGAACCCTCCGATCTTACAGCTCGGTCTGGACCCTCTGGTCCTATCTCAATAAATGCAAAGAATAATATACAACATAAATCACAAAGACAAAATACATAATATCACATATCTCAGTATAAGCACATAAGACCCTCCGGTCAATAACACATATATGACCCTCCGGTCGCACAGTAATTACCACTCTGGTAAGTATAGTGAGAAGACTCACCTCGTGAAATAAAGCAAGTAAATCCCACACCCGAACTGCCGGTCTAGACTCCGCCTAACATATGTCACATATATCTTTAATTAAAACTTGATATAAAAAATCCTCAAAATGTTGGCTAAGTCTCTCTACTAAACCCTAGAAGGGTAAAAGACCATTTTACCCCTCCATGGCCTCCAAAGTCCACAACTTGACCAAAACCCTAAAAGTCAACAGAAGTCAACACCCAACGCGTACGCTGGGCGTACGTCCCTCTACGCTAGGCGTACAGTCAGCCATGCATGCATCAGGGTGGTTTAGCGCTACGCTGTGCGTAGTTGGGAGTACGCACGGCGTACTCCCCAGATTTTTTCTTTTCACTCTTTTAGTCTTAATCTGTTAAGACCATTGCTACTACTATAGCTCTGGGCTGAATAAGGTCCATTACTCCATAAAGTTGGTGACTTTAAGCCTTAGCATGGCTGGACAAGTCTAAAACTCATAAACTCTAATCCTGTACTCACAAAGGTTCTCATATCTCATGCATGGAGAGATCTTAATGACCAAGATCTCATTTTTATAAGTCCAGACGACTAGAAACACCTAAATGGACATGTATTATGCTCTGGAGTTCACCAAACTCATAAAGCTTCAAGCTTGGGACATAAAACCCTAAAAATGGACCAAAATATGAACTAATCAAAACATTGAGAAAGCTTTAAGCTTGATACCTCTGGATGATGCACAAACCACAGAAAATCTCAGATCCGAAAGCTTGGACACCAACTCTTCTTCCTTCAAGCTCCTTCTTCACAAAAGAATTCCACAAGAACACTCAATAAGCTCATAATTGCTCTCACAAGCTAAGGAAACGAGATTTAGGGTTTAAGGGAAGTTGGAGGCTGGAAATGAGGCCATCATGTTCCTTAAATAGGGACATACAACACAGTTAGGGTTTACACTCTGAGCCTAGTACGCCCAACGTACTAGGTGGCCTCCACGTCCATAATACGCACATGAGTACGCTGAGCGTACACACGCGTACGCCCCGCGTACTCATTTGCCACCTTTTTCTCAATTAATGGCTAGTTTTGACAATTCAATAAAAGTAAGGGTCATCGATACATACCTTATCTCAGGATGTTACAGTTTGACATCAATTACAACCAAATTATCTTGAATGCTAGTCCATCTTGTAATAAAAAAAAAACTTTTAAGCAATTAAGACAAATAAACAAGCTTGTCTTAAAAGAGAGTATTCAAGTATCATCTTCATCTAACTCCGTCTTCAACAATTAAGACATACACACACGCACACACACACACACACACACACACACACATATATATATATATATATATATATATATATATATATATATATATATATATATTGAGAGAGAGAGAGAAGAAGAAGAAGAAGAAGACAAAATCGGAATTCACTAGCCAAGGAAAGAATAAGATGCAAACTTCTTAAACCCTTTAAGAATGATCTTTACCGTTTGTGTTTACTAACTTTAGGACACCATGTCCCTAGCAGTTAAAGTCTAGTGATTAAAGGAGTATGACTTTTTATTAAATAAAACTAGCAACCCATGCCCCATACTCTCTTTTGTTCTCAGCAATAGTAGAAGAAAGAAAGAAGAAAACTTGCCATGCATGTAAAAAATAACTAGCCTTTAAAAGCCTTTTGAAATGTTTATATCTTGCATGTATTATGCTTCCCATGTACCATGATTTTAATGATTATAAAGAACACAACCTTTCAAAGCATGTTTCGTTTATTAAAATAACTATAAAAGACATGAACCAGCTACATGACTAGTTGGTAGCATTTACTTTCAAATAAGAAGATAAATAACATTTTTTTGTTTAATTCTTTTACAAACTATGTACATATCTTTTATACCGAAAACTCTTTATATATACAAGATTATATATATATATATATATATATATATATATATATATATATATATATATATATATATATATATATATAAAAGATAGGTTAATTGCTTACAAGTTATCAGTTTACCTCAAATTAACTACTTGCATCATTTCAAGATTAATGTATATTCTGTCATAGATATACAACTTTAAAAACTCAACAACCATTTTAATAAAGTAAATAAGACAATACTTGTTTCTATGGTCTTATTAATTTCCTCATAAGTCTTTTCAAGCATTTAAAATGAAAGAACTATTTAAAAAAAAAATCCTAACTAATTATGAGAAAATGACCTTAGATCGTATAGAACAAATGTTCACAATTATATTGTAGATAATTGTGGATGTGTATGGAGATAGCAAGATTTAATAACTTGGAAGGAATTGAAAACTTAACAAATATGATGGTTGAATCACATAAACACACAATATATGATAATATCTAATGATATATTTTCGAATAATATCAACATTGATTTGATCGTTGCAACATCTACCATGGATCATGCATTTTCAACAATAAATTTGATAAGAAACAATTTTGCGCAATTAAAGGAATGATCAATTTATGAATGTCTTTTACATATTATTAGCATAGATATATTTATAGACAGTTTAGTAAGACACTTTTCTTGGATGTTATTATTAACAATCTGACCCGATAACAAAATCTTTTAAATTTGTTTATATGGCATTCAAAATTAGTTGAGACATGAGTTTGAATTTGAATACTACTATTCTTGTTAGTACTCTGAAATCACGGCTATGCAACAAATTCTCATATATGAAATCATAAGACCATAAACATTCATAAATAAAAGAAAAGTTAACCGTTTGATTAAATAAATCATAACAAAATCTTTTAAATTTGTTTATATGACCTTCAAAATTAGTTAACACATACGAGTTTGAATACTGCTATTCTCGTTAGTACTCTCAAATAACGATTATGCAACAAATTCTCATGATCAATAAGACCATAAACATTCATAAATAAAAGAAAAGTTGCACGTTTGATTAAATAAGTCATTGGATTTAAAAATAAGAGAAAACATACATGTTTGATTAAATAAATCATGGATTTCAAATGGAGATGCAGGGGATCGAACCCTGTACCTCTCGCATGCAAAGCGAGCGCTCTACCATTTGAGCTACATCCCCGTTGTTCATTGTCATCAATTTTTTTTTGTAACCCATAACTTCATCTGCCTGCCATTAAGTTTACCACTGAAGAAACCTCTATCCGAAGCACAAACTTGTGTTGAAGGGTGGATTTCAGAGAGCCCAAAAATGGCTGCTCTCCAGTTCTTCAAGTGTTACAAACCCTTGTTCCGAATTCAATCTCGAAAAATCTTCATCACCAGTGGCAGTATAACTAATAAGAATTTCCAGAAAACCAGTAGGAATATAGTTAGGCTTCTTTGTTCTTCTTCCACATCGCTGGGGCAGTCGACCTCTACGAAAACCAACGCCTATGGTGAGGATGAAAAGAAATCGAAAGAGCAGCAATTGTGGTTGTATAATACGATGACCAAAGAGAAGGAATTGTTTAAACCTAAGGTGGATGGTAAAGTTGGAATGTATGTTTGTGGTGTTACTGCTTATGATCTTAGCCACATTGGTCATGCTAGGGTTTACGTTTCCTTCGATATCCTATTCAGGTCCTCTCTCGTTCTCTTATATCCTCTTTATTTCTCAAGTCAAACTGTTCTCGAGTTTCGATGAATTGTACGTTGTTGCAATCTCTGTTTGGATGCAAAAGTCGTCGTAATCAAACTCATTATTGAGATAAATATAGAATTAGCAACTGATTTCCCATTTCGGATTATCAGATGCAGATTCTTTAACTCGTGATGATAACTTCGAAAATGCACCATGGAACATGTGGCTATCTCAATTGAATTTGTCTGAAAACTCATTATTGAATGTTCTTATATTCATAGCGTCTACACAAGATTCTTTGTATCTTAAAGCGTTTAGTGGGTTGTTTCTTCATCTTGGCTATTACTAATCATGTGGGTTTCTGTTTGTTTTTGTTGACACTTAGGCAGATACCTACGATTCATGGGATATGAAGTGAACTATGTTCGAAATTTTACTGATGTTGATGATAAGGTGAGTGAAGCTAACTATTGATCATATCATAATGAATGCATATAGAGCTAAATTGTTACAAATGTATGTGCAATTTTCAAATTGTGTAGATAATTGCTCGAGCAGGTGAATTGGGAGAAGATCCACTTAGTTTAAGCAGACGATTTTGTGAAGAATTTCATCTAGACATGGAATATCTTCATTGCTTGCCTCCTACTGTTGAACCCCGTGTTTCTGATCACATGCCCCAAATCATTGATATGATAAAGCAGGTAGGTATCTTTTTAAACTTTAGCATTACATATGAAATGAAAGTGCTTCCATTTCTGATTGTTTGAATCATCAATGTGTAAATCTTATCACAGATTCTTGATAATGGACGTGCATACAGAGTTGAAGGTGATGTATACTTTTCAGTTGATGAGTTTCCTGAATATGGAAGACTTTCTGGAAGGAAGTTGGAAGATAATAGAGCTGGTGAACGTGTGGCAGTTGACTCCAGGAAAAGAAATCCAGCTGATTTTGCTCTATGGAAAGTAAGTTCCTATTCCTAAATCCTAATCAGTTGCTTATAAAAGCTAATAAGGGTAGTTAGGTAATTTTACATATTTGGGGGTTGTAGTCTGCAAAAGAGGGTGAGCCATTTTGGGAGAGTCCATGGGGAGCTGGAAGACCTGGGTGGCATATTGAGTGTAGTGCAATGAGTGCTACTTATTTAGGTTACTCATTTGATATTCATGGTGGTGGAATGGACCTTATTTTTCCTCACCATGAAAATGAAATTGCTCAAAGCTGTTCAGCATGTCACAAAAGCAACATAAGTTACTGGATACACAATGGATTTGTCACCATTGATTCACAGAAAATGTCAAAATCTCTTGGTAACTTTTTCACAATTCGCCAGGTAAAATAATTTCTTTTCACTTTTCACCCTTTTTACTTAATGTGGACAATAAGTGTTTAATCTTTGAAGTTTGAACATGATGATGATTCAGGTTATAGAACTGTATCATCCATTGGCATTGAGACTTTTTCTGATTGGGACCCACTATCGATCCCCTATCAACTACTCTGATGTCCAGCTGGAAACTGCTTCTGATCGTGCCTATTACATATATCAGGTATCTAATACTAAAGACTGTTTTGCCCTTAGGTAGTTTATGAAAGAATGAAGATTAATGAATTGGGTTGGGTTGCAGACATTGAAAGATTGTGAAGAGGTTGTAGGGAAAGAAGAGGTTGAGGAAGAGAATATAAGATTAGGAGCAGACATTGTTGAATGCATAAAAAGTTTTAATGATGTTTTTGTTACTTCAATGTCTGAGGATCTTCACTCTCCTGTTGTCCTGTCTGCAATGTCTGACCCTTTGAAAACAGCAAATGATCTTTTACATACTCGTAAGGTACCATTAAATTTTCCCTCTTTAATTATTTCTTTTTCTAGAAAGTAAAATACAACCGAATTGTAAAATCCTTTTTTATTTTTATTTTTTCACATCACAGGGAAAGAAACAAGGGACACGAAAACAATCACTTGCTGCTATAGAGAAGAGTATCAGGAATGTCCTCAACATTCTAGGGCTCATGCCACCCACTTACCATCAGGTACCTAATTCAATTATTATTTATTTTTTTGTCAAATAGATTATAATTTATAAATATGATTTATCCATATGCATATTTGTGGTGGTTTGAAGGTTTTACAGGAGCTTAGGGAAAAGGCACTGAAGCGTGCAAAAATAACAGAAGAAGAAGTTGTTGAAAAAATCCATGAAAGGAATGCAGCAAGAAAGAACAAAGAGTATGAACGATCGGATGGAATCAGAAAAGATTTGGCTGCAATTGGAATCGCACTCATGGATAGCCCCGAGGGGACTACCTGGAGACCCGCGATTCCGCTTGCAATGCAAGAACAGTATGTTCCGGAATCATGATTCCGTAGCATCACGGAATCATGATTCCGTCTTATCGCATAAAGCTGATTTTTGAGATGAGGTTATATTATTTACAAGATGTGGTCATGTAATTGTACAAAATATTAAAGGTGACTGAATGGAGTGAAATTAATTACTTTATTTTTATATACATATATAAAAGCAATCTAAATGGAAAATTCGGAGAATTCTTAACATAATGTTCGGCTATTTCATATCAAAGGCATGCTTAATGAAAGATTACAAATATTTCTCATCTTTCTCAAATGAATTGTTTAGATTCGTTAAGTCAACCTCACCAAATCTGGAGATGATATCTTTGTTTCAAAACAAATTTCTTGGTGAATTACCTAAGGAAATCGGGATGCTTTGATGCTCAAGATCGTAATTTTATTTGAGAATAAGTTTCCAGGAAATGTAAAACTGCCTATTTGTTTCACTTTGACAGATTTCTTGTTTCTTGTTTTGTGTTTTGCAGATTTGGGTTTGGGATTGTGTTTTTGTGAAACTATCTTAAATAGGATACTTTCCTCTTCATTCTTGCTTTCGCAGTGGTGTTGGGATTGAGATTTTGTAAAAAAAAAAAAAAAAAAAATTGTTTTTCTGGGTTTAAATGATGGTACATGTCGTTACCCTTCTTCATGTCAGATGGCATTAGAGCGTGTATACCTAGTTTTGGATTGTAGGGGTATTGAAGAGACATGGTGACCGAAACCATTTTATATTCATTTTAGAGATTTAACAATTAATAAGGTGTCAAAGTTAAGGATCAAAAACCACAACCAAATTTTTCAAAAAGACTATATTTGTCATATCACTATAACACTAGTTTTTATTATTATTTTATTATTATTATTATTTTTTTTCATCTAACAAGAGATGAGAAATTATTCTGTAACGTCCCAAAAACCCAAAACCAAAAAAAAAATTGTTTTTATATTAAATAAAAATCAACCAAACATGATGGTCAATCCCATAAGAAAGTCATAGTATATTAATGATCATCCAAAGTACACTAGAGTCAATAAAGCGGAAAAATCATGGTGTGTGTACGATACGATCATCCCGAGCTCTTCCCCTTCAAACTGGAAGTATCTGAAACATAAACTGAAAATCGTAAGCACAAAACTTAGTGAGTTCCCCAAAGTAACTCATACCACACATAGCATGCATACATACATACATATACCGGGCCCCGTCCGGTACATCCATCAGGTCCCACCTGACATCGGGCATCGGGCTCTGTCGGCATCGGGCCCCGTCCGATATACATACATCACAAACTATACATGCAAGGGTCACACAGACAACTGGCAAACTAATAACCATAATCCATGGGCCGGTATTGGTGCCTTCGACCCGCTAAACACTGGGAGGAGACTCACCTCGATAAGAAGATAACAAATCTCACACCCGAGTCTGTTGCACAACAGCTCCTCACACTGAACACAATCAATACCAACCCTAGTTACTATCTAAGGTTAAGCCCATAAATCATAAGGCATAATAATGATCCAAGCCCAAACTAGGCCCATAAATGGCCCAAGCCAAACTAGAGGACCATAAGGCCTAATATAGGCCCAAAAGTTCCCAAATGGCCTAAAGTCAACGGTCCAAACTTCAATAGCCGACCCTCACGTTGTGACTAGCTCATGGTTACGTCGTGAGTATGAACTTGACCCGGACCCAACTCAACGGGTCAACTCAGCCAATACAGTCGCGACCACTCAGTCACGTCGTGACCTAAACTAACCAATACAGTCGCGGATGGCATGCATTCTCACGTCGTTGCAGGCTCATCCTTACGTCATGAACTTTTTGGCCAACTTTGAGCATTAAGCTCTTATTCCTTTAAGCTACTACTTGGGAGTTTCCAGAGGGTCTTCCCTCACCCAAAAGATAATAAAAATCGTAGCTTTTTAGTTATGCATGTCCAATGCATGAATTAAACACTCAATAGGTCAAAAGAGGGAAAATGAGATCAAGACTCATACTTGGAGTCTAAAGCCAACTCTAAAACTCAGATCCAAGGCTTATAATAAAAAAGTTGTCTCAATGATCTACAAAGTTGCCAACTTTATGGATCTCATGCATGCTATCCAACTCAACCATGCAAAAAGGAGCTTAAAACCTTGATCTAGCATGCAAGAGGTAAAAAGCCTAGAGCTTTATGACTTACAAGGGTCCAAAAACTCTACAAGAAGGTGAGGTAGAAGCTAGGTTGCCAAGAGGATGCTCCACAAAAGTCTTCTTCCACTTTTGACTAAGCATTAGTATGATGATGTAATAGTTAGGGTCAACAATTGTAACCTATTTTGAAGTAATAAAGAAGAATTATTTGAGTATTATGTGATTTATGTGATTTTATGTTCATTATACTTATTTATAACGACGTAATAAAATAGTAATAAAAATAAGCGTAAAAAATAAACTAATAGATAGACCCAATATCTATGAATAAAGTTGAATTAGTCGTAACAAGGATTTCGGGGATATAAGGAACGTTGAAATCCGACTTATAATGAAAAAGTTATGACCTGTCAAAGTTTTGTGGCAAAACCGGCACGACACCGGGAATCGTAAAAAGTGAATTTACGATAAAATACTTTTTAGCCTTAGCAATATAAATGAAAGTAGTAGTATACATTAAACCGAGAGCGTGCATAAAAAGAACGTCGAAATCTGACTTCGTATGAAGAAGTTGTGATTTTTCTAAGATTTAGCATAGCAATGTACAGCCTGGAAATCGAATTTTAGATCGGTAGATTTTTAGGCAAAACAATCTAAATGAGAATGGAAGATCTCGTTAATAGGAGCTCAACAAAAAAAAGACAGTCGAAAACGGAACTCGTATGTGAAAGATATGGACGAAACTTAGTTCCTACTTTTCGAGCGCGATAAATTCGATACAGATTTGTAAATATGAGATAGAATGAGAATTTACCAACGGGGTCTAAATGAAAGTTGTAGTACTCGTAAATACCAACAAGTGGATATAAAGAACGTAGAAAGCGGAGCTCGTACGCGGAAGATACGAACGAAACTTAGGGCCTACTCTAGAATCAAATCCCTATAAATAAATGATGAATTCTTCATATTTTCTTACACCATTCCTCTAAACTCTCTCTAGAATCCTTCTTTCTTTCTTGTTCAATTTCTCCTAGTTTTATGGTGCGATAGAGAAACTCTGAGTTGTCAAAAAGCCGATGAAAGAAGTTTTTAGAGTCGGAGTTCTGCCTGCGTAATTTCCCGGTTTTCGTTAAAAACCCGCTTTCGTCGAAGGAAAATAAATTATTAGAAACGAAGCGCTGCCCGAGTTGGGAATCACCACTTTAACATGTGAGTGCATAGTTACTTTCATCTTACACATAGATATGAAGTATTTAATATAAACTACATGTTATGTGTGCATATTATTTGTGTTCCTGATATCTATACTGGATGAACGATTTATACATGTTTTAAATGATTTAAACTGTATATGTATTTTATATCTACGAATATGTTGGGTATAACATGCGTAAATGAAATAGTTGATGTGTGATGAAATAAAATGATGAGAGGCCTCGATGTTTACGATGATCCAGTCATCTAGCTGAGTATAGATGACGATTGCAGACTATTCTTGACAGTCTAGTGGGGCACTAGAAGGCTCGCTGTAACATCCCAAAATTTAAGACCAAAAATTTCATTTTTACATAAAAAATTATAAAACCATTTGCATGAAAACAACCATAGAAAACTCATATCAAAAACCAATGTATCCATAATCAAAATATGTCATGACAAAATAATATCAGAGTATAAATCCCATAGATCTCATGTGCGGAAATCCTGGTGTGATGCGCTGCAGTCATGCCAACTCCTTTCCCTTCGAAGAGGAAGTACCTGAAACCAAAATCGAAAACTGTAAGCACAAAGCTTAGTGAGTCCCCCCCATCATACCACATACCATACAATAATATAGTGCCTAACATATCTGGGTGCTGGCCTACCCCTTCGGTCTCTTTCAACTGGTATCCGGGGACTATTTCACCCCTACCACTACCACATAATATCCTAGCATATACATATAATTCTGATACTGCCTATCATATTTGGATGCTGACCTACTCATTCGGTCTCTTTCAACTGGTAACTGCCTAGCATATCTAGGTGCCGACCTACCCCTTCGGTCTCTTTCAACCGGTAACCGGGGACTATCCTACCCCTCCTACCACTATCACATAATATCATAGCATACTAGCACATAAATCATAACAGATAGTGGCATACCAGACAATTATCACAAAGACAATAATCTCAACTATAAACAACTACTAGTGGGCCGACATTGGTGCCTTCGACCCGCTTCTACTGGAAGGTAACTCACCTCGATAACTGAGAATAACTGCAAAGACTCTTGCTCTAAAATCAATCTCTCTCAGACTCCTACACATAAACATTTCCTTTGATTACCCTTCCATACTTATGACCCCTAAAGGGTCAACTTTGGTCAAAGTCAAAGTCAAAGTCAACATCTGGTCAAAGTCAACACCTGGTTGACTCAACTCGCCGAGTGGGTTCATCAACTCGGCGAGTTCCATTAATCATAAAACATTGAAATCGTGATCCAACTCGTTTAGTTCTTTCTCAACTCGTCGAGTTCCTTCTATCCACAGTATCAGGACTTTCCCATTCTACTCGTCGAGTTATCCTTGAACTCATCGAGTTTTTCCCTTTACAGAATCGGGACGTTTCAACCCAACTCGTCGAGTTCCTCAATGGACTCAACGAGTTCTTCAGTCTGTTGGGCCATCTTAATAGATTAAGCTCATATTCTTCGGATCTAAGCCCCTTACTACATCTACATGCTGAAAATGTCCTTTTAAGGGTAAAGTTTCCAACTTTACCCGTTAGTAGCTCTTCTTAATGGGTTTAGCTCAAACCCTAATTCTTTAAGACTTAGCTCTTGATCCAAAAGCCATAATACTTCAAACTAAAGCATAAAAACTGAGATCTAGACCCTAGACATCATATGAACACGTAAAGTCCCGGGCTTTCCCTCCATGCATGGCCTTTTGGAGCTTAAAAGGCCAAAATGACACCTTAAAGCTTGCATGGGACTTCCATGGTCATAAAGTTTGCACCTTTATGCCATGAAAGTCCTTCTAGACCATAGATCTGAAAGAGTAATTACTTGGGACGTCCAAGTCTCAAAAGCTAGCACAGTTAGACCAAAACATGGAGAAATCACTCCAAAACTAGATCTAAACATTGAATAGACAAGATAGGTGTGACAACCCGATATTTCGAGTCAATGTAATATTCAAAAAGTCAAATATTATAAATTATTTTTTTTGATGTAATAAAATGGCATCAAAAATGAAGTGTTCTAAAGTCTCAATTGAGTTGCATAAAATGTTAGATATATTGTCAAGGTTACCAAATATATAAAGAACACTCAAATCCGAGTTATAACGAAGAAGTTATGACCAATCGAAAATCCGCAACACAACCGGTAAAACACTGTTAAGCGTACAAAGTGAAATTTCAATAAAATAATTTTTAGCCTTAGGTGTCTAAACGAAAGTCGTAGATTATGTTAAACCATGAGCATACATAAGAAGAACGCCCAAATCTGACTTCGTATGAGGAAGTTATGATTTTTCTAAGTTTCGGAACAGCAGTAGACAGCTAAAAACTCGAAATAGAGATCGAGCGACTTTTAGCCAACACGACCTAAACGAGAATCGAAGATCTCGTCAATGGTAATACAACGGTAAAAAGACAGACGAAAACGGACGTCAGATGAAGAAGTTATGGATTTTTAACGGACTTTTCTAGTCCCGGCCTGTTAAAAATATATTATTAAAAATAAAGTCAAAATTAGCCGATGAAGTCTAAACGAGAGTTGTATAGTATATTCTCACCTTCGCGTGCATATAAAGAACGTCGAAAACGGAGCTCGTACGCGAAAGTTACGGATTTTACAAGTTTTGGGCACACACTTCGAGGCGGGTCCGAAGGGAACGCCCTGCGCCCGAGGGAACGCGCCGCGTTCGTACTCGCAGACCTGACTCTTCGCCATCCCATCTGAGGTTCGTAAGCGATGACGTATTTCAGCTTTGGAACGCGCTGCGTTCAGGGGAACGCCCTGCGTACCCAGCAGGAACCCCCCGCGTTCGCATCATGACCAGCCCCTATATAAAGGGTGTGAGGGTCACAGATCTTGGTGGCAAGTTTACTACATTATCTCCCAAATCTCGCACTTCTAACCTCTCGAGGCTATCCCGACATTCCGGTTTCATATCCAAGCCATGAAGGAAGTTCTACGCTCCCGAGAGTCTTGAGAATTCCCGAGAATCCCGAGAAATCAGCTTTTCTAGTCGAAGTTCTGCTCGATTTTTAGTCTCAACTGCTTCAAGCCACCACTTCAACCAGGTGAGTTCATACCCCTACATTTTCACGTCTTTTTCATGTTTTAGGGGGGGGGGGGGAATACAAGTGAAACACGAGAAAAACTTATGTTCAAATACGCACCGTTATATATGGTTTCGAATATTTTACTTACATCCTGTTTATAAATGTTAAACAACATTAATACCCACGTTACACTTTACATGCAAATTTGGTATTACGTCAAGTATTTATCACCAAATGGAACACACTTTTGAAAAACTATAATAGGTATAGTTTACGAAATATTCATGACAACTTTACATAAACATGATAAAAAGGAAATACTTTTATTTACAAGTAATGTGGACCTTTCATTCCGTAAATCTATTGATACTAAGTTTTGTGAGACATCCGGCTTCACCGTACTCTCAAGTACGCATTTCAAGTCCTGTATTATAAACCATAATCTCTTGTAGGGAGAGCGTGATACTTGTGTATAGATCTATACGGGATTGACAATCCCGCACCTAAACTGTTAGCTACAGTTAGACCGGCAGGTCTGGGGTGACAAACGTCATAACACTGCAACGCCTGAAGAACGTTGTTACAGGCAGTCTAGGTCAATAACATGGTTATAAATCTCACATGGAATATCAAAATATTTGGATTTACGAGACCCTTAAATGCATTCAGTAATTACAATTATATATGCATAAAAATCCACTTTCACCATTTTAGCATGAAAGATACAATTGTATTTCAGTCTTTGGAACTTTTTCAAACTACCACACATACATGGAAAATATTGGATTTTTTGGAAAACACGTTCAGTTATTTTTACCAAAAGACATACAACTTTCAGAACAAAAACGTTTATGAACTCACCAACTTAATTGTTGACACTTTTTCAAAACTACTTGTATTTCTGAGGGAATCTGTAATACAGGTAACCATCAGCTTTTGGAGAAGGAATGCTAAGGCGTCCGATATCAAAACATTTTAAATCATCATATTTGTAATATTCTTTTGAAACATGTATTATATGCAACAATGTAACTTTTTATTATATTTATGATGGTTGTGTTTACTTTCTTTACGAATATTCAACTGTTATGATACTACGTGAAGTCATCCGCCCCCGAATGTTTCCGCCATTCTGGTTTGGGGGTGTGACAGATTGGTATCAGAGCATTGTTTATAGTGAACTAAGTATATCGAACCACATAAGATATACAAACTATAAATGCAAAAGGGACTAAAATCCTCTGATAAAACGTTTTCACAAGATATACTTTTAAGAAAACGCTGGTTTTATAAAAGTATAAATACATGCATGCATCGGTCTAGTATCATGAGCCAAAATTCTACAAAAGTATTAAGACAAGTTGTGACGCTACGATTAGGCCTTGAGATATGTAATCAAATCAAGGATAAATATAGCCTGATCAACTATATTTATCGGAGATATGACCAACGTATGTCGGGGAATGATCGTAGTAAACAACAAGTCGAAAACTTACCAAATAAAATACTAGAATCAAACTTGAAAATACTATAGGAGTATTTTGAAAAACTATAAGAACTGTAAAAATCTTGTGAACCTCGATATTTAGTAGAAATCGTCAAATGAGTAAAATTATATTTATCAAAAATTTCCTTCTTACTCCCAAGTTTATATGTAATTCTCTTACCCCTATTCTCGACTAGACGAAATGGCGGGATTTCACATTCCCGGGGATCCCTACTACCCTAACCAGGGTAATGGAGGCTGGATTGAGGAGGACCCAGAGGAAGATCCCGAAGAGATTCCCGAGGAAGAGCCAGAAGAGGACTCCGAAGAGGATCCCGAGGAAGACCCAGATGAAGAGTCAGAAGAGGAAGGAGATGGTGGGAACACTGACTCGGAACCCGAGATCTACAATCCTCCCCGAGGAGCAGCAAATCCCAAAAGGAACTTTCAGGGCCCGGCGCCCCGCTGGGCTGTGGATTTGAAGCGATGGCGCAGGGAATAAGGGCAACGCCCACCCTACGGCATGACACGAGGCTTTTATAACCTCAGCAACGGAGGTTCGCCTGACAGGGCACTCCATGTCATGGTTCGTCGCATTGCCAACCAAGGCGAGCAAGCAAGAGTGAATGCCAGCCAACTCTTGGACATTGGGGCCACCGCTGCTGTCACTGTGGTACGTCTTCTTCGTCTGGACGAAGAACATGAACGGACAATAGAGTACACCTTTTCCCTTCAGAAGGACATTACTACTGCTAGAGCCGAAGTAAAGGAGTTCCGTAAGAACCAAGCCGCAATGGAGAGGCGTATCATCGAGGCTGAACGACAAGTAGCCCGAGCTAAGACTTCCACAACCCCATACCATGGTCCGCAACGTGCTACCCGCTCGGAGTAGAGCGCGTACTTCTGGCGATATGTATATATACTTATCGACTAAGTGTTGGTGTTACTCTTTCTTTTTAAATGTAAACCCGACGGATTGTGAGTGCACAATTCGGGGGCTCGAAATGCTGTCAAATTTTCCCTTTATCATTGATGTACCCTAGACCCATGTAAGGTCAAATTTTCCTGATCGTTGTATCAAATATTAATATCAATGAGAATGACACACATTTATTATTTCCTTGAGTATACCATTAAGTTCTTAAGATACTAAGGAAATCATACACTTATTATTGCGAGTTTCCATTTACTCACAAATTTCGGTAAAACAGAAAGCGCAAACGATATGTACCTAGGCTGCACGTTAGATTTAAATGAACACTCGTTCCAAATCGATCTAATGTTGATCACTATAAGAAGCTTTGATGTCATCATCGGTATGGATTGGTTAAGCCTTCACCATGCCGATATACTTTGTCACGAAAGGGACGTTCGCCTTAATCTTCCAAACGACAAAACTCTTATCATTTATGGGGACAAACCCAGTACCAATTTACAAATCATCTCTTGCGTCAAAGCCCGAAAATACCTTCGCAAAGAATATCATGCCTTCCTAGCCCACGTGGTAGACAAGAAACGATAAGTGAAAGACATTAAAGACATTCCGGAAGTCTACAATTTCCCCGACATTTTCCCTGAAGATCTTCCAGGAGTCCCACCAGAACGTCAGGTTGAGTTCAGGATCGACTTGATTCCCGGAGCTACCCCAGTAGCAAAATCGTCGTATCGTCTAGCACCGACAGAAATGCAGGAATTATCCAGCCAACTGAACGAGATTCTAAGCAAAGGGTTCATCAGACCGAGCTTCTCACCTTGGGGAGCACCGATTTTGTTCGTAAAGAAGAAGGACGGATCTTTTCGCATATGCATCGATTACCGGGAACTAAACAAACTCACGATCAAGAACCGATATCCCTTACCGCGCATAGACGATCTGTTCGACCAACTACAAGGAGCGAGCTACTTCTCAAAGATTGATTTAAGATCTGGGTATCACCAGCTGCGAGTCCTGGAAGGAGACATTCCCAAAACATCATTCCGAACTCGCTATGGCCACTATGAGTTTGTAGTGATGCCCTTTGGATTGACAAACGCACCGGCGGTGTTCATGGACTTGATGAACCGAGTATGTCGTCCTTTCCTGGACAAATTTGTGATCGTGTTCATAGATGATATACTCATCTATTCAAGGAGCAAGGAGGAACATAGCCAACACCTCCGACAAGTCTTGGAAACATTAAGGACAGAGAAGCTATACGCAAAATTCTCAAAGTGCGAATTTTGGATTCGGAAAGTAGATTTCCTAGGGCACGTGGTCAGCAAGGAGAGGATACACGTGGACCCTTCCAAAATCAAGGCAATCTCCAACGGAAATCCGACAATTCTTGGGCCTTGCCGGGTATTACCGGAGGTTTATACAAAACTTCTCGAAGATTGCTAAGACACTTACCACCCTGACTCAGAAGGGTGTAACCTTCAGCTGGGGAGAAAAACAAGACGTTGCATTCCAAACACTAAAGCGAGCCCTATGCAGCGCACCTATATTATCTTTGCCGGAAGGAACAGAAGACTTTGTGGTCTACTGTGATGCGTCAAACCAGGGACTTGGATGTGTCCTAATGCAACGAGGGAAGGTCATCGCATACGCCTCGAGACAGCTCAAGACGCACGAGGTCAACTATACCACGCACGATCTCGAACTAGGAGCAGTCGTTTTCGCTCTAAAGATCTGGAAGCACTATCTCTACGACACGAAATGTACAATCTTCACCAATCATAAAAGCCTTCAACACATCCTCAATCAAAAGGAACTCAACATGAGACACAGGCGGTGGGTAGAACTACTAAACGATTACGAATGCGAAATTCGTTATCATCCCGGGAAAGCTAATGTAGTAGCTGACGCCCTCAGCCGAAAGGAATACTTGGGCCGCCGAGTGAAATCCTTAACAATGACGATCCATTCACACCTGTCCGCACAAATCAAGGAAGCTCAAATAGAAGCCTTGAAATCCGAAAATACGGCGAATGAAGCCTTAAGAGGAATGGATAAGAATCTTGAAGTCAAGGATGACGGATTTCGTTACTTCATGAATCGGATCTGGACGCCGAAGTTTGGCGGATTCAAAGATGTTGTCATGGATGAAGCCTATAAGACTCGATACTCCATACACCCCGGTTCAGATAAGATGTATCTGGACCTCAAGAAACTGTATTGGTGGCCAAACATGAAAGCCGAAATCGCTACATATGTAGGCAAATGTCTGACTTGCGCCAAAGTCAAGATAGAATACCAAAAGCCCTCGGGATTGTTGCAACAATCGGAAATACCCGAGTGGAAGTGAGAGCGGATAACCATGGATTTTATAACCAAGTTACCCAAGACAGCGGGTGGACTTGACACCATCTGGGTGATCGTCGACAGGTTAACCAAATCCGCGCACTTCCTACCAATAAAGGAAACGGATAAGCTGGAGAAACTAACTAGAACATACATCAGGGAGATTGTACGACTGCATGGTGTACCAATATCCATTATCTCGGACCGAGATAGTAGATTCACCTCAAGGTTCTGGCAGTCACTACAAAAATCTCTAGGAACGAGGCTAGACATGAGTACCGCCTACCACCCACAGACCGACGGTCAGAGTGAGAGAACCATTCAAACCTTGGAAGATATGCTAAGAGCTTGTGTGATCGATTTTGGTAAAGCGTGGGATACCCATTTACCATTGGTTGAGTTCTCGTACAACAATAGCTATCACACTAGCATCAAGGTCGCTCCATTTGAAGCCCTCTACGGCCGTAAGTGCAGATCACCTCTATGCTGGGCTGAAGTGGGTGATACACAACTAGCTAGAGGTCAAGTACCCGACAACACTCTCACTGGCCCAAAAATCATAAGGAAAACTACCGAGAAGATTGTCCAAATCCGAGAACGACTGAAGGCTTCAAGAGACAGACAAAAGAGTTATGCGGATAAAAGACGGAAACCCTTGGAATTCCAGGTTGGGGACCGGGTACTACTAAAAGTCTCACCCTGGAAGGGATTAATACGTTTTGGAAAACGTGGGAAACTAAACCCAAGGTATATCAGACCATTCGAGATCCTTGCCAGAATCGGCCCGATGGCATACGAACTTCGATTACCGCAGGAACTCAATAACATACACCCTACCTTTCACGTATCGAACCTAAAGAAGTGCTTATCCGATGAGACCCTCGTCATCCCTCTGGACGAAATTGAAATCAACGAGAGTCTCCACTTCGTGGAAGAGCCTGTATAAATCATGGATCGGGAAATTAAGAGAACAAAACAAAGCCGCATACCCATTGTGAAGGTTCGTTGGAATGCCAAGCGAGGACCTGAATACACCTGGGAACGCGAGGGTCAGATGAAACAAAAGTACCCACATCTTTTTCCTAGTCCATAAACTCTATCTTAGATTAAATTTCGGGACGAAATTCCCTCTAACGGGGGGATGATGTGACAACCCGATATTTCGAGTCAATGTAATATTCAAAAAGTCAAATATTATAAATTATTTTTTTTGATGTAATAAAATGGCGTAAAAAATGAAGTGTTCTAAAGTCTCAATCGAGTTGCATAAAATGTTAGATATATTGTCAAGGCTTCCAAATATAAAAGAACACTCAAATCCGAGTTATAACGAAGAAGTTATGACCAATCGAAAATCCGCAACACAACCGGTAAAACACTGTTAAGCGTACAAAGTGAAATTTCAATAAAATACTTTTTAGCCTTAGGTATCTAAACGAAAGTCGTAGATTATGTTAAACCATGAGCATACATAAGAAGAACGCCCAAATCTGACTTCGTATGAGGAAGTTATGATTTTTCTAAGTTTCGGAACAGCAGTAGATAGCTAAAAACTCGAAATAGAGATCGAGCGACTTTTAGCCAACACGACCTAAACGAGAATCGAAGATCTCGTCAATGGTAATACAACGGTAAAAAGACAGACGAAAACGGACGTCAGATGAAGAAGTTATGTATTTTTAACGGACTTTTCCAGTCCTGCCTGTTAAAAATATATTATTAAAAATAAAGTCAAAATTAGCCGATGAAGTCTAAATGAGAGTTGTAGAGTATATTCTCACCTTTGCGTGCATATAAAGAACATCGAAAACGGAGATCGTACGCGAAAGTTACGGATTTTACAAGTTTTGGGCACACACTTCGAGGCGGGTCCGAAGGGAACGCGCCGCGTTTGTACTCGCAGACCTGACTCTTCGCCATCCCATCCGAGGTTCGTAAGCGATGACGTATTTCAGCTTCGGAACGCGCTGCGTTCAGGGGAACGCCCTGCGTACCCAGCAGGAACGCCCCGCGTTCGCACCATGACCAACCCCTATATAACGGGTGCGAGGGTTACGGATCTTGGTGGCAAGTTTACTACATTCTCTCCCAAATCTCGCACTTCTAACCTCTCGAGGCTATCCCGACATTCCGGTTTCATATCCAAGCCCTGAAGGAAGTTCTACGCTCCCGAGAGTCTCGAGAATTCCCGAGAATCCCGAGAAATCAGCTTTTCTAGTCGAAGTTCTGCTCGATTTTTAGTCTCAACTGCTTCAAGCCACCACTTCAACCAGGTGAGTTCATACCCCTACATTTTCACGTCTTTTTCATGTTTTAGGGGGGGGGGGGGGGAATACAAGTGAAACACGAGAAAAACTTATGTTCAAATACGCACCGTTATATATGGTTTCGAATATTTTACTTACATCCTGTTTATAAATGTTAAACAACATTAATACCCACGTTACACTTTACATGCAAATTTGGTATTACGTCAAGTATTTATCACCAAATGGAACACACTTTTGAAAAACTATAATAGGTATAGTTTATGAAATATTCATGACAACTTTACATAAACATGATAAAAAGGAAATACTTTTATTTACAAGTAATGTGGATCTTTCATTCCGTAAATCTATTGATACTAAGTTTTGTGAGACATCCGGCTTCACCGTACTCTCAAGTACGCATTTCAAGTCCTGTATTATAAATCATAATCTCTTGTAGGGAGAGCGTGATACTTGTGTATAGATCTATACGGGATTGACAATCCCGCACCTAAACTGTTAGCTACAGTTAGACTGGCAGGTCTGGGGTGACAAACGTCATAACACTGCAACGCCTGAAGAACGTTGTTACAGGCAGTCTCGGTCAATAGCGTGGTTATAAATCTCACATGGAATATCAAAATATTTGGATTTACGAGACCCTTAAATGCATTCAGTAATTACAATTATATATGCATAAAAATCCACTTTCACCATTTTAGCATGAAAGATACAATTGTATTTCAGTCTTTGGAACTTTTTCAAACTACCACACATACATGGAAAATATTGGATTTTTTGGAAAACACGTTCAGTTATTTTTACCAAAAGACATACAACTTTCAGAACAAAAACGTTTATGAACTCACCAACTTAATTGTTGACACTTTTTCAAAACTACTTGTATTTCTCAGGGAGTCAGTAATACAGGTAACCATAAGCTTTTGGAGAAGGAACGCTAAGGCGTCCGATATCAAAACATTTTAAATCATCATATTTGTAATATTCTTTTGAAACATGTATTATATGCAACAATGTAACTTTTTATTATATTTATGATGGTTGTGTTTACTTTCTTTACGAATATTCAACTGTTATGATACAAAGTGAAGTCATTCGCCCCCGAATGTTTCCGCCATTCTGGTTTTGGGGTGTGACAATAGGAGCTCTATACCTCCAATGAATCAGAAATGGAGCTCAACTTCTGGATCTACTCTTCTCCTTCACTTCCTTGCTCCTTCTTCAAGTATCTTCTTATTCAAAACCTCAAGAAAGCACCAAGAATGGCTCAAGACTCTTAAAGACGTATTAGGGTTTCGTGGCTAGGGTTTGGGACTATGGAGGCTGTAAATGAGGTCAACCTTTGGGGTTAAGGTGTTTAAATAGGGTGCTAAACCCTGAAAATTGGGGTTTCATTCTGGCAGGCCTACTCGTCGAGTTGAGTCTCTCAACTCGTCGAGTAGACTTTAAGTTCCTCGTCCAAAATCCATTCCTACTCAATGAGTTTGGGGCCTCCAACTCGTCGAGTTCCTGCACAAAACTGAATAAATCTGATTTAAAATACATACTAGGAACCAGGCGTTACACTCGCAACCTGTAGGTGTTTGTGAACAATGTGTTCACCGGTGTACTCCATCCGCCTCATGGTTGCCTTACGAACATATTGTTGAAGCTATATGCCCCAGAATCATTATGAAGTGATATTGCTAATAATATACGATCTATAGGGTCACACATTTATCAAGTTGGCACATTTTGTATATTTATTATTAATGTGATTATTAATAGATAATATCAATTCTTGTATTTTAATTATGGAATAATTATTGTTTTGGTGAAAATAATAATTATAAGAGAGTATAACTAGTTATTATTTTATATGGTATGAATTAATAAGTCATGCACAACATTTTGGACTAGTTGGATTCTTTTGTCTTTTACCTAAAGACAAAATATATATTTTATAAATTGAGAGTTTATAAAATTTAAAGAATCCATCCTCTTTTGAGAGGTAGGGCCGAAATTAATAAACAAATATGGAGGTTGCTTTTCAACCTCCATGCTTTGTCTCTCATGCTTCTAAATGCTAGAAATACTTTAGAGTATTTTAATCTTAGGCTTTAATTTTCATGGAGTATTTAAGGGAGTGCCTTGCATGAGTTTTGGAAGAAGTTTTTGCTTTTCTTTTCTTCTCATTTTGCTCTCTAAAACCGTGAGTTTTATGCCTCTACAACACTCTCTTTTTGAAGTTAGTTTGGTGGCTTAGAAGCCTTCTTGAGTTGTCTCCTTTAGTGCTTATTTGAGTTAAGCACTTAAAGGGTTAAGACACTCAAGAATACAAGAAGGAACTAGCATTCCAAGTGCCTTACTCTTGATGGTGGATATTTGTAGAGAAGATCATGTTCTTTGATCTTTACATCTTCATCAACACCCCAAAACCAAGTGGGTTCAAAGGCTTCAGAGGTTATCTCTAAAACATCCTATGGTTGTTTTTTATTTCATTCTAACCTCTATAAATGGATCCATGATGGTTTGGTTTTGTTATGAACTAAAAATAAACTTGTTATTTTTAAAGTGTCCCGTTGCCGGTTTTTGTGAAAAACAAACTTATATTTCGTATAAAAAACCCAACAGTGGTATCAGTGCCATCTTTTATATGTTAGAATGATTTTTTATGTTTGATAATCTTTGGTTATTGGAAAACAAGCATGTATTTCTTTTTGTTAAAAAAAAAATCCATATTTGTCTTCTTTGGCAACTTCTTGGTTAAATTTTTTTATTTTTATATATAACCGTTTTTTATGCATTTTGGTTATATAAAAGTTGTCTTAGAAAAAACAAAGAGTTGTTTGTTGTAATATTTGATATGTTGTTGTGTATAAACAAGCCATTTGGACCTTTGTGTTGTGTTTGGTTGATATTTATTTATTCATATGATGTAATAGATAAATAAGTAATTTTTTATTTGTTGATTTGTTGTAATAAATTAGTTAGACTAGGTGTATTCCTTTTAAATGTAACAAGATGAAGAAATGACCTCCTTGAAGATGACTTAACCATTTAAGACCATAAGAAGATGATGAATCCTACTACAAGGATTGATGAGGACCGACAATGAATTGAGGTAGATTATTTCCCATAATTTTATAAGTTAATTACAAAAAGTTGTGCATGAGAATTGTTGATTATAACCCTTTGAAATCTATTCATGTTAAACTCATGGAAATTGAAATGGAACAAAAGGTAACATTGATGGTTGCAACTTAACATTTTCCATCAGTAAATTCTATTAGTTTTTCGGTATGCAAGGGTTAAGATTTTTTATTTCTACAAGACAATGTTATACCCTCGACATCTTTATACATCAATCTACTTTGCACACTAGGATTCAATGATATTTTTAAGTAATTTTTTAAGTTTATTTATATTTATATATTTACATTCATTGTAAATATATATAATTGAAGAGGCAAGACCCAAGTAACCCTAAGAGAAAAAAGGACCAAAGGTAGTGAAACTTTACCTCAGCTGCAACTTTGCACAATGAAAAAAAAAACAATTCAACAAAGTCTAAGGCTCACATGTTTGTTAACTATTCACTAAAAATAGATAATTGGATCTTATAGTAGTAATCTTTTGTTTTAATTACATTCTTTTGAGTTGCAGCAAATGAAAATGAAGGATGCAGAAATCAAGTCTCTGGAAATACCATGTCCCTTTTGAACACGCTAATCCATACCATAATGGTTAGCGTGTTCACATAATTAATAGACAAAATTGTAAGTGTAATTTCCCCGTTGCAGGTTACAAGAAGCAATAACATATATATAATATTATTTGTTTATTTTAACATCTTCATTTAATTTGTTTCTATTAAATCATTAAAATAATATACATTATAAAATTTTCCCAATTATAACGATGTCATCTAAATACAAATTAGTTTTCAGTACTACATTGACTTGAAGTATGCTATATATGAGTTTATTTCTTTCCATTTTTTTTACTGATTAATGATGTTAGACCCGTGGACCACTAAATTGGCTAGAATTTTTTAAAACATTGATAAAAAATGGGGATGGGAGGTTGGAGGTTTGTTGATAATTTATATAAATACTTTTTACTTTTATAATAAATATGAAAATTTGTATGTGTTCTTATTTTCATCCTTATCAAACATTTTTATACATTAACTTTTTTAATATGGTAAAACATTTTTTTATATGCAATATATTTACTATTTTAAATTCAAACTTATTTATAACTTTATTAAAAAATGGATATATATTTTGAAAACTAACACATATGAAAATGGAAAACCTTAATGGGAATCTCTCGAATGCATTTACTCCATGTCATGAAATTTTTACAAAACTATTTTTGTTAGCTTCAAACAGTAAAACTTTTTACACATGACAATTTAATTATATTTTAAATATGCATGGATTTATATTACTATTCGTTCGAGCCCATCTCCGTCAAATAAGACCACAAATTGCGACATTCCATGGAAGTTGTCAACAATTTCACTAAAACAAATGATCTTATTATATTATTATCCATTATAGTGTTCACTTAAAAAATTGAGTATTTATTAATGGTTTAAATTAATTGTGGATTTTTTATAATTGATTAATAGTTTTTTCCGATTGTATTCTTATATTACCAATCAAGATTTGTTTAGTTCATCGTTATACGTTCGTATAAACTGTGTGCTTATTTTTACTATGTTAATTGTCGTTTAAAAGAAAAATTAATTTGTTTTAAAGACAATCATTTATTCAAAAGTGTTTGAATATCGGTTTTCGGGATAAATCTACCTGATTCGAAGGACTTAACAATTCAAAATTGTTTTAATCTAGCCTATTGAGCTTTTGCTGAATTTTCATGTAGAAATTTTGGGACGACGTTAAACATAACATAGTTCTCATTTAGATTCTTAATCGAAAACTAAGTATGAATACGATAAAATGAATATGTCATTTTTTGTTAATGTTTTATTTATAATTTACATAACGATCAACGACCACTTCCGAGTCATTGTTTGTGAACATGATTTGGTCGGACGTGTATTATCTTTGAACCATTTCCGAGTTGGTGAAGTCTGACGAACAATTCAACGACAGTGAAATATGTATATCAGTTGTGGTGTATAAAGAAGTGTTGCATGATTAATAACGCACAGTCAATAATGTGTTCAGATGTAGTAAACTATTTGAGCAAAAAAATAATTGTCTCTAGAAACTAATTTCTAAAAAACTATTCGCACCCGTCGCTTGGCGCGGTTAAACGGCTAGTGTGTGTGTGTGTGTCTATATATATATATATATATATATATATATATATATATATATATATATATATATATATATATATAATAGAGGGGAAAAGATCAAATGAGAACACCTAAAAGGTTGAGAACGCGAGAACAAAGTATATTCATTTGTGATTCCATGTATTCATTTGTGGAGAAATGATAAATTTTTACGCCTTTAATTTCAATTGAAGAGAAAAAGCAACACAACTTCATCCCAATTAAAAATTTATCATTTCTCCACAAATAAATACATGGAATCATAAATGAATATACTTTGTTCTCGCGTTCTCAACCTTTTTGGTGTTCTCATTTTATCATACTCCTATAATAGAGGATCATTATTGATAATGAATAAATGAACCAATCGTGAACGTTGGAAATTATAACGATCAACGACCAAGATAATGGTTGTAATTTGTATATTGGACGCACATGTACCTAATTATACCAGAAAACCCTCACCTACTTTATTCGTTTAATTTTTTTTAGGTCTTGTTTTTTGTTGAAAAAAATTGAATAAATCATTGTTTATGATTTTTATCATCTTTAAATAGAGATACATATTGATATATAAAATAATGATTAAAAAAAAAACCAACTTCGTTTTTTTTAATAGATTTATTTTTATCCCAAAAAAACTAAATATACCAAAGTTTTTAATTTTTTGTCCTGTATAAATAAACATCATCATCGATTAAAAAAACACATTGATCTGTACAGATTCACAATGTGAATCTGAACTGTACATATTTCAGTTTTAATATTTACAATGTGAATCTGACTTATTATTTCAACTCTTTGCTAATTCACAAACAAATCTAGTGAACTTTACATATGAATCCGAATATATTTTCATGTAATTTTATAGTATTTTAACGTTTTGATTATTTATAAATTAGTTTTGTAAAATCAACATGTGAATTTATTTATATTGTGAATCTGAACTTTAGTTTAGTTTTCAGAATTCACACTGTGAATCTGACTAACTATTATTCACACTGTGAATCTGAGTTGAATATAATCAGTTTTCAGCAGATTCACAATGTGAATATGAGCTAAAAGTTTGAGCGATCACAACATGAATTTGAGTTAAAACTTTTTTTTTTACATCAATAATACCAAAAAATATGAATTTTGATATATTTATTACTACCTCCGTCCCAAATTAATTGTCCACATTTGACTTTTGAAGTTTTTATTCTTCAACTTTGACCTTAAATACTTTTGTTTTCGATAGATAATTCTTGATGAAAAATATATGAATGAACTGTATTTTAAATTTCTTTTCATTGTAATAAGTTTTATCAAGTAATATGTAATACAAATAAAAATATTTAAAGTTAAAGTTGAAGAAAAAAGACTTCAAAAGTCAAAAGTGGACAATTAATTTGGGATGAAAGGAGTAATTTTTTTTCGAAAAAAATAAAGCTTAAATTTTCAAAAAACAAAGAAAATGAAGTGAAACACATGTCCACTATTTCATTCCTTTGACTGGCGTTGTTCTTTAAACAACCCATCAACTGTATATTTTAATTTATCAGTTTATTTTTCTTTATTTATCCATACAAACCTAGCGATGTTATTCAATCTACTATCCATTGTTGTGGTTTCGGATTGTTGTACTATTATTTTTAATAACTTGATGATTTTAGTAATTGGAGAAGAAAAAAAATGATTAATTGATTATATCAACATATATAAACTTTCATTTTAATCATTTATGCATTGGATTCAAGGAATAAGTTTTATAAGGATAAATTAAAGAAAAACCCCAATTCAATCTGGAAAAAGTGATTTAATGATTATATATACACCTACTAGCATTCATGTTATTCGTTTGTGTTTTGGATTCATGAAATAAAACTCCAATTCAATCATCTTTGTCTCAATGGAAGCCAATGAATAACATCAACAAAAATAAATAGTTTGTGGAAGAGATTATAAAAGTAATCAAAATCAATTAAGTTAAAGTATTTGCATGTTTAACGTTTGTGTCAATGTGTTGTTTAAGGCTATGTTTGGCGTACTAGCTGAAAATCTAGCTGTTAGCTGAAAAGCTAGCTGATAACTAAAAAGCTAGCTGTTAAATAAAAAGCTAGCTGATAAAAAATAACGTTTGGTAAAACTAGCTGAAAAGCTAGCTAAAATATATAAAATTACATAAAAGGACATGTAGGAGTATGTGTTTCTATAATTAATTAAGGGGTGTATTTGGAAAATTTTAAAAAAGCTCCTAAAAAGCTAGTCTAAGTAGCTTTTCAAAAAGCTAGCTTATAAGCTACTTTTTGGCTTACCAAACACGACAACATAAAAAAGCTCGAAAAATAAACTAGCTGTGGCGCGCCAAACACAACCTAAGTTAAAGTATTTTCATGTTTTTTTTTAAATATAAGTATGTTATCCGCTTCCCTAGGTCGGAGCCTTTTAGTTGAAATAAAAGGAATGTTTTGTAACATAAAATGCTTTTAATATCATATCAATTGCCATAATAACATATCCTCCTCATAACTATTTTACAAGGATGCAATTCTTACTTTTCTAACTTTACCTTCAATTTTTACAACACCACTTCTCGAAATAAATTAGCCTATTTTTTTTAACTTTAACATGTAGTATATTTTAAAATAAACTAATGTATTTTTAAAAAATTATGGTAAATTACTTTTATGACCACATAGGCCTCCTTTACAGCTAGATTCAACATCAAAGTGTGAAAAATAAAAACTCATTGAGTTTAGCAAATCTTGCAATTAAACCAACCAAATAAACCAAATAAGCTCCTGTTTACCAAACCAATATGATATAAAGCTATGAATTATATGTCATCAAAAATGCAAATCATCAAAAGAATAATAAATTTATATAGAAAAAGATTATGACATTGCATGTTTGCACCATTTTTCTGCTTTATACTATCAGTTTTTTGCAACTTATTACGAATTAAAAAAGCAGCAAAAACCATTAAAAGGAAAGTAATAGATAGTGACAAAGGAAGAAAATTAACAGAATCACTTTTGGTTTTTATAGTATCCAAAACCATCAGTGTAATTGGTCTGAATCGCCTCGGTTTCTTCAAGAAAAAAAATTAAAACAAAATTATATTATGATAAGTGAGTTGAAAGTTGAATGTTATAATAACAACACAATGAAAGTACATTATTATTTCTTGCATTAACCCACTATTAACTTTGAAAATACATTATTACTTCTACCTGGATTTTAGAACTAAAAGTTGACTTCGAAGATGGTTTAGTGACATTTCTGTTCATAACACACACTCAATTTTCTAGCAGCGATAATCTTTTAGTTAAAGGAAATGAAGAATTCATATTCATCTCAGGTAATGTACTCATACACACAGATATTTGGAGAGCCCTCATCAAGCTAAATACCTATCTACTCCAATAAGAGTAGCATCACTCCCAACATCATTTTCAGAAACAATTCAATTAAAGGAACTAAAGAAACCAACATATTAAATGTGTAACGTTTGGAGAAATCGGATAGCAGAATACATAATTTTACCCCAACAATGATAAATTCCTCTAATCCTATATCTTTTTGGAATAAGAATACACAGCCCTAGGGTTTTGAACTATCACAAAATAATCGACTATTGTCTGTTAGAAAAAAGGGTGTCCTCATTATTGGAGACCCACATATATATATATATATATATATATATATATATATATATATATATATATATATATATATATGGAAACATTAGGTAGTAAGGAGGGTATACATGTTAGTTATCACTGATGATAGGATGGTGATGAACAACTCGGTAAAAAGATGGTGGGACATGACGAACAAAGTGAGATGGATTATCTGTTTATTATCATTATTATCAGAGACAAACTGCGAACGAAGATCATAAACCAACGTATTCATCGGAAATGATGAAGCAAGAAACGGTCGGCCAACTCTAGAAACATAGAAGTTGTTTTCCAGGGAGTAGATGCATATGAAACTTGAGCTTGTTCTACTTAGCTTTCCAAAAACTTTAGGGGCGGACCAAGAGGAATTTGTCATATGACATAAACACAACATAATTTATATTATCGGATTCACAAAATCAAAAACCTAATTCAACAAATTTATAAAAATAGTAAACTGATGGTTGATGATGTTGTTATCGAAGACTGAAACCTTAAATTAAATCTTCCTTGCACAACCCAATTACATACACAAAGTAGGTAAAATAAATGAAACTTATATCGTCACCGGTAGCAACTGATTTCTCCAAACAACAAAGAGCAAACTCCAATGAAATTTTCAAATTTTAAAACTTAGGATGCTAGCAGAAGCCGAAGCGGTTTAGGGTTTGGCGAGAGAGAACATGAAGATGAAAGGAAGCAAAATTCAAAACTTGAGAAGTAATTGGATCGAAATTTATGGGATTCGTACTAATTTAACGGGATTGTATTGATATCGTTTTTATTAATAGGCAAGGACCTCATTGTTAAGGAATACAGGGGCAATCAAATTAAATACATAATTTTGATATCGTTTCAATTGCTTATTTGTAGGGATTCATTCAAATTTATTAGTCAACCGAAATTTAAACTAAAGAAGTGTAATATGGTCAATTAACTTTTTGAAGAAATATGGAATATGAAAGTGACAAGCGGTAAAATTAGGAGTCTTTTATTAGAATAGGGATTAGACGAATTTATATTGAATTAATAATATGACTGTGAACCTTCATTATCTCTCCATGGAGGGAAGAATCCGAGTTTTTTTAGAAAAGGCAAATATCATTAAAGGAGGCAAATAGCAAGAAGCTACAACAAGCCAAAAGTCAACAAAACGAACAAATAGCGCAAGAGAAAGAAAAACAAAGCTAGGGGAAGAAAAAAAAAGACATAATTAAGTTGAGAGATGAGTGAAAGGCGATACACTCCATTCAAACTAATTCCCACAACCAAGTCCATCTCTGTGCTTGAACCAAACATACGAGAGAGAGAGATAATATTGTCTGCAATTTTCGCCGGATGCACACCAATTCCTTTGAATAACTTATCATTCTTGGTTAGCCATAAATTCCAGATGAGGCAGTGAAACACCATGTTCAGTATTAACTTCTTCCTAGGACAATTTCCCCAGGTAGCCGCGTAATCTGTGAATTCCTTCACATTTTTGAACCCACTCACTTTAATTCCACACCATTTAAGTATCCAATATTGTACCTCCCTAGAATACTCACATGTAACAAGTATATGATCCACTGTTTCTGTCTCCTTATTACACAGAGGACAAAGATTATTGGGGATGATAATTCCCCTAGTTGCCAAAGTATCTGCCACTGGAATCCTTCCCAACACAGCTCTCCATATGAATCCACTTACTTTCAAAGGAATTAGCTTGGACCACCAAATTGTCGGCCCTTTGAACGGAATCAATTTTGATTCCAATAGTTTTCTCATTATTTTCACAATATATTTACCCGTGGGGTTGAGGATGAATCTGAAGCCATATTTGGAATTTTTCTCAATGGTCATATCACCAATATCCAAATATAATTCCAACAGTTCCTTCAGTTCAATACCACCTGTTGGTTCGTGTCTCCACATCCATGAAAACCCGTTACCAGAAAATCAATCCTCCAATCGACAGTTTTTAACCGTTTCTAGCGCGAACAGGTGAGGAAATTTGAGATGAAATGGAATATTACTGCACCAAATGTCTTTCCAAAACAGAATGTTACTTTGCAAACCAGGAATGAGAGCAAAAATATCCTTACAGTCGATATGTAGCTTTTCAATGGATTTCACCGCCTTCGAAATATTGCACCAAACCCCATTTGTTGTTTTCCTTGCAATATATATTGCCGGTTTGTTGTATAAGTTATGTATGCTCATGACGACTTCTTTCCAGAAACTGCCATTGTCGTTCATGAACCTCCACCACCATTTGATCAATAGGGCAATATTTTGAGCAAGTAGGGAGCCAACACCGAGACCTCCTTCTGATTTTGGTGCAGTGACTGTTTTCCAATCAACCCAATGTATTTTCTTTTTGAGTTCTCCACCTCCCCATAAGAATCTACGCCTGATCTTGTCAAGATGATCAATGATTCCTTGAGGAGCCTTGAAGACGGACATGTAGTATGTGGGGAGGCAGTCAAGAACTGATTTTATGAGGGTGAGACGACCTCCAAACGATAAGGATTTGGCTTTCCAGCTCGATAATTTGGAGGAAAATTTATCCAGAATTGGTTTCCAGTTCTTCTTTAACGCCATGTTAGCCCCAACCGGGACTCCCAAGTATATGAATGGAAAATCACCTTGTAGACAACCAAGCACCTGGGCTGTTTTTGACAGTTCTGTCTTTGAGACCCCCACACCAAAAATACGAGATTTAAAAAAGTTTACTTTTAACTCTGATGATATATGAAAGCTTTTTAGAATTCTGGATAAGTTTTTGATGCTATCAATGTTCCATACCCCAAAAAATATCGCGTCATCAGCATAGAATAAATGTGAGACCGAGGGGCCATCTCTAGGTAATTTGACCCCATGGAATAGTGCTTTTTCACAGGCGCTTCTAATGGCAATATTTAGCCCTTCCATGGCCAATATGAAGAGAAATGGAGATAATGGATCTCCTTGACGGACCCCTTTGGAAATTGGAAATTCAGCCGTTGGAGCCCCGTTAACCAAAACAGATGCCTTGGAAGAAGATAAGCAACACATGATCCACCTCCTCCATTTGCAGCCGAAATTCATTCGATCCATAACTGAATCCAAGTAGCCCCAATTTATTGAATCGAACGCTTTTTCAAAATCGATTTTGAAAAGAAAGATTTTCTTTTTTTATTGTTTTGCCCAAGATAATAATTCATTTATTATCAGGGGGCCATCGAGTATGAATCTGTTTTGGATGTATGCAGATTGCACTTTATCAACCACTGAATCAATCACCTGCTTCAATCTATTTGCCAGAAGCTTGGCCACCACCTTATACATGCACCCTATAAGGCTAATAGGGCGGTAATCCCCTAGAGATAGCGGGTCATTCACTTTTGGGATGAGAGTGATACTAGAGGAATTGCAGCCTGGGGCAATAGAACCAGTGGATTCAAAGTATTTTACAAATCGAATTATATCTCCACTGATCACATCCCAGTTTGCTTTTAAAATCTTGAAGGTATACCCATCAGGTCCGGGCGCCTTTTCCCCTCCACAACACCAAACAACATTCTTAATTTCTTGGTCTGAGAATTCTGACTCAAGAAACGAGGATTGATCATTGGAGAGTTGCTTGAAGTTGTGATTGATGAACTTGGGTCTGTGAGTCCAATGTTCATGAAATTTGTCCACAATAAACTTCCGATTTTATTGCCATGGGATATGAGATCCACTCTCCATTGATGTTAAGACCGTGAATTATGTTTTTCTTGCTCTTTTGTTTGAGGGTGCCATGAAAGAAACGGGAATTTTCATCGCCATCTGTGGCCCATTTTATTTTGGCCATTTGCTGCATATCTAACTTCTTGAGTCGTTCAAGCTCCATTATTTTTTTCTTATCGTCCCTCCAAGATATTCGTTCAACTTCCGTGAGTATCCTAGATTCTGAAATCGATTCCAATTTTTCCACCTTCGTTTTGAGTTGTACTAATATTGAATGCTCTGTGTTTGATTTCACCTTGGTCCAGTCTCGAATGGCATTCTTTACAAATTTTAGTTTAGCAGCGAGGAATCTATCAGGAGCGCCAAATCCACGAAAGGATTCCCATGTATTTTTGAACATCATATTGAAGTCATCCTTTAGTAACCAAGAATTGAAGAATCGGAATGGGATAGGGCCAAAATTGGAATTGGAAGGTTTCAAGATAAGTGGAGAGTGATCAGAGTGATCCCTAACAAGAGCGGTAATAGATAAGAGTGGTTAAATACTAATAAAATTCGAGCATACCAGAAATCGGTCAATTTTACTGAGTTTAAAGCCATCATCCCGCAAATATGTGAATTTCGATCCACCCATATTGAATTCGTGTAAGTCAGCTTCAGTAATGAAGCGATTGAAGTCTACAACAGTTGCTTTACAGAACACAGAGTTGAACCTTTCATGCTCGAATCTCACTGCATTGAAGTCACCAAGAAAGACCCAGGTACCCGAGAGTCCGTTTTTTAATGTAATGAGTTCAGACCATAATGCCCTCTTATCAGTGGTAGATTGGGGACCATAAACATTTACAAATGTGGTTATTCCTGGAACACCCTTCCAGTACCCAGAGATTGCAAGGTAGTTTCTTGATGACATAATGTTAATTTTAGAGAAAATAGTAGGATCCCAGATACAGAAAAGACCACCCGATCTGCCAGTAGGGTTTACAGCTGCAAAGTCAAAGTCAGACGACCCCCAACATCTAACGAAATCAATTCGATTATAATCCGTGACTCTAGACTCTTGTATACCAATGAAGTCAATCATATGTACTTGTTTAAGCCTTCTAATCCAATCAACCTTGTGGGATTCACCTACACCCCTGATATTTAAGCTTAGAGCATTCATTGATCACCGTTTGAGACACCATCACCCATGACTGCTTTGGAAGTGTTTTCATCCAACATACCAACACAATCCTCTGAAATCTGAAATCCCACTTCATTTGCAATGTGGATGAGGCTGACGATCTCGTTAGAGGAGGAGCACTCATCAGTTTTTGATGGGGTAATGTTATTGACTGAAACATTTAGGTCGAAGGAGGGAGCGTGAATGATTGGAGGTATGGGCTGCGATCTAGGAGGGGGAGAGGGAGATCAAGAAAATCAGGCAGTAATCTTCGAACAGGGAGAGAGCAAGAATGATCGTTTCTCTCAATTTTGTCAAACTTTTTCTTTTTGGAGAGGGAACCCCCAAAATTACAGGAGGGAAAATCGACGCCTTGAACCGGATTAGGAGTAAATGGGCCAGATGGGGATTGGGCTATTGAATTTGTAGCATGCCCAACAGGTGAGGTGGGCCGCCTACCATGATTCCTTGTTATCTGATCATCCAAATTTCCATCCGTTACGTTGATATTGTCGGTATTGGATAACTCCTTTGAGTTCTCCGTATTAATGATATTATTATCCCTAGGTGACTTATCAGATTCCGTATTTAAAGCAAAATTTTGATTTTCGATGTACGCCACACCATCGGAGATTGCCGGTGACGGAGATGCAACAACACCACCAACTGCATCTGGATTGTCAATCACCTTAGCATCCATCACAATTTCTCCTTCTTCCACGTCCATATGATTAACATTTTCCCATGTTTCTGATATGCCATCATCGTCTGAATCACTTTTCTCGATCTCATCATCATTTTCTACAGTCTTAGTACTGGTTTCGGAGTCAGATTCATAATATTTGGAAAACGGTTGCCAAATATCTTCACATTCGACCACACCCACTGTGTAATTCTTACCATTAAAGGAACAGTTGATCTCCTTGTTTATTAGTAGTTTATCACCTGTTAGGATCCTAGCATGTGAGGACGTAAGATCGATGTTATGCCAATTTTGACAACCGTCAACTTCAACAATCTTGCCAAGTCTACCAACAACCAAGCTGACATTCTCTTCAGACCTCAGATGAATGGGAAGACCAATTACCTTAACCCAAGCCATTCTTTCAAATGGCAAATTATCGATAATCTCAGATTTGAGCCATCTGAACCATCTATTCCATGTATTTTCATTCTTTAAATATCTAGTAGCCGCATCCTGTGAAGAGAATCTCAATAACACTTTCAGGCCACCAGCATAGAACACATGACATGGTACTTCCCCATCAACATTGAGAAGCTTGGGGAGGTTACTGAGGTGTTGAAAGTTCGAGACCTCGCCCAAGAGTAGCCAGTCACTTTCCATTACAGGAACACGATTGAGATTTACCAATGGAGTCTTGGACGTATTCGTTCTACCGGTAACAACATCTGCAAAGGATTTGCCCTCACTTGTCTTTTTCCATCCACCAACATCCTTATTGATCTGTCGTGGCCGAACGTGACGAAATGCTTGCCCATGAATCTTATGGTTCGGCTTCTTCTCATACTTGGCGATATTTACCTTCATGATACAGTGCCCACATCTTATTTGGTTCAGTGAGTTTAGCATCACCTGTACATCTTTGATCCCTTCATATTTCACGAACGCGAAATATGAATCCGCTTTGTCTTTTCTCCCAGGAATATAGATGTCGACTATCTTCCCAAATTTCCGAAACGCCTCGCTTAACATGGTTGTAGTGGTGCCGTATTGTATATTCGATACGTAGAAGGAGGTGATTTGTTTTTCCTCAAGTGGTTTTCTCCGGCGAACCTCCTTCCAGGTTCCGGCATCATTCCCTTGACCCTCCGTCTCCCTATTCATTTCACGAGTTTGGGAAGAATCTGAGTAATCAATGTAAATAAATGGGTTGTAGAATACACCAACATAAGTGTGAACCTTCAATCTCAAGATAATCATGGTAACAAAATAATAATGGTAAGTAATCTCTCAATGGAGGGAAGAATCCGAGTAATCAATGTAAATAAATGGGTTGTAGAATACATCAATATAAGTGTGAACCTTCAATATCAAGATAATCATGGTAAGTAATCTCTCCATAGAGGGAAGAATCCGAATAATCAATGTAAATAAATGGGTAGTAGAATACATCATCATAAAAAGATGTGTTTAAAAGAATTCTGTACCAAATCTTATGTACCTAACAGTCACGTAAATAAATGGGCCACATATTTTTTCTTTGTCGTTTAAATGCACGAGGTAATATTCATATATAAATATGCATCCACACCGCGTTGTTTTCTTCCACCACATCTCCCACCTGCACAACCACCACCGCCACCGCCACTTTATTTAAACACAAAAAGAGACACCACTGCAAGTTAAACATCCAAGGCAGCATGTACATTACAGGTTTATGATATTGTAATAGTTAAAGTAGAATACTGACAAAAATATAAAACGAAAATAAATATATATTTAAATGGGCTGACGACGAGTTAGTTTTAGGTAATAGATTCTACATTAATCCAATATATTTAATTAAAAGGGTTAATAAGTTGAGGTTTATAATTAAACAGATTTAATATCTCAGTTAATTCTCTGTTCGATTCAGATTGATTTGACGGGTCATTTCAATTTTTGCAATCTCTACTTGCAAGACTAATCATATATGTTGTAAGATTGATCAATATACTTTTATAACATTCATAGAAAGCAAGCAGAAACTCTTATTCATTAATTGAGAATTAAATATATCAACCACATTGAACTTGAGAGGAACGAGGTACAAAAATGAATGGAGGGTCCCAAGCATAAACAAAACCGACTGTCGCAAAAGGTCCTATTGGTTGGCCTCCGTTAACAATGCAGTTGTTATTTCCTACGGATGCAAAGAGATTTGGATCAACTTTCTCGGTGGATTGAAAACCATCGCATGAGACAATAAGGCTTTTTTGAGGGCATTTGCATGTGTTTATAAAACTAACTTTCCATTCTTCTTTGCCTCCTACTTCTCTATTAGTTCTTTCTGTTCCAACAGTTATGCCTTTTAATTCGCATTGACCATACCCTACAAGAATGAAAATTATATCAGTTCAATATATATTACAAAATGAATAAAAGATTAATGTGAAGATATAATATAAATGAAGAACAATAACCATTGACAAGAAGAGTGAAGAGAATGATTGTAAGGAGAGACCCAAATGTGGATGCCATTATTGTAATGAAAATTAAAGCTCGAGTGTTTTTGACTATCGATTATTATCCCTATTTATACTCCTAAATGCATTGATATTGTATTATTCTAGAAATGGAATGCTAATTTTCAAAATCCATATTCCATATAGAGAGTTGTCTCGAATATTCTTGTAATCCAATGTTAATAATATGGCATTGATATTCTTGAAATCCATTGATATTTAATTTGAATGATTAGTTATGGATTCTGTTGGGCGTGTTTGGAATGTAAAAGAATAAATAAATAAATAAATTACGAAATGCTATTAAAAAAATTATGATAGGACTAATTCATTAATTTGATTTCTGCCATTATTGCATTGTATAAGTTATATTTATATAATTAGACTAGAGGAGTAATAGCATCCTAAGCACACCACCATCTTAGCTTAACACGCTATAATATTATCTTTTGTGCCGCCACCTTGATAACATGTTCTCCTTGGCAATTTCGTAGAGTAGTAGCACACTCGATGCATTTTTGATTTTTTTGTAACTTAAATAAATTTTATTTTATAAACACCAACATTTCATATTAATAAAAAAGTTACAAATTGACTTAAAACATATTTAGTAATAGACTTAAAACACAACTTACTAATTAACTTAAAAAATAACTTAACCCTAGATTTAAGACATAAATCCTACTTTGGTCATCCCACCTCATGGGGTCCTCCGATATGTCTAACGATGCTTGTGTCAACGCCTTCTCTTCTTTATTGGTCTAGTGTTGAATTTTTTTTTTCCTTTGGGTTCGACTTTGGTTCTTGAACTGGTTAAAAAGGCCCTTCATCGGAAGAATTAGTAGACTCATCGACTAGGCGTCGGGGTTGGGATTGGAACTTAGTTTGCGGTTGGGGAAAGAATTGGGTTACTTGAACGACTCAAAAGGCTCAAATTCGGGATTTGGATCAGGCTGAGATTAGAAATTTGTTTGGTGTTGGGATTGGAAATAAGGTATGGTTTGAGACTGGAAATTTGTTTGGGGTTGGGATTGGAAATTCGGTTGGGGTTAAGGTATTTGCATGAATTGGGATTGAGAAGGTTATTGATGAAGAAGTGGCTACAAATGTGGAGCTACGGTCGAAAAATGGTAACTTACGGGTGAATAGATGGGTTGATCGAATGAAAGTCCATAACAACCCAGTGACAAACGGCTTGGTTCATTTGGCTTGTCAAAACAAGCTGGTTCAATATATAACTATCTAAGCCTCTACGTGCTTGGTCCTTGTGGTTTCATTTATTTCTTGGTTGCTCCTTTTCGCTTATAGGATGTCATTTATACCTTTTTAATTTAACTAATATATCATTAAAATATAAATCTCCCTACCCTACCCTACCATTAACCACCGCCACCACCGTCACCTTCATTGCTACCGCATCCGATTCTACCACCATCTTCACCACTACCAACACCATTCCCTTTGCCTCTGTTACCCCACCACACATAGTCCTGAAAGGTTTTAGACATACTAACACATGTTCATACGCAACGAAAGCATACAAAAATTTTCTTATGTGTTCATGCAACCTATAAGGATCCTATAGTTGATTCTATTATTGCAACTAAAAGTGTAATAAGAATTACATAACTCTTTTGCAGCTAGATATCTCTTTGCTTAAGATCTTGCTCTTACCACCTTTCTTGGTGTAACATCCATAAAAATCACAATAAATTTGAACTTTTTAAAACAACCCCAAATTATACAAAATCATTGTTTTTAAAGTATTGTTCCATATCAGAGTATCCCATAGATCAAAAGTGTATAAAATAGAGGATGTGTACGGTCACGCCTTCGCCTTCCCATGATCATCAGAAGTACCTGAAACAACAAATAAAAACAATAAGCCAAATCTTAGTGAGTTCCCCTAAAGTACCACCACATACAACATATTAAACAACAACATGCATACAGAGCCTTCAGCCTGACTGGAACGCCGCGCCGGCCTACAGACTATCTGGACCGCTCACAGAACCTTCAACATGACTGGACCGCCTTATCGGGCCTTCAGCCTATCTAGATCGTTCTCCGGGCCTTCGGCCTGACTGGTCCGCCTCACAGGCCTTCAGTCTATCCGAACCTCCCTGGGTCTCTTGGCCTTCAGTCTCCACTGGTCCGCCTCAACCCAACCAAACATAACATGTCGACATAACATAACAGATAAACATATAACCAGTCAGAAGACAACAAACAGATCTAACACATCACTACAACATAGCAACATCCTATATACAAGGATACAGATCTAACAGATCACCACAACATAGCAACATATGGTAAACCAGGATATTAATCCAATGGGACGACCTTGGTGCCTTCGACCCATAAGTACAGTGAGGAAAACTCACCTCAGAAACTGAATACTAGCTGATGAGGTCCTGACTCCGAATCTCAACTCAAACCGGCACTTAATCATCAAAATGACCAATTCTCAAACATACTCCAAAATACTCAAAATACTCAAAATACCCTTAAGTCAAACTTGGTCAAAGTCAATAAATCAACCGAGTCAACCCAACTGTAGGGATTTTGAGCATAAAGATTCCACTAACTTGAGTCAACTCAGCCGAGTTGACACAGTGTACGTATGCGGGGCGTACTCCAGATGTATGTGGGGCGTACTCCTTCGTTGACTGGATCAGGATGGCTAACCGAGTACGCTGGTCTTACACATAGATACGCATGGTGTATCCCAAGTTTTCCTCTTTTCCCATTAAGTGCTTAATACTTCGACTTAATGCGTCTAATTGCAGATCCATGGCCAAAATATCACTAGGAGTCATAAAGTTTCCAACTTTATGACCTTGCATGCTCAATAAGTGCTTAAAACTCCAAACTCCACATCTTAATGCATTAATGTAACACCGTAAATTTTCAAACAAATTTTTCATTTTAAAAATCACATAATTCTCATAACCCATTTCACAAAAATCTCATTATTTAATTTACAATTCGCAACTCCATAATTGTTTGATTAGTAATCCAGGATCCTCAAAACATAACTCTTTCACTGGTGTGTACAATCAAAACGACGCCTTCCCGCGATCCTGAGAAAAACCTGAAACACATATCACATAACACGGTAAGCACGAAGCTTAGTGAGTTCCCTAAAATACCACATACAACTCATTAGCCACTCGAGGCTATAACTCTGTAAGACCCTCCGATCAATGTGTCTCAGTGGGACCCTCTAGTCCCATAACTCTGATGGACCCTCCGGTCCTAACTCTGTGGACCCTCCGGTCCTAACTCTGTGGACCCTCCGACCCTAACTCTGTAACTCATAGTATAGCATATATATCAGACAGACAAAATACATAATATCACATAACTCAAGTAAACACATAAGACCCTCCGGTCACTCATAGATACCACTCATGGTAAGTATAGTGAGAAGACTCACCTCGGATGAAGAACAACCCCTAAAAACGCTGCTGCTGCGTACCGACCTCTATCTCTGAGCCAATCCCACAATTAACCCAATTAGAAACTAAGTCCAAACTCTCACTCATTAGGTCTAATGGTAGTCCACTAACCAGCCCATCAATAACCTAAAACCCATTGGTCCCACCAAGGCCCAATAATAAATGGCTCTCCCGAGGCTCAACTCTCAAATCTAAAAGGCAAGCCCAACTTAAGGGCCCAAAGCACAAATGTGTATTCATCTGGTCCAAAACTCTATTGCAACAAGCCCAAACTCCAGGCCCAACACTTAAAGGCCAAAATGAGACTTAGCCCAAAAGTCCACAGTGAGGTTACGCGGGGCGTACCACTCTTGGTACGCTCAGCATACTCACGAATCCGGATTAGCCATCGGGGACACCTGGTCAGTACGCGGGGCGTACATGAATTACACCCAGCATAGGACCATAATTACTTTTCCTACTCCTTTGTTCTTAACTCGTTAAGATATTAACTCAAACCCCAGATCTGGACTCCTTAAAGGCTCTTACTCCATAAAGTTAGTGACTTTAAGCCTTTGCATGGTTGATAAGGTCACAAACACACAAAACTCTCACTTTCTTAGCTCAAAATGCTCATACCTAATGCATGGCTTGATTCAAACGTCCAAGACCTCATTTTTATGGATCCTCTCCACTAGAAACACTTAAAAGGACAAATATTAGGCTCTGGAGTGCAACAACTCATAAAGCTTCAAGCTTTTGGACCAAAAACCCTAGAATGGACCATATCACGCACAAATAAAAAGGATGGGAAAGGTTTGAGCTTTATACATTCAAATGATGCTCCATCCACAGAAAAGCTCAGATCCAAAGCCTGGACTCCAACTCTATTCTCTTCCATGCACCTTCTTCACTCCAAAAATCGCACAAGAACACTTATAAGCTCACAATGGACACTCAAGCTCAAAGAACGGGATTTAGGGTTTTGAGAGAGTTGAAATCTGGAAATGGTGGCTGGATATGAAGACATAATGTTCCTTAAATAGGGACACTCCAATATATTAGGGTTTCTTTCTGGACCTAGTACGCACAACGTACTGGGTGACTCCGCTTCAATTTCACGCACATGAGTACGCTAAGCGTACACACATGTATGCCCAGCGTACTTAGCTACCACATTTCTCACATAAAGGACTTATCCTGCCAAAACTCCGAACTTCCATTGCTTCCTCGATATGACTCCGTTTCCAAAGAACCTCATACCCACGGAAAGGTGACGAGATGCCCTACGCTTCTAGCAACTCGTCGCAACCCTGAGACTTCCTCATGCCCGGGTTGCAGCCCACGAGCCCTAACCACAGACGATCCGAAACAGGATGTTACAATTAAGTCCTTCAATAACATTCATGGGACAAAACTAACCATTAGGACTCCATTTTTATGGCTTAAGACCTCTCCTAAGGTCTGAAAGGACGGTTTAATGGGTCAAGAACATGCCATGCTCAAGATTCACCATCTTGGGACAAAAAAGTGTCTTTAAAAGGACAAGATCTAGATCTATATGATGGAGTGGTAAAGTTGCAAGCTTTATACCTTCAAAAGGTTGCAAATAAGGTAGAAATCCCAGATCCAAAGTGCTTCACTCCTCCAAGATGGTCTCTACTTCCTTCTTTCTTCTTCAAAGCACAAAAATACACACACTCAAGCTTAGAAATGCTTCACAAGGAAGGTTAGGGTTACAAAAGCATTTTGAGAGGGTGGAGACTGATAAGTAGAGGGGAATGGGGCTATAATGGGGTTTAAATATAAGCTAAACCTTAAAAAATAGGGTTTACATGTTTACTACGTACGCCCTGCGTACGAGGTGTACGCCCAAAGTACTAAGGCGCACCCTAGTATGCTCAACGTACACATGTACGCACTGCGTACTCCTCAAAGTCCCAAATTACTAAAATGATAAAAGGTCCTTTAGCACTCATTTTCTCACTTAGGGACTAAAATGCAATATAATTCAATTATAGGGTCAAAATTAGAAGTACCTTATCGTTGGGATGTTAAAATTCTCCCCCACTTGAACTAGACTTCGTCCTTGAAGTCGGTCACAGAGAATAGCTCAGGATAATGGTCCCGAATCTTAGCATTCGACTCCCACGTCCACTCGGAGCCTTTCCGATGCTGCCACTGAACTTTTACCAAAGGTATCTCCTTGTTGGGCAAGACCTTCACCCTTTCTTTCCAAAATAGCCACCAGTCTCTCAATATAGTTCAGACACTCATCGACCTGAATATCATCCAACAGAACCACCGCCTCACTGTCCAACACACACTTCCGCAACTGAGAGACATGGAAAGTGTTGTGGATCTAACTGAACTCGCTTGGTAAATCTAATCTGTAAGCTACCTTTCTAACCCTGGAAATCACCCGAAAAGGTCCAATATACCGGGGCCCAATTTCCCCCTCTTCCTGAAGCGTATCACATATTTCCAAGGTGAGACCTTCAGTAATACCATATCGCCGACCTGAAACTCCAACTCGGATCGATGCCAATCGATATAGCTCTTCTTCCGATTCTGAGCGGTCTGCAGTCCCTGCCTGATCTGCTAAATAAGCTCCATGGTCTGGAATATTTTGGTTCTTCCCATGACCCGATGACCAACCTCTCCCCAACATATCGAGGTACGACATCTTCAACCATACAAGAGCTCAAAAGGTGGGGCGCCAATTATGTAGTGATAACTGTTGTTGTAGGAGAACTCCGTAAGAGGTAGATAGGAATCCTAACTCCCACCAACATCAATGACACATGCCCGCAACATATCCTCAAGGGTCTGGATGGTCCACTCTATCTGACCATCGGTCTGTGGATAATAAGCGGTGCTGAAATGTAACCTCGTGCCCAGTTCCTCGTTGAACCTCTGCCAGAACCGGGAAGTAAACCGAACATCTCAGTCTGAAACAATGTAAACCGGAACCCGATGACGAGCAACAATCTCCCGAACATATACATTTCCAACTTCTCGGCTGAAGAGCTCTCCCGGATGGCCAAAAAGTGGGCACTCTTGGTCAATCGATCCACGATGACCCATATAGCATCGAAACCCTTGCCCGTCTTCAGAAATTTAGTGATACAATCGATGGTGATCTGTTCCACTTCCACATAGGAACCTCCAAAGGTTGCAGCTTGCCATGCGACCTTTGATGCTCGGCCTTGACCATCCTACAAGTCAAGAACCTCTCGACATACCAGGATATCTCCTTCTTCATACACGACCACCAGTAGCTCAATCTCAAATCCCGATACATTTTGGTGGCTCCCGGGTATATAGAAAAGCGAGACTTATGAGCATCCTCCAACACTATCTGCCTGATCCCACCTGAAACTGGACCCCAAACCCAACCGCACTGGCTCAACAACCCTCGACTATCGGTGAAAAACCTGTCGATCTCGCCCCTGATCCTCTCATGCTTCCAGTTCTCGTTCCGAACTCCCTCTGCCTGAGCATCCCTGATCAAACCCAAAAGCGGAGAATCAACGGATATCCTCATACACATCTCCCTAGCTGAAGACCCAACCGAATTGTGGCTCAATGCATCCGCTACCATATTCGCTTTACCCAGATGGTAAAGGATCTCGCAGTCATAATCCTTAACCACTTCCAGCCACCTACGCTGCCTCATGTTCAGGTTCGGCTGATCCATAAGATATCTCAAAATCTTGTGATCTGTTTAGACAGTACAATGGACCCTATAAAAATAATGTCTCCAAATCTTGAGGGCAAACACCACTGTCCCCAACTCCAGGTCATGAGTAGGATATCACATTTCATGTGGCTTCAGCTACCGCAAATCATAAGCAATCACTCGTCCTCTCTAAATAAGGACCGCCCCCAAACCGGTGATCGATGCATCACAGAATACCACAAAATCCTCAACTCCCTCAGGAAGGGTCAATAACGGGGCCTCACATAACCTCCACCGAAGAATCAGAAATGCCGACTACTGCTCAGGGCCCCAACGGAAGTCCACCGAATCTTGGAGAAGTCATGAATAAATCTACGATAGTATCCCGCCAAACCCAAGAAACTCATGATCTCTGAGGGAGATTTCGGAACCTCCCACTGCATCACCACCTTGATCTTGGCCGAATCGATCAAAATCCCAACCTGGTTAACGAGATGCCCTAGAAACTGGACCTATCATAGCCAAAAATCACACTTCGAGAACTTGGCATACAGCCGTTCCTGCCTCAATACTCCCAGAAGCTCTTGAAGGTGCTCCTCATGTTGTTCTCTGGTCTTGGAATACACCAAGATATAATCAATGAATACGATAACAAATCGGGTGAGCATCTGCCTGCATACCCGACTCATCAAATCCATAAATACAACAAGCGCACTGGTGAGCCCAAATGGCTTCACCACGAACTCGTAATGCCCATAACGAGTCTGGAACAGGGTCTTCTCCACTTCCTCCTCTTTCACTTTCACTTGATGATACCCGGAGCTCAAATCAATATTGGAGAACCAAGATGCACCCTGCAACTGATCAAATAGGTCATTAATCCACAAAAGGGGATTACGTTTCTTCACCGTTAACTTGTTCAACTCCCGGTAATCAATGCACATCCGGTGTGAACCATCAATCTTCTTGACGAATAGTATCGACGCTCCCCATGGCGATCTGCTCAGTCTGATGAAATGCTTGCCTAACATAAGGATGGCAAAAAAAACCCAAACCCGACGGGGAAACCCGACTCCCAAAGTTTTCGGGTCGGGTCGGGTCACTCTTATTGGGTATCAGGTCCTTATTGGGTATTTTTTTCGGGTTCGGGGCAGGGAGTGGGATGTGTCTGCCCCGACCCACCCCGCCCCGAATATATATATATATATATATATATATATATATATATATATATATATATATATATATATAAATAATATTACACTTCAACCCCTGGAAGAGTAACCCTAAAATCACGCATTCACGCTTCTCTTCTAGGTTCCAGCCGATGCATTCACGCCTTTCTTTCGGTCGATCGTTTTCATCATTCATTTTCATCGAAGTCGAGTACACCATCGTCGATCAATAGCAAGTTGCGACCATCGTCCAGCAAGCAGCGACCAGCAAGCACCGACCCTTCTCTTCTTTAATCGATCTCAAATCATACAACTCTTCTTTCTCTGCGAGCGGCGCCACACACAAGAAAAAATCGCAGGTAATGATATCAATATTATACTCGAAATTGGACCTCTTCTCTTCTTTAATCGATCGCATCCTTTTTTCTCTTCATTCTTTCTTGAAATTGATCATAGGTTCTGTTGATATAGAGTGAAATAACAAGCCACTAGTTGACATTTCACCCTTCAAATGCACTGTTGAAACTGATTTCTTATTGATCTGATTTTGAATTTGAGCTTGTTTGTACTGTTAATCTGATTTTGTGTTAATTTGTACTCTTGAAATCGATTTCTGATTTTTGATTTCGAATTTGAGCTTATGTGAACTGTTAGAATCTGACTTTTTGCTAACTTGTACTCTTGAAACTGATTTTTGATTTTCTTATTTAGAATTTGTGCTTATTTGAACTGTTGAATCTGATTTTTGTGCTGTTGAAACCTGATCTGTTTAGAATTGTTGAATCTGATGTTACATTGGTTGTTATTTTTCAGGAAATATGAATTCAAACAGTCAAAATCATGCTCCAACTGCAAGTAGTCAAGATGTGGGAGGTTCGGGTTTTAATCAACAAAATACTGATTCTGTGGATAAACAAGATGGGACAAATATTAATGATACATTTTTTGATGAAGATGGAGATGAAGTGGTTGGTTCGAAAAGGGCAACACGTTCACCAGCATGGTTTCATTTAAAAAAAATTAAATCGAATGGTGAAGTTAAAGCAAAATGTAACTATTGCTCTAAAGTATTGGGTGCAGATCGCAAGAATGGCACAAAACATTTACTTGCACATTATAAACATTGTATACACAAACCTTTTACAGATATTCGCCAATCTATCTTGGTGCAAGAAAAATAGAAAGTAGATGGTACTACAACGCATGTTTCAAATTATACATTTAATGCTGATACTTCAAGGAAGGATTTTACTGAAATGATTATTGTGCACGAGTATCCGCTTTCAATTGTAGAGCATCATGGATTTAGGAAGTTTGTAGGAGGTCTTCAACCTTTGTTTAAGGTTCCTTGTCGAAACACCATCAAGGGCGACATTAAAAGTATTTATGATTACGAAAGGGATAAAACTATGAGTTTGTTAGCAAAGAATAAAATCAGAATTGCAGTTACTACCGATATGTGGACATCTAATCATAAAAAAAGGGTTTATGGCAATCACAGCACATTTTGTAGATCAAAATTGGAACTTGAAAAGCAGAATTATGAGGTATATTATACTTATTTAACTACAATTTATACAATTTATACATAGTTATTATATATATATATATATATATATATATATATATATATATATATATATATATATTCTTAAACATGTTTATTTACAAGCCTTGTCCGCATACATCTGATGTTCTTCCCGACATACTTTATGTTACTTTGTGTGATTGGAATCTTGATAGGAAAGTGTCAACTCTTACTGTGGATAATTGCACCACAAATGATGCAATTATCAGGATATTATTAGAGAAGCTTCCTCTAAGATCACTAATGATGAATGATGATTTGTTCATATGTGTTGCTGCGCACATATTCTCAATATTGTTGTCCAAGATGGATTATCTCTCTTTAAATTTGAGATTGAGAGAATCAGAGAGAGTGTTGCATTTTGGTCTGCATCACCAAAGAGGGAGCGGAATTTTAAGACAGCAGCAAAACAGTTGGGAATACCATACTCAAAGAAGTTGATACTTGACTGCAAGACGCGATGGAACTCTACATTCTTGATGTTGAGTGTTGCTATAAGCTACAAAGAGGTTTTCGATCGGGTAAAGACAAGAGACCTGAAGTATACACGTTTTCCTACAAACCAGGATTGGGAGTTGGCTAGTGAGATTTATGAAAGATTACAACTTTTTTATGAGGTGACTGTTATGTTCTCTGGTTCAAAGTATCCTACGATTAATATTTTTTTTCTTTGATATGTGAGATTGGGTATTCTTTGCGTGAGTGGACGAAATCTCCTATTGAGGAGATTAGGGAGATGGCTGACCAAATGGTTTCTAAGTTCAATAAGTATTGGTCTGTAATTCATGGGATAATGGGAATGACAGCGGTTTTAGATTCACGATACAAGTTAAATTTTGTGGAGTTACTTTTTCCTGTGTTTTATGGAGAAGAAAAGGCAAAGATTGAATTTCAAAATTTGGAGGGGTTTGTCAAAACTTTGTTTCAAGAGTACGAGTCAAGTAATGCATCTAAAAAAAGCAACAGTCAAGGTATTGTATTCTTCTTATTGTTTATATAATAAATAGAACATTATCTTAAATTATTAATATTTTCATACTAAACATTAGGTGTTTATGGTGGTTCAGTTCCCAGTTTATCTTCATTTGGTTCTAGTATGTCTTCCAATCATCGTGTTGGGTTCAAAAAGGTCTTATCGGATATTGCTTCTATTACTAGAGATGATGATGAATAAGAAGGTATGAGTGAGTTGGATAACTCCTTGAAGGATAAATTGTTGCCTAAAGACATGGAACTTGATTTGTTGGCGTGGTGGAAAACAAATGGGATTAAGTACCTGACACTACAAAGGATAGCTAAAGATATATTAGCTATTCCTGTTTCCACTGTTGACTCAGAATCAACTTTCAACACTAGTGGAAGATTAATAAGTCCTCATCGTAGTCAACTTCATCCAAAGACATTGGAGGCTTTAATGTGTGCTCAAAGTTGGTTGTTGAATGAAATTCGAGGTAGTATACTATTTTATATTAATTATATGAAATTATGAATCTTTTTTGCATATTAATAATATTTTTGTTAAATTGCTTTTATATTTTCTTATATACAACACCTTGTTCTGAAGAGACCGAGGCATATTGTCGTTCTGTTGAATTTGATTATGATGTGGAAGAGGTAAAACGACACTTCTAAGAATATTAATTTATATAGTTTGCATGATTTGGTTTGATTTTGAGTTTGTTTAATATTTTGTAGGAAAACTATAAAGAAAGCGGGACAACAAGTTTGAATGATTTTGTTTGATGTTGAGTTTGTTTTAATGTTAAGTGGTAATGTATTATTATGATGAATTAGTTTTTCATATTTTGTACTTTGGTGTTTTGGTTGGTTGGTTGTTGTTACAATATTAGACTATTGGTAATTTCTATTTGGTTAAATGATTTAAGAACTTATTTGGTATTTTAAGCCTATGCAGCGTCATAATTTATCATTTTGTATTTGTATTTTTTCCTTTTTTTTCTGCCATATTTCGTGTTTTTGGGTCGGGTTTCCGGGTAGTCATCGGGTTTCACGTTTAGGGTCAGGTTCGGAGAAAGTTTCAGCCCCGAAGGGGAGCCCCGATAAGAAACCCGTCGGGTATCGGGTCGGGGTCGGGGACATATTTAGAAATCGGGTTCGGGTTTGGGAAACCATGCCCCGCGCCGAACCCACCCCGTTGCCATTCCTAAGGCATAGGCATAGGCATAGGGCATAGGTAGAGGCATAGGCATAGGCCTTGGTGTAGGCCAAGGCGTAGGCATAGGCATAGGCATAGGCATAGGCATAGGCATAGGCGAAGGCGTAGGCGTAGGCATAGGCATAGGCATAGGCATGGGCATAGGCATGGGCATAGTCATTGGAATAGTCATAGGCATAGGCATAGGCATAGACGTAGGCCTAGGCGTAGGCATAGGCATAGGCATAGGCGAAGACATAGGCATAGGCATAGGCATAGGCATAGGCATAGGCCTAGGCATAAGCATAGGCATAGGAATAGGCATAGGCATAGGCGTAGGCATAGGATAGGCATATGCATAGGCATAGGCATAGGCATAGGCATATGCATAGGGATAGGCATAGGCATAGGCATAGGCGTAGACATAGGCATAGTCATAGGCGTAGGCATAGGCATAGGCATAGGCGTAGACATAGGCATAGGCATAGGTGTAGGCATATGCATAGGCATAGGCGTAGGCATATGCATAGGCATAGGCATAAGACCACACGTTGACCAAAACCCTAAAAGTCAACCAAAAAGTCAACGACAGAGAGTACGCTGCGCGTACCAGCTCCCTACGCTGGGCGTACTCCGCTGCTATACAGATATCAGCGATGCTCGACCCCTACGTTGAGCGCACTAGGATTACGCGCAACGTAAGTCCCAGTTTCACTCTCCTCACATAATTGGTCTTAATCAGTTAAGACCTTGGCTCATATCACAGATCTGGACTCCCTAATATCTCTTAATCCATAAAGTCAGTGACTTTAAGCCTTTGCATGGCTGATTAGATCACAAACACTCAAAACACCCATCCTCTTTCCTCATAAAGCTCATAACTCATGCATGGCTTGCTTCTAACGTCCAAGATTGGACTTTTATGACTTTACTCCATAAAATACACTAAAAGGGGGTTGATCAAGGTCTATGGAGCTCATTATCTCATAAAGTCTCCATCTTTTGGGACACAACCCTAAAATACTCCATAAAAATGCACAAATCAAAATAGTGGGAAAGCTTGAAGCTTTATACCTCTAAGTGAAGCTTTGCACACAGCTAAGCTAAGATCCAAAAGCCTGGACTCTCACTCCTTCTTCACCAAGTCTTCTTCTCCACTTCAAGAACATAAGATTACACTCACAAGCTCTCAAATGCACTCACAAGCTATAAGAACGATGATTTAGGGTTAGGAGGGTTTGGTGTCTGGGAATGGTGGCCATGAATGAGGCCATCATATCCTTTATATAAGGGACTCACCAACAATTAGGGTTTTCATTCTGGGCATAGTACGCCCATCGTACCCTCTGGTACGCCCAGCGTACTAGGTGGTCTCCGCGTCAAATGCACACATATGAGTACCCTGAGCGTACACTCTAGTACGCCCCGCGTACTCATTTACCACCTTTTTCTAAAAAGGGCCAAAATGGACAAATGCTCAAAAGATCAAGGTTTACAAGGTATACCTGGACTTAGGATGTTACAATTCTCCCCCACTAGAATCAGACTTCGCCCTCGAAGTCATGCTCTGCAAAGAACTCTGGATGCTGCTCCCGCATCTCCGACTTCGGCTCCCAAGTCGACTCGGACCCTTTCCGATGCTGCCACTGGACCTGAACCAGGGGCACCTCCTTGTTTCTCAGAACCTTCACCATTTGATCTAAAATCGCGATCGGTCTCTCAATGTAATTCAGGCTCGCATCCACCTGAATGTCCTCTAAGGGTACCACTATGGTCTCATCAGCTACACACTTCCTCAACTGAGATACATGGAAAATGTTATGAATCTAACTCAACTCCGCCGGTAGCTCCAACCGGTAGGCTACTCTGCCTACTCTGGCGGTTACTCTAAAAGGACCGATATATCGGGGCCCCAGCTTGCCCCACTTCCTGAATCGGATCACCCCTTTCCATGGGGATACCTTCAGGAGGACAAAATCTCCGACCTAGAATTCTAGCTCGGATCGTCGCCTGTACGCATAACGTTTCTGGCGACTCTGGGCCGTCAGTAACCTTTGTCTAACCTGCTGAATCTGCTCAGTCGTCTTTAGCACTATCTTAGTGCTACCCATCACTCTCTGACCCACCTCTCCCCAAAAAATAGGAGTCCGACACCTCCTCCCATATAAAAGCTCAAAGGGAGGCATACCAATACTCTAATGGTGGCTGTTGTTGTAGGAAAACTCAGCCAGGGGTAAGTAAGTGTCCCAACTTCCTCCGAAGTCCATGACACAGGCACGGAGCATGTCCTCAAGCGTCTAAATCGTCTGCTCGCTCTGCCCGTCCGTCTGCGGGTGGTACGCAGTACTACAGTGCAAGTGCGTGCCCAACTCCTCATGAAATTTCTTCCAAAATATGGAAGTAAAGCGCACATATCGATCTGACACTATTGAGATCGGCACTCCATGTCGAACTACCACATCTCTCACATAAATCTCGGCCAATCTCTCTGCAAAAGAGCTCTCACTAATAGCAAGGAAGTGAGCACTCTTCGTCAGTCGGTCCACAATCACCCAAATCGCGTCAACTCCACGCGCAGTCCTCGGTAACTTGGTGATAAAATCCATAGAGATATGTTCCCACTTCCACTGGGGAATCTCTAGAGGCTGCAATGGACCATGTGGACGCTGGTGCTCTGCCTTGACCCGACGGCAGGTCAACCATCTCTCAACTACCCAAGCAACATCCCGCTTCATACAGGGCCACCAGTAATCTCTCTTCAGGTCCAAATACATCTTAGTAGCCCCGGGATGGATTGAGAATCTCGACCTATGTGCCTCCTCCATCAGTATACGCCGAGCTCCGCCCATAAAGGGCACCCAAATCCGCCCTCGGAAAGTCATATGCCCTCGGTTATCCGTCGTAAACTCGCACACCTGTCCAATCACTCGCTCCATCTTGGGTTCTCCGGTCTCACGACATCCACCTGAGCCTCTCGAATGGTATCTAAGACTGGAGTCATCACCGTCATCCTCATACATACATCTTGGATCAGAGCACTCTCTGCTCTGTGGCTCTGGGCATCAGCTACCACAGTAGGCTTGCCCGGATGATACAGGATCTCACAGTCATAGTCTTTCACCACATCCAACCATATCCTCTGTCTCATGTTTAGGTTGGGCTGATCCATGAGATACTTCAGGGTCTTGTGGTCTGTGTATATGGTACACCGGACCCCGTACAAATAGTGGCGCCAGATCTTGAGGGCGAACACCACCGCCCCCAGCTCCAGATCGTGGGTGGGATATCTCGTCTCATGAGGCTTCAATTGCCTCGATGCGTATGGTATCACGTGCCTTCTCTGCATCAGCACTGCACCCAACCCGGATATAGATGCATCACAGAAAACCATAAAGTCCTCCACTCCCTCGGGAAGGGCTAACACCGGGGCTTCGCACAATCTCTGGCGAAGAGTCTCAAATGAGGTCTGCTGCTCGGTACCCCAAGTAAAACTAACGCCCTTCCTGGTCAACCTGGTGAGGGGGACGACAATCTTGGAGAAATCTCTGATAAATCTCCGATAATAGCCGGCCAATCCAAGAAAACTACTGTTCTCGGATAGGGATCTCGACACCTCCCATCGCATAACGGCCTCAATCTTGGCCGGGTTGACCAATATCCCATTCTGATTAACGAGATGTCCTAGGAACTGGACCTCTCGTAAGCAGAATTCACACTTAGAGAATTTGTCATACAACCTCTCCGATCTCAAAACTCCAAGAATCTCTCTTAGATGCTCCTCGTGCTGCTCTCTGGATCTCGAATACACCAAGATATCGTCGATGAACACGATCACCGATCGATCCAACATAGGCCTGCACACCCGGTTCATGAGATCCATGAATGCTGCCGGTGTGTTGGTGAGCCCAAAAGGCATCACCACGAACTCGTAATGCCCATAACGTGTCCTAAAGGCTGTCTTCTGGATATCCTCCTCACGGACTCTCATCTGATGATATCCAGACCTCAAATCGATCTTGGAAAACCAAGACGCGCCTTGCAACTGGTCGAACAAATCGTCAATCCTCGGAAGTGGATAACGGTTCTTGACCGTCAGCTTGTTCAACTCCCGGTAGTCAATGCACATCCGGTGTGAACCATCCTTTTTCTTGACAAAAAGGATCGGTGCTCATCACGGCGAGCTACTCGGTCTGATAAATCCTTTCCCCAGCAGCTCCTGGAGCTGTGAGGACAATTCCTGCATCTCTGGCGGCGCAAGGCGATAAGGTGCCTTGGCAATAGGTGCCGCTCTCGGAACCAAATCAATCCGGAACTCCACTTGCCTCTCGCGAGGCACACCCGGTAACACCTCGGGAAGGACATCCGGGAACTCACTCACTATTGGAACCTCGGCGATAGAACTTAGTCTCTCAGTAGCAGCTCGTGTATCCATCACATACGCTAAAAAGCCTCTGCAACCCTGCTGTAGACTCTGCCTTGCTCTGGCAGCCGATTAGAATGCTGACCCAGATCGGGTACCCTCACCATATATTGTAAGCACTCCCCCACTAGGGTCTCCTGTGGTCACCAACTGATGCTCGCAGTCGATTATAGCTCTGTACCGACTCAACCAGTCCATGCCCACAATGACACAAACATCACCCATCTCGATCGGTACCAAATCTATCGGAAACTCAACACCCAAAATCTCGAGCACACATCCCCGTATCATATCAGTAGCAAACACCGCATAATCATCGTCTATAGAAACTCTCAGAGGTCGACTCAACGACTCACGTCGGATACTGATGTGGCGACTAAACGCTAATGATACGAAGGATCGACTCGCACCTGAGTCAAATAACACTAAGGCAGGTACAAAACTCACAAGAAAAGTACCTAAGCATATCACAATATAAGCACAAATAACTCAAAGTAGAATAAATAAATGAATACATACCGGCCACGACATCAGGTGTTGCGTGGACCTCCTCCGCTGTCAGCTGGAAAGCTCTCCCACGAACCTTCGGCGCCTCGGCCTTCACGGGCCGAATCTCGGTAGCTCGTACAGTAGCGGGTGCAGATCCCTGTGCTGATCCCTGTAGCAGCTGGGGGCACTCAGCCTTTCGATGGCCGGTCTGGTTGCAGTGAAAGCAGACTGCAAACCCCTTGGGGCAATCCCTCGCGATATGCCCCTCCTTGCCACACTTGTAGCAAACACCCGCTCGACATGTCCCCTCATGACTCTTGCCGCACTTCCCACAAGTGCGGCCCTTCTGGCCTCCAGATCTCGAATTAGCGGGCTTAGCCTGCTTAGTTGCCGGCTGAGACTGTATCGGTCATCGATCCCTCCCCCGAGACTCCGCCTCCTCCCTGGCAGAGTCTCCAGCTCAATCTCCCTCTTTCGGGCATTTGCCTGAAGCTCAGCAAATGACCGATAGGACGAGTTCGCCACGAACTCTTGAATATCCCTCCTCAGAATGCTCAAATATCGGCTCATACGTGCCTGCTCGGTAGACACGTGCTCAGGGCAGAACAACGCCCTCTCATGGAACATCCTCGTAATCACTGTCACTGACTCTGTCCTCTGCTTGAGGGACAGAAACTCCTGTCCAATCGTTCCCTCTCCACCGGGGGAACATACTCAGCTCGAAACATCGCAGTAAATCTATCCCATGTCACTGCAGTGTGCTCTGCAGGAGTGTAACTGGCTGTCACAAACTTCCACCAGTCCTTCGCTCCCAAGCGAAGCTGGTTCAAAGCGAACTATACCCTCAAGTGCTCCGGACATGAACAAGTGTAGAAACACCCCTCGATATCAGAGATCCATCTCATCACAACAATCGGATCCTGAGTCCCATCAAACTCTGGTGGCTTCGTGCTGCTGAACTCCCGGTACAACAACGAGTCACCCCCTGTGGTCGGGCAGCAGCGACAGCTGCGGTGGCTGCAGCAGCCGCCTTGGTAACAGAAGCATAACGCTCATCAAACGTCTCGATCAAGGTGGTCTTAATAGACCCAAACATCTCCGGGATAGCCTCCTGGATGGCTGCGGCCACTTCGTCATGAATCATCCTGTGAATCTCATCATCGCTAGCTCCACTGCTCTCGGGGTTGTGACGTGTACCCACCATGATGTCTCTGAAACACAACACAAAATAATCAGAGACTCGCTCGACTATACTCACACTCGATCACTCTCCCCCTACTTGTTCCTTAGCATCCTAAGGATTTTTACTTTGACTGCTTACAGATCCGGTGCTTTCAGTAGTATGGGCCCAATACTACCTTCCACACCACATCTGTATTTACCCCAAGTCCTCCTCCTAGGATCCCGATTTCACAAGTACTCTATATATCACAAAGCGCAGACTACTCTCGCAGTAGACCTCGCACAAGCTCATCTAGATGATCTGTGCTAAATACTCATACTCAAAGCAAATCACAGATAGTAGCAACTCCTAGGCTAAGGCATCACAAATCAGGCCACTCTAGTCCTAACATATGAAATACCTATCCTACTCTCTAGCATGCATAATATCTCATAAAATATCTCATGTAAATCTCATAACACAAATGTAAGGGTATTTTGGGAAATCACCGTTCGAGCTCTAGCTGAGTGTACACACTGCTCCAACTCGTTTCTCTTAAATCTTTTCTATTTTTGAAAAACTTATTTCTTTTTTGAAATTTTTTCTCAAATCCTCAGTTTAAGTCCAAACACACCCGGAGGTGCATCTGAATCCCTCAAACCAAGGCTCTGATACCAACTTGTAACGACGTAAATTTTCAAACCAAAATTTTCAATTTAAAATAAACATTTATCACACTAATAAAACCTCAAAATGTCACAATGTCAATCATCAAAACTCATAATCAAAGACTATATATATATATATATATATATATATATATATATATATATATATATATATATATATATATATATATATATATATCAAACTCCAGGATCCTCTAAATCATAACTCAAACTCTGATGTGTGTGTGTACAATCATGCCGGCGCCCTCCCTTGATCCTGAGAAGTACCTGAAACACATAACACATAACACGGTAAGCACGAAGCTTAGTGAGTTCCCCAAAATACCACATACAACACATTAGCCACTCGAGGCTATAACTCTGTAAGAGCCTCCGGTCTATGTGTCTCAGTGGGACCCTCCAGTCCCATGGCTCGTTGGACCCTTTGGTCCGGTCTCAGTGAGGACCCTCCGGTCTCACAGCTCGCTGGACCCTTCGGTCCGGTCTCAGTAACACATAACATAACATATATATATATATATATATATATATATATATATATATATATATATATATATATATATATATATATATATATATATATATATATATATATATCACAGACAAAAGCATAACTTAAGTAAGCACATACGACCCTCTGGTCACACATAAATACCACTCTAGGTAAAGTATAGTGAGAAGACTCACCTCGTAAGAATTGAACAACCTCGAACTCGAATCACCAGTCTAGCCCCCACCTAGCACACACAATAATTATCCCTAATTAATAGCTGCACTCATGAAGTTAGACTAACCCTTCCAAATACTCATAGAAGGGTAAAAGACCATTTTACCCCTTCATGGGCTAATTAGACCACACGTTGACCAAAACCCTAAAAGTCAACCAAGAAGTCAACGACAGAGAGTACGCTGCACATACCATCTCCCTACGCTGGGCGTACTCCGCTGCCATGCAGATATCGGGTATGCTCGACCCCTACGCGACGCGTACTAGGATTACGCCCAACGTAAGTCCCAGTTTCACTCTCCTCACATATTTGGTCTTAATCAGTTAAGACCTTGGCTCATATCACAGATCTGGACTCCCTAATATCTCTTAATCCATAAAGTCAGTGACTTTAAGCCTTTTCATGGCTGATTAGATCACAAACACTCAAAACACCCATCCTCTTTCCTCAAAAAGCTCATAACTCATGTCTGGCTTGCTTCTAACGTCCAAGATTGGATTTTTATGAATTTACTCCACAAAATACACTTAAAAGGGGGTTGATCAAGGTCTCTGGAGCTCATTATCTCATAAAGTATCCATCTTTTGGGACACAACCCTAAAATACTCCATATAAATGCACAAATCAAAAGAGTGGGAAAGCTTGTAGCTTTATACCTCTAAGTGAAGCTTTCCACACAACTAAGCTCAGATCCAAAAGCCTGGACTCTCACTCCTTCTTCACCAAGGCTTCTTCTCCACTTCAAGAACACAAGATTACACTCACAAGCTATAAGAACGATGATTTAGGGTTAGGAGGGTTTGGTGTCTGGGAATGGTGGCCAGGAATGAGGCCATCATATCCTTTATATAGGGGACTCACCAAGGATCAGGGTTTTCATTCTGGGCCTAGTACGCCCAGCGTACCCTCTGGTATGCCCAACGTACTATGTGGTCTCCACGTCAAATGCACACATATGAGTACACTGAGCATACACTCTAGTACGCCCCGCGTACTCATTTACCACCTTTTTCTAAAAAGGAACAAAATGGACAAATGCTCAAAAGATCAAGGTTTACAAGGTATACCTGGACTTGGGATGTTACACATAGCTCCAAACCGGCTCAACCAATCCATGCCCACTATGACATAGACGTCACCCATCGCTATCGACACCAGATCTATCGGAAACTCAACACCGAAAATCTCTAATACCAATCCACGAAATACATCAGTGGCAAAAACCGCATGCTCCTCAGCTATAGAAACCCTCAGTGGTCGACTCAACGCCTCGCGTCTGACACTAATGTGCTGACTAAAGGATAAAGACACGAAATATCGACTCGCACCCGAGTCAAATAACACCAAAGCAGGCACAAAACTCACAAGACAAGTACCTATATACAACACAGTATAATCATAAACAAATCTCAAAATAACATAAATAAGGAGATACGTACCAACAACAACATTAGACGCTGTGCGGACCTCCTCCGCAGTCAGCTGGAATGCTCTCCCACGAGCTCTCAGAGCCTTGGCCTTCCCTGGCCAACCATCAGTAACACGTAAAGCAGCAGGAGCAGAAGCATGGGCTGATCCTTGGGTGAGTTGAGGACACTCGGCCTTCCGGTGGCCCGTCTAGTTGCAGTGAAAGCAAACCGAAAATCCCTTAGCGTGGTCCCTCGCCATATGCTCCTCCTTACCACACTTGTAGCAAATCCCCGCTCGGCAAGACCCTTCATGACTCTTTCCGCACTTTCCACAAGTGCGGCCCTTCTGGCCCCCTACTCTCGAATCAACGGGCTTAGCCTGCTTCGTTGCCGGTTGCGACTGCACTGGTCTCCTGTCCCTCTGTAGCATCCTGTTTTGGAACGTCCGTGATTTGGGTTCGTGGGCTGCAAACCGGGCATGAGGAAGTCTCGGGGTTGCGATGAGTTGCTAGAAGCGTAGGGCATCTCGTCACCTTTCCGTGGGTATGAGGTTCATTGGAATCGGAGTTATATCGAGGAAGCAATGGAAGTTTGAAGTTGTGGCATCATGAGTCCCTTATTTGAGAAAGGTGGCAACTGAGTACGCTGGGCATACATGTATGTACACTTAGCGTACTCATGTGCGTGAAACTGAAGCAGAGTCACCCAATACGTTGGGCGTACTAGGTCCAGAAAGAAACCCTAATATTTTGGAGTGTCCCTATTTAAGGAACATTATATCTTCATATCCAGCCACCATTTCCAGATTTCAACTCTCTCAAAACCCTAATTCCCGTTCTTTAAGCTTGAGTGTCCATTGTGAGCTTATAAGTGTTCTTGTGAGATTTTTGGAGTGAAGAAGGAGCATGGGAGATAATAGAGTTGGAGTCCAGGCTTTGGATCTGAGCCTTTCTGTGGATGAATCATCATTTAAAGGTATAAAGCTCAAAGCTTTCCCACCTTTTGATTTGTGCATGATATGGTCCATTTTAGGGTTTTTGGTCCCAAAGCTTGAAGCTTTATGAGTTGTTGCACTCCAGAGCCTAATGTTTGTCCTTTAAAGTGTTTCTAGTGGAGAGGATCCATAAAAATGAGGTCTTGGACACTAGAATCAAGCCATGCATGAATTATGAGCTTTTTTTTGAGATAAGAGAGTGAGTGTTTTGGGTGTTTGTGACCTTCTCAGCCATGATTTGTGATGCCTTAGCCTAGGAATTTTGCTATCTGTGATGTGCTTTGAGTATGTGCGGAGTAAGAGTATTCAGAAGGAATTTTTTAGAGAGAACTTTGAGTAGAGGAGTAATCTAGGAGAGATACCTAGATGAGCATCTGAGAGAGTAGTTAGATACCCGCGAGGGGTAGAGTTGCTTGAGTTTGGTGATACCTTTTGAGTGTGAGTAGAGCAAGTGGAGTGGTAACCTAGAGTGGTTCTACGTGTTTGTAGAGATTATTTGATGCCCGAATGCTGCTTGCTTCGTGCTTTGTGGAACTCTTGATGATGGGAGTCAGCTACTAATTGAATATGGCGATATTCAGGAGGTAGATGGCTGGCATCATAAGGAGTTCTTCAGCAGCTGATGTCAGAGAAGTGAGGGAACCTAGGAAGAGCCTATGGAGTGTCCTTAGTCAGATGAGTACGCTGATAGAGGAGAGTATTTGCTGGGAAGCGACCAGGTTTAACGGGATTGGTGATCGAGAAGGTTGAGCAGCTACTTAGGAATTCTGGGATTATCCGTGTGGAAAGTATGGGTTGATGTGGCAGATAGTATGGGCCCGTACTACTGAAAGCAGAGGACCCATACTCGATACAGGGAGAATTCTAGTGGTTCTAAGTAGCAGATTGAGAGGTGATCACATGGCTCGAGTACCATAATTCGTGGCTGTTAGTGCTTCTGGTTTTACCAGTTGTCCCGTTGTGGTTGATTAGACTGAGATTAGATGATATAGTGTGGGGCCAGAGGGCCATGTTGAGCAAGTTTTAATAGAGTATACCTTGAGAGGGAAATCGAGTTAGTTTCCGATAGATTTTATTGGTGAGATGCCAGTTGGAGTCGCAAGGCTCAGGGATGAGTAGAGATGATGTTTATTGGAGGATCGAGGTCTGAGTTGAGCCATCAGCTGATGGATGAGACATCACCTTTTGTGGAAATAGTGCGCTGTCCCCGTTTCCTGGGAGAAGCAAAAGGGATAGCGAGTTTCTGGTTTCAGAGTTTGGAGGTAAACCCCGTGGGGGTAGCTTATGGTGATGATCTTTTCACCAGAGTATTTGGGCAGTATGTCTGCTGTGAGGTATTTCTTGTATCATGGAGTAATTGTAGGGACTGGGATGGAAGACACCCAGGAAGGTGCCTTTATGAGTGTGGCATGCTTTTAGCAGCAGTTTCAGGTGGTTAAGAGGAATATATCGGGGTGGTGGCCCTCGTTGTTATGTTGTGTATCGGCTATGAGAGTGAGATCTCGTGCTTTGATGATGATTCCCATGTTGGGAGGCTGGTCGAGGAGTCAGAGACGAGATGACTAGAGGCAGTCACGTTGTGAGGATTTTGAGATTTTTGTCTGAGTTAGGGATATTTGGAGTTGCTTGGTTTCCTTCGGGAAGATCATTGAGTGTTTACGTGGTATGTTCCAAGAGTCAAGTGTGATGTACCTGGTGAAACAGTCTATGGAGTAAATTGTTGGTATGCCGACTGGTGATGGTTCGAACCCTGAATGGGGGAGAACTAGGTATTCACTTGAGAAGATCATCAATTCGTTCAAGTGAGGTTAGAGAACTGATTATGGAGATCTGCAGTGCGGACACATGAAACATGGGATATTGGTGGATGCGGCAAGGTGCGAGGTGGGATGATGTATGAGTATATGCTTAAGGAAGGATGAGAGAATCCACGGCAGGTGGCCGTTGGTCAGAGGATTTATCATGGCTAGAGATTTTTCAGGTTTGCAAATGTCGAGTTTGAGGCGGTTGGGTCGCTGAGTTCAGGGTGCAATAGCTGAGATTTGCGGGTATAGGTATAGATTGTGATCTATACTCCAGAAGGAGTAGCAGTTGAATTGTCAACCAATTTCAGAGTCGGTACGAGTAGTTCGTATCGGCGGTGATCAGGAAAGGGTGGAGCTTCGGATTTTCATCAACGTGCATTCAGTCGTTGGCGATTCCTATGTGTTTCAATTGGGAGATGGGAGTATTTCGAGGTTTCGAGTTGCATAGGTGGAAGATCAGTGGTTAAGGCGAGACTGCGTGAGACGCTGTGATGGTGTACTGAGGTACCCGAGTATGATGTCCTAATTTTTGGTCATGTTAGGACTCGAGTTGTGAGATGGCGAGTGGAGTACCGAGTGAGTTTGTTCCATTGGGAACCCATCAGTTAATTGTCGCCGGAGTGAGACTGTCTAATGGTGTATCTGTGCTGAGACTAGTGCCTGGCCTGCGAGAACTTACATTAGAAGTGGTGGTGCATAAGCTGGGTGGGTGTAAGCACCTATCTATGTTGAGTTGCGGAGCATGAGATGGTGAAATCTGTGTGGTGATGACTTGATGATGAAATTATGGAGGGGGGGGGGGATAAGAGAGCAATGATCTGAGTGGGGAGTATTCGCTTGGGATTATCAGGAGAAACCGTGGAGTGAGCCCATGGTGAGTCAGCGAGCGAGAGAGTGTTGTAAGACTACGGAGAGCCGTAGCATCCATGAGTCAGTGGGAGAGAGTGTCGTGATACTACGGGGAGCCGTAGTATTCACTGGATAGTGGGAGAGTGCTGTGATACTATAGGGAGCCATGGTATTCACTAGTCAGCTAGAGAGTGTCGTGATACTGCAGGGAGCCCTAGTATTCACTGGATAGTGGGAGAGTGCTGTGATACTGCTGGGAGCCGTGGTGTTCACTAGTCAGCTAGAGAGTGTCGTGATACTGCGGGGAGCCGTAGTATTCACTAGTTAGAGAGAGAGTGTTATGATACTGCGGGGAGCCGTAGTATTCACGAGTCAGTAAGAGAGTGTCACAAGACTGCGGGGAGCCGTAGCATTCATGAGTCAGTAAAGGAGCATCTTAAGACTACGGGGGAGACCGTAGCGCTCAGTAGTCGGTAAAGGTGAATACTGTTCAGCGGAGAGTTGTAGTATTCACTAGTCAGAGTATGACGCAGAGGAGTTCTTAGGTGTGGGTAGCCTTACCACTTGAGTCTTCGGGAGCCTGGTTGCCGAACCAGGGGCGAGACGGGGGTCTCCGTGTCGGTTGGGAATTGTTGTATCCCTGGGATGAGGAGGCATTATTGTAATCGGAAGGAATTGAAAAGATGGTGCGTGCATAAATCCGCGAATTTTGGGTCATGGGTTGAGTACCAGATTGGAAATGAGTGGTTCCAATTCTGCTGTTGAATCAGACTCTCGAGCTCGGGTCTGGATCCATTCGAGTATTGAATATGCGAGATGAGGTTTCATATTCATGGATGGGTTTCATTTTGAGGGGGGTATTGACCTCCATCTGATATCTTAGGCCGGAGTGGGTCAGTTTCATTGGTATGAGAAGTACCTCGAGATGCAGGGAACCAGTAGGTGGTAGACGGCAGTGGTCAGAAGTGAGACGATTTCAGGTGGGGTTATAGTATTCGCTTGGGGTAAAGTGAACTTCGTGACTTGTGTGTCACCATGAGCCGAGATAGTTATTGAGAGGTGAAAGTTGGTAAGTCGTTTTATTGGGCGTGCAGTGGGTAACCCTTGGAGGTTCAACTTTTGGGTCGGAGTCGACCTGGTGCTCAGTATTGGAAGGGACAACTGAGAGAAGCTGGGGCTTATGTTTAAGAGTATCAGAGGATCGTTTCGAGCGGAATTAACCGTTTTCTTAATCTGGAGGACAGAGTTTTGAGGATCATTCCTTCAGAATAGTTCTGATAGCTATTCAGGCGGTGGGTCCTTAGTGGGATTTGACCTTTCCGTTCCTCCTGAGTTCGATCGGGATCGATTAGAGAATCAGAGTTGGTAGAGTGTTCGTAGAGTTTGTTATTCGATGAGCGGTTAACATGATGATATTTTGCGAGGATGGTCTGGCAGGGAGACAGACCACTAGAGTTTTTAAGTTCTGGAGAGTCAGACCGAGTGCAGTGGAAGAAGGGTTTGTTTTTCTTCGGGGTTGGGAGTTCCTGTTTGGCCCAGGTGTCTTTGGAGGAGATTTTTGAATGATATGAGGCCCTTTCGGTGGTGCTTCGCGGGTTTTGGGTTCGATCTTTGTGTTGATAAGGAGCGATTTCGAGAGCAAAATCTAATTCAAGTGGGGGAGAATTGTAGCATCCTGTTTCGGATCGTACGTGATTAGGGTTCGTGGGCTACAAACCGGGCATGAGGAAGTCTCGGGGTTGCGACGAGTTACTAGAAGCGTAGGGCATCTCGTCACCTTTCCGTGGGTATGAGGTTCACTGGAATCGGAGTTATTGTTGGATTAGTGTCTAAGTCCATAACTATTTTGGTATGTACTTGACCCGATGGTGCATGGTCCTTTTGGGTTGCCTTCACCAAAGCAACTTGATAGAATGAATTATGGAGAGAGAGGATTAATTATGATTTATTAATATATTATATGAATAATATATTAAAGGAGAAATCATATTGTTTAATTAATATTGGTCAATTCTTAATTAAGAATTAATTTTGTGGCTAAAAGAGATTAATTAAACTTAAGGGACTAGAACTGTCAATTGTGTGATAGTTGAATATTGGGCTATTGGAATCTTTATTAGAGGAGTGGACGAATTCTATGGGGAAACCCATTAGATATCGTCCAAGGCTTCTAAAGGAGGAGTCCATGAGTTGCTTAGGGCCTAAGCAGTCAAATTAGGGTTTCCTTGTTAGATAACCCTAATAGCCTTACTATTTAAGCACCCCTAGGGCACCAAAAGTGTGGCTATCTTATTCCTTAGGGTTTCTAGATGTTTTTGAGTGCCTCTCCTCTTCTCCTTCTTCATCCTCTTGCTCTTGGTGTTTGTGAGCCATTAGAGGAGTGACATTTGTGACTCTAAGATTTTAGAAGCCTATTACTAGAAGGAATAGATTGTTATTGCTACATAACAATCAAAGGTAAGATCTAAACCCTATTCTTATGTTTATATTGATTATCACATGCTAGATCTAGGGTTTATGGCTTTGAATGATTATTTCATGTTTATTAGACAAACTAGATCCAAAGCTTTAGGGTTTGCATGTACACCATAGGAATGTTGTAGTGCTCAAAACCCATCAGTGGTATCAGAGCCTAGGGCTGTTTGTTAATGAATTTGATGCTTATTTGATCGAATATTGCCTGAAAATCGATTTTTTTGAGGTTCTGACTGCTTGACTCGCTGAGTCACTTGGTGAACTCGCCGAGTCGGCTGTACTCGACGAGTCCAGGCCTGGACTCGACGAGTCAAAGGGTCTGGCAGCGTTTTCTCGCGATTTACTTGCTGTTTTGGCTTGGGATACTTACCATAAACGTGTTTAATTAGTAAAATCCGTTTTTATTGATTTTGGGTGAATCTCCTTTCCAAAATAGTAGATAATTGCCATTTAATCAAATATTTGTTGCCTTATAAGATAATGTTTAATTATTTTAGTTATTTGGTGAATTATCTTGCAAGTAATTGGACTAGGTCAAAATTAGATAACCAAATTAATTGTTAATTGCCTTATTTCAATTGTTGATCTAGAATGTTCTTGATAAAGTTTGGAAAAGTTTCAATTTTTCACCCTTTAGGTTTTACAGTTTAAATTTGAACCTTAAAAGTTTTAGTTTTGAAATTTAAATAGTTAAACCCTAATGTTTTGAAATGTTTCAAAACTTGCCCTCAAGCTTTGGAATTTAAATTTTTTGATTAAAAGTTTAATTTTTGAAATTTTAAATTCTAAAACCCTAGTTTTGAAAAAGTTCAAATTACACCCTTATGGTTTTATTAAGTTAATTAAAGGTATAATTAAAAGAAAGTTAATAAATCCATTTTGATATGGTTTATATTTAATTTAAATTAAAAGTGTAATTTATAAAATTAAACCACCTAGTATTTTAAAAGTGTAAAATACACCCTATACTATATATATAATTAAAATTCCAATATTATATATGTATAACTTAAACTGCTAGTCTTACCGTTAGTAGGCCTCATTCACGAAGCTGGTCTATAAGGGGTGTTTAAGGAAATTGCCTATAAAATGGCGATTGAATGGGTATCTACTCTTACCCACCGCACTCTTGACTAGTGGAGGGTCGTTAGCCGAACGGGTAGGATAGGGCAAACCCCTCTCCTCATTAAAAGTATAATGAATAAAGTAACTAAATGTTTTACTAAAATCCCAAATCTTAGTTACTTTAGGAAAAAGTGAAATTGATGCAATTCCATGGAATTACACTTTGTACCCTTGTCGAGACAATTAGTGGAGCGTGTGTTGTTAACCGGCACACTAAGTTGGGTTTGGCATTGGTAGCGAAGGACGACTCGATGTTTGTCATAGATCGATGGAGCGTGTGTGGTTAACCGGCACGTCGATTAGGTGATTGTAACATTGAGGGCACCACATACATTCGCATGGTTATTCACACCTTATTTGTGATCCTCGACATCCCAGTCACAAATGAAGGGCATAATCGAGATTAAACATGACATTGAAAAGTTCAATGAATCTCAAAAGATCTAGGAGTTTCAGTTCATTTAAAACTTAAACCTTCTTTTCGTTTTTCATGGTGGAAATTGGTAAATCGTCATTTACCTACCTTCAAATGTTCTGCGAGTTGGATTACGGCATCCCTCTTCCAATTTGTAGGATATTGTGTTGGGTCCTAGCCTTAATATCTCATTTGGGTGTTTTATTAAGGACTCAATCAACTAAACTTGAATTTTCTCCCGTTTCAGAGATGTCAAAGTCTGACAACTATGGTCTTCCTAAATCCGTTGGAAAAAAAGTTTTCCATGTGAAGATGATGTTCCACGATTGTATTGTGGAAATGGAAATCATGCTTCATTTCCTCCACCTCCTCCAATAATTCTCTCTGACCCACGTGTTCGAAGACTTGAAAAGTTCAAGGTCATTCAAGCCCTATTGGCAAAAGACATGAAAATGGAAAGTCTATATGTGCTCATGTCTTAGATAAAAGGTTACATATTGATAGATTGGGATTGTTAGGTGTCGATGTTTAAAGTAAGTTGGCTGTTGACTTGGTTCTTAAGTCACTTCCAGAATCATATGGTAAGAGAGTACTATATGATGGACCGCGACATGACCCTTATTGATTTGACTTATTTGCTTATTGCTGCTAAATCAGAAATGATTTGGCACACCAGTCAGCAAATTTGTCTGGTAAATCAATATACCAACCTTCTATGGGCAATGGCAACATTGGAAGTCCAGAAAAGTTTTCTCTACGCAAGAGAAAAGCTGAGTCTGAGATAGTCCCGTGTACCATTCCATAAGAATCCATGTGTTTCTACTGCCAAAAGAAGGGGCATTGGTTACGAAGCTGCCCTGACTACCTGAGAGATCTAAGAGATGGGAGAGCCAAGATGTATGACTCTGCATCAGGTAAAATCCACTATCTAACTCTATTAAGTTCCTTTTTTGATTCTTGATACATGATGTGATAAGATTACATTTGGTGTTTTGTAGAATCGAAGAAAAAGGAAGCTTAAAAGGAAAGAAGTGAGCTAAATCTGATCATGAAGAAGTGGATCTTGATCGCATGATTCAAAGATCGGATTATTTTAGCTACTACTTTAGAGTTAGGATAGATTGCTAAATAATATTTGCATAGTTTTTCATTTGTAATCGCGTTGTAAGGACAATATTTTTCCGCAATAAAATAAATTTTGATTTATCTTATTTATGTTTCCTTGCGATGGATTTTATGAAAAATTGGTGTTTGAATGGTTCTATTGTTAGCAATATTGTGAATGGATTTGATTCTTAGTTATGTTATTTGTGGAAATGTCATAAAGTTACCAAATGAGGAAAGTTTCTCATCCCCCAAGTTTCAATTGGACAGAAACTTGGAATCATGCAACTGGTATTGTGTGATGAATGAAAACCTTCGTATTTGGGAAATTGAAACTAATTCTTTGTTTGCATAAGTATGTGAGTCAAGTGAAGGACTAGGAGGTCTGGTACACAGTGTTGTGCACTGGTCAAGTCCACCACAAAGAACGATAAGTTTATTCGTCATGATTTACTAAAAGTCTAGTAAACGTGATTATGCTTACAGGATTAAGTGTAATTCTGAATCATTGAAAAGTTTTAATGAATAGCAGAACGAATAAGAAGAATCAATTAGGCAGAAAGATAAAAGTTTCTCCAATCTAAGAAGAAGGGAGAGTACTTTTGTATCATGTTTCATGATCGTCTTGGTTATTGTAGGAACCATATTACAATTCATCCTCTAAGGATACCTTAGTGCACTAGTTTGGCTAAGAAGAGGAATGGTGAATTGTAGAAATGGTTAAGTCAATAAGATGTATCATACTTCGTTCCAATATCAAGTCTTAGAGTCATACTCCAAGACTGTGAATTGAGTGACATAATCTTAAGTAGGAATGTTCTACATTTGCACATTTTGGTAAGTTGTGATGTCTTGGATAAGACAAAGACCAGCTAATACCAAATTGTGTGTAGGTTTGTCTTGATAAGGACATACACTGACTCTTGAATATTTGTTTTGTCAAGAAATGTTTCTCGACAAGAGAATCTTATATGTCAAGAGGTCAGTGGGAGTCTAAAGATCTTGGAAAGTTTCAAGAACAAATCAAGAAGTCAACCTCTTAAACACTAGCACACGACTTGAGGATTGTAACCTATCGTGTTGACAAAATTTTATTTCTGTGCCAATCCAGTTGAGTGATTATGCATATGAGTTCTACGAGTTCTCAATTGAATGCATAAGGGCAAACACCTTGATCAATGAAAGTACATTGACTGGCATAGGTGAGCTGCTAAATAACTTGGAAGAAATGGTGGGACCCTTGATGGCAAGAAATTAAGAATGAACAAGTTCTGTCCATAAGAGGTTGAATTTGTCGCAAACATTATCTTACGATTATGCTTATGACAAATTTGCATGGATAGAAACACATGCACCATAAAATCTAAGTGTCATAAGGTTTCTCTCCTTCATGAAAATGATTGTGAGGAAACGCTTTCACTAAGAGAGATTTTAAGGAGATAGCGATTATGTAAATTGCATTCTCAAATTCGATTATGATTACGACATCCCTTTTCATAGTTCGAATTGTGAGATTTGGCAATTAGTTTGAACAATCGAGACTTATTGCTATAAGTTCTGGAATTGTTTAGACACACATGTGAGCTGTCTAAAGTAGGGTGTATGAGTTTGAGATGCTTAGATAAAAGCTTATCAAAGCATATCGTATTAGAAACAATGAACTTTGGAAGTCAATAAGTATTGTTTTCTAGAAGTTTAGCTGGTTTCTGAATACGTGTCAAAGCTAGTGGGAGCATAAATGTTATGCTAGTATGGATATAATCATCATGTTAGTGGGAGCATGATTATTATTGCAAGTTAGCAATATTAATTATAGAAAACAAAAGTTTCACTTTGCAAAGTTGCATAGGTTGAAAAGTTGTTTTGCTATAATTAAGGGAGAGAATGTTATACTTCGTTTCAAATCTAAAGGTTTAGATCGAGAAATTTTACTCAAATTTAGTCAAAAAGATATATGGATGTTATGTTGAAAGGATTCAACGTAAGAGAATTCTATATATGGAAATATTTGTTGCGTTCTCACACTCGATTATGATTACGACATCCATTTTCATAGTTCGATCGTTCTAAAATTTTCCGAATGCCTAGGGCATTAAGAGGGAAAGAGGACTAGAATTGGATTTGACTGAATTAGTTAAACAACTGTCAAGGATAATCTAAAGTTCGCCAAGGATTGGTCGCTTGTGAACAGTTGGAAGTATAGTAATGGAAGGACCATATTGACATTATTATTATTAGATATGATTCTATTAATAATGAGTTGTCATATGGCAAATATGGAAATGTTTCCTTATTGGGAGTTGGACGTTAAGAGTTTATGTGTAGATTAGAAAAACTTTTATGCAAGAAGGATGAATGTACTTTGAATTCGAGACTTCATGTATATGGAATTGTCTTGTAACAAACTCCAATAGAGCTTTTTGTAATTTCATTGGCCGAGTCTTGATGACTTTTCTGCCGTGATATTACGAAAGGACCGTTGTATAAAGTGTTAGAATCTAACATATTCTATAAGTGGCAAGAATTTGGTATTCTTACACTTGTGGTAAGGATTGGGAATTGTAAATTGAGTGTGATTGAAAATGTTATTCAATTATACTATTTCACAAAGTTAGGACCATAAGTAAACATAGTGTGCATGCTAAGAGCATGGGACAATTGTCGTTATAATTCAAGTAAAAAGTTGATTACCCGAAACAACAAATAATGAGTAATCAATATGGTGATTAAATAAAAGTGTTTTATTTATACTCAAAAGTTTGGGGCTATATAAGATTAGTATTATTCTTGTGTTTCAATTTGCATGTTTTGACTTCCTAAATAATTGAGTTATTTGAGAATAATCGAATTATTTGAACGTTCCACAGTCGCTCATACTTTGGGAGTAAGTATGAAAGAAGATTGTCATGAATTGGTGTGTAGATTGTCTAAAGTGTATTAGACATAGCAAAAGTTTGCTACAACGTTTATGAGTGCTTATGAATATGATTTGAGCATTGGATTAAACCCACGCTCACTTAGATCGCTTCATGGATTTTATCACGAGTGATTGGTGAGACGATAATATCTTATATTCTTGAAACCGAGATGTGTGAGTTGTATCTTGCGAGTCGGTTACACATTGATAATATGTAAACACACCAGTAACTTGGTGTTATAAAACGTATTGTTGTGTGTGATTTGGTGAGTGAGTACAAGCGAGCATTGAATCGAAGTTTATCCGTTCCTTTTACCCTAAGTGGGATAAAAACAATATCTGTGGGCCCCTCGATGATTTAGTGATGACAAAGGAAAGTGCTCGGCCGGGCCAGGACTGATTTGATTTGTTCAATTAGTCAGTTGTCATAAATCAGAAATCGGGAAACGACACATAGACTGAGAGAATGATTTCAATCCATGTCTCACGTCTATACGATATCTAGAATGGAGGAATATATGATCCCTTATCTAAAGGACGCGTATCTGATAAGATCAGAGTTGACAGCGGCTTTTGAAAGCTACGATTGCGGATCAGGATCTAAAGTCATACGCAGAATAGTTATTAGACTTATCCAAGTGGGAGACTGTTGGATTAGTGTCTAAGTCCATAACTATCTTGGTATGTACTTGACCCGATGGTGCATGGTCCTTTTGGGTTGCCTTCACCAAAGCAACTTGATAAGATGAATTATGGAGAGAGAGGATTAATTATGATTTATTAATATATTATATGAATAATATATTAAAGGAGAAATCATATTGTTTAATTAATATTGGTCAATAATTAATTAAGAATTAATTTTGTGGCTAAAAGAGATTAATTAAACTTAAGGGACTAGAACTGTCAATTGTGTGATAGTTGAATATTGGGCTATTGGACTCTTTATTAGAGGAGTGGACGAATTCTATGGGGAAACCCATTAGAAATCGTCCAAGGCTTCTAAAGGAGGAGTCCATGAGTTGCTTAGGGCCTAAGCAGTCAAATTAGGGTTTCCTTGTTAGATAACCCTAATAGCCTTACTATTTAAGCACCCCTAGGGCACCAAAAACGTGGCTATCTTATTCCTTAGGGTTTCTATATGTTTTTGTGTGCCTCTCCTCTTCTCCTTCTTCATCCTCTTACTCTTGGTGTTTGTGAGCCATTAGAGGAGTGACATTTGTGACTCTAAGCTTTTAGAAGCCTATTACTAGAAGGAATAGATTGTTATTGCTACATAACAATCAAAGGTAAGATCTAAACCCTATTCTTATGTTTATATTGATTATCACATGCTAGATCTAGGGTTTATGGCTTTGGATGATTATTGCATGTTCATTAGACAAACTAGATCCAAAGCTTTAGGGTTTGCATGTACACCATAGGAATGTTGTAGTGCTCAAAACCCATCAGTTATATCGAGGAAGCGATGGAAGTTTGAAGTTGTGGCATGATGAGTCCCTTAATTGAGAAAGGTGGCAACTGAGTACGCTGGGCGTACATGTGTGTACGCTTAGCGTACTCATGTGCGTGAAATTGAACCGGAGTCACCCAGTACGCTGGGGGTACTAGGTCCAGAAAGAAACCCTAATATTTTGGAGTGTCCCTATTTAAGGAACATTATGTTTTCATATCCAGCCACCATTTCCAGATTTCAACTCTCTCAAAACCCTAATTCCCGTTCTTTGAGCTTGAGTGTCCATTGTGAGCTTATAAGTGGTCTTGTGAGATTTTTGGAGTGAAGAAGGATTGTGGAAGAGAATAGAGTTGGAGTCCAGGCTTTGGATCTGAGATTTTCTGTGGATGGAGCATCATTTAAAGGTATAAAGCCCAAAGCTTTCCCATCCTTTTGATTTGTGCATGATATGGTCCATTTTAGGTTTTTTGGTCCCAAAGCTTGAAGCTTTATGAGTTGTTGCACTCCAGAGCCTAATGTTTGTCCTTTAAAGTGTTTCTAGTGGAGAGGATCCATAAAAATGAGGTCTTGGACGTTGGAATCAAGCCATGCATGAATTATGAGCTTTTTTTGAGATAAGGGAGTGAGTGTTTTGGGTGTTTGTGACCTTCTCAGCCATGCAAAGGCCTAAAGTCACTGACTCTATGGAGTAAGAGCCACAAGGGAGTCCAGATCTGGAATTTAAGTTGATGTCTTAACTGATTAAGACCAAATGAGTAGAAAGAGTGAATATGGGGAGTACGCTGAGCGTAATTCCTGTACGCCCAGCATACTGTCCCAGTGTCCCTGATGGCTAATCTGGATTCGTGAGTACGTTGAGCGTACCAAGAGAGGTACGCACCGCGTAACCTCACTAGGGACTTTTGGGCTAAGTCTCATTTTGGGCCTTAAGTGTTGGGCCTGGAGTTTGGGCTTGTTGCAATAGAGTTTCGGACCAGAGGATTATTTATATGTGCTTTGGGGCCTTAAGTTGGGCTTGCCATTTAGATTTGAGAGTTGGGCCTCGGGAGAGCCCATTTATTATTGGGCCTTGGTAGGCCCAATGAGTTTTAGGCTATTGATGGGCTGGTTAGTGGAGTACCTTTAGACCTAATTAGTGAGAGTTTAGACTTAGTTCCTAATTGGGTTAATTACGGATTTGGCTCAGAGTTAGAGGCTGATGCGTAGCAGCAACATTTATAGGGGCTACTCATCATCTGAGGTGAGTCTTCTCACTATACTTACCTAGTGTGGTAACCTTTGTGTGACCGGAGGGTCTTATGTGCTTATATTGAGTATTGTGGTATTATGCATTTTGTCTGTGTGATATATATATATATATATATATATATATATATATATATATATATATATATATATATATATATATATATATATATATATATATATATATATGCTATACTATGAGTTACAGAGTTAGGGTCAGAGGGTCCACAGAGTTAGGACCGGAGGATCCATCAGAGTTGTGGTACAAGAGGGTCCCACTGAGACACATTGACCGGAGGGTCTTACAGGGTTATAGCCTCGTGTGGCTAATGAGTTGTATGTGGATTTTGGGGAAATCACTAAGCTTCGTGCTTACCATGTTATGTGATATGTGTTTCAGGTTTTTCTCAGGATCGCGGGAAGGTGCCGACTTGATTGTACACACCAGAGAAAGAGTTATGTTTCGAGGATCCTGGATTATTAATCAAACAATTATGGAGTTGCGTTGTAAATTAAATAAATGAGATTTTGTGAAATGTGTTATGAGAATTATGTGATTTCTAAAATGAAAAATTTATTTGAAAATTTACGGTGTTACACCTGCCCCTGCTGCTTTCCCTCCTCCCTGGTCTGAATCTCCAGCTCAATCTCTCTCCTCCTGGCATTGGTCTGCAACTCAGCCAATGTCCGATAAGACGAGTTCGCCATGAACTCCCGAATATCTCTCCTCAGGATGCTCAAATACCGGCTCACACATGCCTGCTCAATAGACACGTGCTCATGGCAGAACAACGCCCTCTCATAAAACATCCTCGTAATCTTTGTCACTGATTCTGTCTTCTGCTTGAGAGACAGAAACTCTTGGGCCAAACGTTACCTCTCCACTGGGGGAAGATACTCATCTCTGAACAGCTGGGTAAACCTCTCCCAAGTCACTGCAACATGATCTGCAGGAGTAAATTAAGTCATCACAAACTTCCACCAGTCCTTCGCTCCCACGCGAAGCTGGTTCAACGCAAACCGAACTCTCAAATGCTACGGGCATGAACACGTATATAAACACCCCTCAATGTCAGAGATCCACCTCATGGCAGTAATCGGGTCCTGTGTCCCATCAAACTCTGGTGGCTTCATGTTGTTGAACTCTCGAAACAACAATGAGTAACCTCCATGTGGCCTAGCAACAGCTATGGCCGCAGTGGCTACGGCAACAACAACCTCCGTGACAGCATCATATCGCTCATCAAATGTCTCAATCAGCACGGTCTTAATATACCTGAACATCTCTGGTATGGCCTACATGATCGCTGCGGCCACCTCCTTCGTGATGATCCTGCAGATCTCCTCGTCACTGGTACCACTGCCCCTGGGTTGTTGCGGGTAACCACCATAGTGTCTCTGAAACACAAACAAAAAATCATCATAGACTAGCTCAAACACACACACACACACTCGGTTACCCACCCCTACATGCTCCTTAGCATCCTAAGATTCTTACTTGGGTCGCATACATATCTGATGCTTTCAGTAGTACGGGCCCAATACTACCTTGCACACCAACCTATAGTCGCCCCAAGTCCTCCTAGGATCCTAATTCACAAGTACCATATCCCTCACGGATATCAAACTACTATCTCAGTAGACTCCTTAAATGCTCATCTAGGTATCTCTCCTAGATTACTCCTCGACTCAAGGCTCTTTCTAAAAGATTCCTTTTAGGTACTCCTACTCAGCACATACACATAGCAAATAGAAGATAGTATCAATCAATAGCATACCCTAGGCTAAGGCATCATGAATCAGGAAACTCTAGTCCTAAATTCCTGGAATACCTAGCCTATCCTCTACCATGCAGCTCTAATATCACATAAGTATCTCATAATATAAACAAGTAATGGTATTTTGGGAAATCACCGTTCGGGCTCTAGCTGATTGTACATACTGCTCCGTCTCGTTTTCTCTTTAAAAATATTACTCATTTTAGAAAAATCATTTCTTTTTAGAAAATTCTCAAATCCTCAGTTTAAGTCCAGATATACCCGAGAGTACATCCGAATCCCTCAAACCAAGGCTCTGATACCAACTTGTAACACTCTAAATTTCCAAACAAATTTTTTTTCATTTTTAAAAACATATAAAACCCAATATCACTTTCTCAAAAACTCAAATGTATAAATTGTTCAAAACACAAGACCACAAAATGTTTGATAATATCCCAGAATCCTCAAAAAACATAATCTCAAACTGGTGTGTACAATCAAGCCAATGCCTTCCCGCAATCCTGAGAGGTACCTGAAACACATTTCACACAACACTGTAAGCACGAAGCTTAGTGAGTTCCAAATAGTAAGCCTCTCATGGATACAACTCGGCATGGACCCTCCGGTCAATAGTGAAAAAGATAATTAACGTTATCTCAGGTGGTTCTAACATCTGTGGTGCCAAAACAGGATCTCCACCCTCCGACGCTAAGTGAGTTCCACATCACAGGATCCCGGAGAAACCAGGATCTCCACCCTCCGACGCTAAGATAATTAACGTTATCTCAGGTAGTTCTAACATCTGTGGTGCCAAAACAGAAAAGGAGGACAGACGACGAAAGAATACCATGGTCAATAGTGAAAAAGAAATCACATGACCGACATAGAAGGAATTCAGGACCCTCACCATGACGGACATGTGATAACACTGTACACGGCCAACCATTTCGTCAGAAGGATCCTCGTTGATGGAGGATCCTCGGTCAATATCGTACTCCTAGACACGCTGAAGATAATGAACATCCCAGAATCAGAGATAGTCAGAAGATCCTCAGTCCTCATAGGATTTAGCGGGGAAACAAAACACACAATTGTAGAAGTAAAGCTACCAATATACATAGAAGGGGTAAACTCTATACAAAATTTTTGTGTTATTGACACCTTATCTTCTTATCACGTGATACTAGGTAGACCATGGATCCACGAGATGAAAGCGGTTCCATCAACATACCATCAGTGTGTGAAGTTGCCCACTCCATGGGGAACAATGAAGATCATGGGAGATCAACAAGAATCGAAAGAATGCTACAAAACCTCTATGAAATCTGCGACCAAACCCCAATAAGCATAGCAATTAAGGCAGGGGGCACGACATGTTCTAGAGACAAAGCAACATGATGTAAAGTAAGTGCCCCTAGGTATTGAGGATCCCGAAGCTAAAGTCCTCATAGGATCCTCAATGCCTGAGCAGATCGAGCAGGATCTACTGGATTTCTTAAGAACCAGAAGCAAGACATTCACATGGAAACACGAAGACATGACAGGTAAAGACAAGAGTAGTATGTCAGAACCCGAAATTTCTAACTTATATATTCTTCATTTTTATCAAGTTAGCCTCATTTTTGCTATTTTCTAATGAAGTTTTGGGTCTATATAAGTACATTAGACTTAGTATAATCAAGATATAAGTCTTAGGAAGGGTTAGAATGTGTGTAGCATCACAAAATCGGGCCAAACACACTAAACAAGGTGTGTGCGGCCGCACACCCGAGTGTGCGGCCAGCCAGCCGCACATAGCCGACCGCACACCCTCCTAGCCTCACACTCCAGCCTATATAAAGGCTCCTAAGTCAACCTTACACCCTTTTCCCACTCCTTCAAAGCTGGAACATTTTCTCTCTAGAGTTCTTCAAGTTTTCTTCTCCAATCGGCAATACAAGTGAGTAAACATCCCTAGATCATTACTACAACACCTTAGAAAGCTTTTCACTCGAGTTTGATCCATGAAATCATCGTTCTAAGATGATCTTCATGTGTGTACGGCCACACACACATCGTGTGTGGTCGCACACACATCTTTTGGTCCTAAAATGGACTTAAACACTCCTTTAAGCATAGCAACAGCCAAAACACCTTCTTAGGATCATCCCCTAGCCTTGGAAAATCGATTTGGACATCTTTAGGTGGGAGTGTACGGCTGCACACAGGCCTGGCCGCACACTCTGGCCGTACACAGGCCTGGCCGCACACTCTGGCCGCACACCTGGCCGCACACTCACAAAGGTTGAGTTTGGTGGCCTTACACTCAAATCTAAGTCCCTACACTCATTTATGGACTTCAAGGGGTGTTTGTAACACTTGATTCTAGGTGTTTTCATGTCCCTAAGGCGTGTCCAAGTGTCTATTAGTGGTTATATACCCTAAGTGTATTTATTTATGTGCTATTACATGAAAATAGGATTCGTTTGTGCTCAAGACTTCAATTGGCACCCGACGATCCTATATCGACCTTTCATTCGAGTTACTCACTGCAGGTGAGTTCATACCCCTTAATCAAACTTTTAAATGATTTTAAATGCTTTTATGGGGGGGGGGGAATACAAGTTGAATAGTTCTAGTTATTGCTTTAATCACATGTGATTAATAACTAGAACAAACATAAAGATTTACTACTGCTTTCAAATTGCTATCAAACTTATGGATTTTCAAGTGTTACAAACCTTTTATTTAACTCTTTAAATGTTAAAGCTGCTTTTAAACTCTTTTGAACTTTCAATATTTTCGAACTCATATGTACACCCATATATTTATATAAGTAAGACTTGAAGGACTTAGGACTCATAGCTCACCTTACTTCCTGTTCCTTGTTTGGTTGTGGACTTAGGGTATCTTGTTGTTTGTCCGAAGGTCGTTGAATTCTTAGTTATATATCATATATATATGTATTGGATATAAAAGCTTTCACTTCAGTTCAGTACCTTTGTGTAACAAAGGCATCCAAACAAACTTACTATTTAACTATAATAGGTATAGTTTAGGAGTATACTACTCACTATCTCTAATACTATGAAACATACAAGGAGTCAGTTCATACATGAGTCAATACATACTGTAAACAACACATACACTACACTATATAACTAATACATACTATTCATACACACTAAACTCTATACTAAAGAACCCACTATGATGAGGATCAGGAGAGAACATACACTACACTAGTACAAGGAATACATACACACTATAACTTAAATGTGAGGCACTACTTCGGGGCATGGCAACTCTTTCATGGCTCGACTTGTAACCAGAGTCTTCTGAAGGAAGAGCATGAATTCGTGTATAGATCTATACTGGACTGACCGTCCTACACCTTGCTGCTAGGTACAGTGGGACCTACAGGTCTTCGGGTGATGAATGTCATACCATCTCGACGTCTTCGAGCGTCATGTTTTACTAAGGTCGATCAAGTATGGTTACAATTATATCACATTATACCTAAAATTAACAATTGGTTTAAGGTAGTTAATACAACAGTAGTCACTATGGTATAATACTACAGTACTTCGTTAATTTCCCATTACACTTACTTTGGGATTTTTCTCACATAAACAGTAATACAAGAACTATATTTTATCAAATGATAGTCACATTTGGGAGAAATACTCACTTTTAAAATGAACAAACATACAACATTTGATGCCTTGGTAGAAGGCTACTTTTAGTAGAAAACATAGGGTTTTCTAGGAGATACAAACCTTTTACAAACAATTACTACCAACATGTTTACAAACTTACATATCAAACATGTACAAACATTTTCATGCAAGAGATGACACTAAAATACTTATGAACTCACCAGCTTTATTGCTGATAACCTCTTTCAAAATAACTTGTATTCTCAGGTCATCAGTAGACAGGTACAGAGACTAGCTTTTGAGAAGATGGAGCACTTTTCAAGACCCATCTTATTTTGATTCATATTTTTGGTGTCTTATAAACTGTACAGAACACGCTTGTATCAAAATTATTCTATTAATACAATGGATGTGGTTGCTTGTTTACTATTATGCTTTGTTGTGATACTATACATGACGTCCTCCGCCCCAGAACGTTTCCGCCGTTCCGGTTTTGGGGTGTGACAGATTGGTATCAGAGCTTTGTTTATAGTGAATCGAGTATATCAACCCATAAAAGATATACAAACTATAAACACAACGGGATTAAAATACTCTGACCAAGAGTTTATACTCTTAAATAATAAAATATTTAACCAAGTATACATACCTGCATTCATACTAAAATCGGTGTCACTAGGACAAAACAAAAAGTATTACGATTGTTGGGCAACACAATTAGACTTAGAGACATATGGTCAACCCTGGGAAGATATAGCCTGATCAACTATATTATCCGAGGAGTGACTAGCATATGCCTAAGGGTGGTTGTGAAGTTGCAACAAGTCTAAAAACTTACCAACAATAGGAGTATTTTGAACATAACATAAACTTAAAATACTATAGGAGTATTTTGTGTTACTATAATTTACTTATGTGCAAACTAAAAAGGTCTTTATCAGTAGGTCAATAGTTGCTAAGTGAATACACTGAGGCTATATGTATCTAGGATGTCATAGACTTAGAATCCGTGATCTTTGCTTTACTCCCTGTTCCTTGTTTGGTTGTGGGTTTAGAGTTAGGGTCACTTATTCGAAGGTCTATCCTGTTTTGAGTACATATAACTGGTATGCACTTAACAAGTATTGAAGTAACTGATAAAGATCATCTTATAAATATCATCATTAGTACGTCTATTAACCATTCTTTTCCCCCATTCTCGCATAGATAACATGGCTGGCTTCCATCTCCCCGACGATCCGTACTATCCCAACCAAGGAAATGGTGGGTGGCTCGGCAATGAGCCCGAAGACGATCACCTAATCCCTTTGGATGATCACCATGCAGAAGGCTTTTCGGATAGCTCTGACTCCGACCCAGAGGTTAACAACCTACCCCCAGTAGCTCCAAACCCTAACCAACGCCCAGCTTTTCGAGGCCCGACACCTTTATGGGTGGAGAGTTTGGAGGCTTGGAGTCAGGAGCTAGACCAACCCATCCCCTACAATGGAGACCAAGATTTCTACGATGTGAGCGAAGGAAGCACTGCGGACAGAGTCCTGCCTATTCTAGTCCGCAGGGTTGCTCGAAACGAGATCCAGGGGAGAACCGCCCTTAACCGAACCATGGAGCTAGTCACCAACGCAAGGATGAGTAACATCAACATCCGCCATTTGGAAGATGCTAATGAAAGAACTCGAAGTGACCGCGAGTCTCTACTTCAGGCATTAGCTGAGACTAGGGCGGAAGTCATAGAGCATCGCGTACGCCAACGAGTGTACGAGCGGCGCCTACTCGACATGGAACGCCAACTGGCAGACCTGAGGGTCCGCCCGAGGAATAACCGCCGCCGGTAGAAGATGTCGACTCACCTTTCTCTTTTGGTTAAGGAATAGTCTTTCTTTTCCCTGCTCTATGGAGCACTTGTCTGTAAAATATTCCTAGCTTTTAAAAGTACTCTAACTAAACTTCTAAACTGTCAACCTTTTTCCCTTATGGTATGATGTAAGACCTACAGTTAGGTCGTTTTCCCCGAACTTATTACATCAATAATACCAGTAATATTGGCAGTTATCTAATCTGTTGGAAAAATCTGTACTCTTGTGTTTCTCTACTCTTCTACTGTACTTCTATTTCAAAACATACACTCATTCAACTGTTGGACTATGGCGATTTAGCCCATGGATCACTCTCACTATGCTTACAATTGATTCTCACTATTATCATCATTCCTATCAACTTTCAGTAAAAGATGCCGCCTCGTCCGCATCCGACCAGGGGTAGACCTGCAACCCAAACTCCAGTACCACCACCTCCTCCCGTAATCGATACGGCGGCTCTGAATGCTACTGTAGCTGCGGCTGTAGCAACGGCCATGGCTCAATATCACTCCACTGGTGCAAGCGGAGGTGGAACCCCTGTTAATTCTACTCAAGGTGAACTCTTTACGCGCTCGAGAGAGTGTTCCTACAAGGACTTCACTAACTGTAAGCCAAAGCCCTTTAAAGGGACTGGTGGAGTCATTGACCTCTCGCAATGGTTCGAAAAGACGGAGTCGATCTTCGAGATTTGCTCCTTCCCTGCAGCGAGTAAGGTCAAGTTTGCTGCTTGCACCTTCGAAGAAAAAGCCCTGACATGGTGGAATAGCCATGTCAAGTCACTAACTCTTGTAGTGGCTAACGACATGGGCTGGGAAACTTTGAAAGACCTCATGATCGAGGAATACTGCCCGCGGGGCAAAATCCAGAAGTTGGAACAGGAGCTGTGGAGCCTAACCATGAAGGGCACCGACATAGTTTCTTATACTGCCAGATTTAGCGAGCTGGCGGCCCTCTGCCCCAACATGGTTCCCATGGAGGGAAAGAAGATAAAGAGGTATATCTGGGGGCTGTTGCCTCCGGTTCAGGGGAATATCTTAGCCTCAAACCCCACTACATTCGATAGTGCCAAGCGATTGGCACAACGTCTCATAGACCATGGGGTCCGTACCCCGTCATCAACAACAACCCAAGCCATCTCCGAACCTTCCAAACCCGTTGACAACAAACGGAAGTTCTGGGATGACAAGAAGAAGCAAAAAGCTGCCAAAAAGCAGCAGGTTGTGGCGGTTCATGCCGCGATAGCACCGGTCGCTGCTGCTCCGTTAAAGCAGTACGCTGGGAACTTGCCGAAGTGCAACAAATGCAGCTTCCACCACAATGGGCCCTGTCGGGAGTTGCAGTGTTCCAACTGCAACAAAAAGGGACACACTGTCCACTTCTGCAGAGCCCCGGCAAGGCCAATCAACCAGGTTCCAGGGTCTGGTGTGACCCAGTCTTGTTATGGATGTGGCGAAGTGGGCCACTACAAAAGGGACTGCCCCAAGGCAGGAAATACTGGTGGAGCAGGAAGAGTTTTGGCTATAGGCCACAAGGAAGCAGTTGCTGACCCTACGGTGGTGACTGGTACGTTTCTCCTTGAAAACACTTATGCATGTATACTATTTGATAGTGGAGCAGAGAGAAGTTTCGTGAACCAGAAATTTGCACGCTTACTTAAACAACAACCCCACACACTTAAAGAACCATTCACTGTAGAAATGGCTAACGGAAAGACTGAGAGCACTAGTAGTATATACATAGGATGTACTCTAACTCTAGATAGCCATTCATTTCCAATCAACCTCATGCCGGTCTCAATTAAAAGTTTCGATGTCATTATCGGCATGGATTGGATGAGTCTGCACCGTGCCGACATCATGTGCTATGAAAAGGCTGTTCGCCTTAATCTTCCGTCTAACGAAACTCTTATTATCTACGGCGACAAACCCGACACTAGCCTTAGTATCATCTCAAGTATTCAAGCACAGAAGTACCTACGTAAGGAATATCGTGCATTCCTTGCGCACGTCGTTGATACGAGACAAGAAACCAAAGACCTGAAAAGCATCCCCGTAGTGTTCGACTTTCCCGACATCTTTCCAGAAGAACTACCTGGGTTACCTCCGCAGCGACAAGTCGAGTTCCGAATCGACTTAGTTCCAGGAACTATCCCAGTAGCCAAGGCGCCCTACCGTCTAGCACCAGCGGAGATGCAGGAACTATCCGGTCAACTTAACGAACTGCTCAGCAAGGGCTTTATAAGACCAAGCTTCTCACCCTGGGGAGCCCCGGTCTTGTTCGTCAAAAAGAAAGACGGATCGTTTCGTATGTGTATCGACTACAGGGAGCTCAACAAGCTAACGGTTAAAAATCGTTACCCTCTGCCTCGCATAGACGATTTGTTCGACCAACTGCAAGGGGCGTCGTACTTTTCAAAGATTGATCTAAGGTCCGGGTATCACCAGTTGCAAGTGTTAGAGGAGGATGTTCCGAAGACAGCCTTTCGAACTCGTTACAGATACTACGAGTTCGTAGTGATGCCATTCGGATTGACTAATGCCCCCGCAGTATTCATGGACTTGATGAATAGGGTATGCCGACCTTACTTGGATCAGTTTGTCATCGTCTTCATCGATGATATACTTATCTACTCTCGGAGTGATGAGGAGCATAGTAATCATCTGCGACAAGTCCTAGGAACCCTACGATCGGAGAAGCTCTACGCTAAGTTCTCTAAATACGAATTTTGGATCCGAAGAGTCGAATTCTTAGGACACGTGGTTAGCGAAGAAGGAATCCACGTGGACCCGTCCAAAATTAAGGCTATTGAGAACTGGTCAGCGCCGAAGACGCCTACCGAAATTCGTCAATTTCTAGGCCTCGCTGGCTACTACCGCAGATTTATACAGAACTTCTCTCGAATTACGAAACCCCTTACGACATTGACCCAGAAAGGCGTGGCCTTCGATTGGGAAGAGAAACAAGAGAAGGCATTCCAAACGCTAAAACGAGCCTTGTGCACCGCGCCGATATTATCCCTCCCCGAAGGAATAGAAGACTTCGTAGTCTACTGCGATGCGTCAAATCAAGGGCTCGGATGTGTTCTGATGCAACGAGGCAAGGTCATCGCCTATGCCTCAAGGCAGATAAAGACACATGAAGTAAACTACACCACACACGATCTTGAGCTAGGAGCAGTTGTGTTTGGTCTGAAGATCTGGAGACATTACCTGTATGGTACAAAAAGCACAATCTTTACAGACCACAAAAGCCTACAACACATCTTCAATCAGAAGGAACTCAATATGAGGCAACGACGGTGGGTCGAGCTACTCAATGACTACGAATGCGAAATTCGTTATCATCCGGGTAAAGCCAATGTAGTAGCAGATGCCCTAAGTCGGAAAGAATACTCTGGTCAAAGAGTCAAATCACTGACTATGACTATCCATTCACATCTATCCACACAAATTAAGGAGGCTCAGCTCGAAGCTTTGGAACCTAAAAATGTGGCGGGTGAATCCCTGCGAGGGATGGAGAAGAATCTGGAAGTCAAGGGTGGCGGAGCCTTATTCCTCATGGACCGAATCTGGACACCGAAACACGGTGGTTTCAGAGACTTGGTCATGACCGAGGCGCACAACACTAGATATTCTGTCCACCCAGGTTCAGATAAGATGTATTTGGATCTTAAAAAGCTGTACTGGTGGCCTAACATGAAAGCAGAGATTGCTACCTTCGTGAGTAAACGCCTTACTTGCGCAAAGGTTAAGGTCGAATACCAGAAACTGTCGGGTCTACTCCAGCAACCGGAGATACTTGAATGGAAGTGGGAGCGGATCACTATGGACTTCATAACCAAGTTGCCCAAGACAACGGGCGGACTTGATACCATTTGGGTCATTGTCGACAGATTGACCAAGTCCGCACACTTCCTACCCATCAAAGAAACCGACAAGATGGAGAAGCTCACAATAACATACATTAGGGAGATAGTATGACTGCATGGTGTTCCTATATCCATTATCTCCGACAGAGATAGTAGATTCACTTCGAGGTTCTGGCAGTCACTACAAAGCTCCTTAGGAACGAGGCTGGACATGAGTACAGCCTACCATCCACAGACCGACGGACAAAGTAAGAGAACTATCCAAACCTTAGAAGATATGTGGCGAGCCTGTGTGATCGACTTTGGAAAGGTGTGGGATACTCACTTACCCCTCATCGAATTTTCCTACAACAACAGTTATCATATGAGCATAAAGGCTGCACCATTTGAAGCCCTCTATGGCCGAAAGTGCAGATCCCCTTTGTGCTGCGCTGAGGTGGGTGATACCCAGTTAGCTAAAGGACGAGTTCCTGACAGCACTCTCATGGGTCCGAAAATCATTCGAGAAACGACAGAAAAGATCGTTCAGATTTGGGAATGACTGAAAGCCTCCAGAGACCGACAGAAAAGCTACGCAGACAAACGAAGGAAACCGTTGGAATTCCAGGTGGGAGACCGAGTCCTTTTGAAAGTCTCACCCTGGAAGGGCTTGATCCGCTTCGGAAAGCGTGGAAAGCTAAATCCAAGGTACATAGGGCCTTTCGAGATTCTTGCCCGAATCGGCCCTGTAGCTAACAAACTCAATCTACCGCGCGAACTCAGTAACATACATTCTACATTCCACGTCTCGAACTTGAAAAAGTGTCTGTCCGACGAGACTCTTGTAATTCCACTCGACGAGATCGAGATCAACGAGAGCCTCAACTTCGTGGAGGAACCTATAGAGATCATGGACCGCGAGGTCAAGCGAGCGAAGCAAAGCCGCATCCCGATAGTGAAGGTTCGCTGGAACGCCAAGCGAGGACCGGAATTCACTTGGGAGCGCGAGGATCAAATGAAATTAAAATATCCTCATCTTTTCGCTTAGTTATTTGTAGCTACTTTATTGTGTAAACTCTAATTTCGGGACAAAATTCCCTCTAACGGGGGGATGATGTGACAACCCGAAATTTCTAACTTATATATTCTTCATTTTTATCAAGTTAGCCTCGTTTTTGCTATTTTCTAATGAAGTTTTGGGTCTATATAAGTACATTAGACTTAGTATAATCAAGATATGAGTCTTAGGAAGGGTTAGAATGTGTGTAGCATCACAAAATCGGGCCAAACACACCAAAGAAGGTGTGTGCGGCCGCACACCCGAGTCTGCGGCCAGCCAGCCGCACACAGCCGACCGCACACCCTCCTAGCCTCACACTCCAGCCTATATAAAGGCCCCTAAGTCAACCTTACACCCTTTTCCCACTCCTTCAAAGCTGGAACATTTTCTCTCTAGAGTTCTTCAAGTTTTCTTCTCCAATCGGCAATACAAGTAAGTAAACATCCCTAGATCATTACTACAACCCCTTAGAAAGCTTTTCCCTCGAGTTTGATCCATGAAATCATCGTTCTAAGATGATCTTCATGTGTGTACGGCCGCACACACATCGTGTGTGACCGCACACACATCTTTTGCTCCTAAAATGGACTTAAACACTCCTTTAAGCATAGCAACAGCCAAAGCACCTTCTTAGGATCATCCCCTAGCCTTGGAAAATCGATTTGGACATCTTTAGGTGGGAGTGTACGGCCGCACACAGGCCTGTCCGCACACTCTGGCCGCACACAGGCCTGGCCGCACACTCTGGCCGCACACTCAGAAAGGTTGAGTTCGGTGGCCTTACACTCAAATCTAAGTCCCCACACTCATTTAGGGACTTCAAGGGGTGTTTGTAACACTTGATTCTAGGTGTTTTCATGTCCCTAAGGCGTGTCCAAGTGTCTATTAGTGGTTATTTACCCTAAGTGTATTCATTTATGTGCTATTACATGAAAATAGGATTCGTTTGTGCTCAAGACTTCAATTGGCACCCGACGATCCTATATCGACCTTTCATTCGAGTTACTCATTGCAGGTGAGTTCATACCCCTTAATCAACTTTTTAAATGATTTTAAATGCTTTTATGGGGGGGGGGATACAAGTTGAACAGTTCTAGTTATTGCTTTAATCACATGTGATTAATAACTAGAACAAACATAAAGATTTACTACTGCTTTCAAATTGCTATCAAACTTATGGATTTTCAAGTGTTACAAACCTTTTATTTAACTCTTTAAATGTTAAAACTGCTTTTAAACTCTTTTAAACTTTCAATATTTTTAAACTCATATCTACACCCATATATTTATATAAGTAAGACTTGAAGGACTTAGGACTGATAGCTCACCTTACTTCCTGTTCCTTGTTTGGTTGTGGACTTAGGGTATCTTGTTATTTGTCCGAAGGTCATTGAATTCTTAGTTATATATCATATATATATATATATATATATATATATATATATATATATATATATATATATATATATATGTTGGATATAAAAGCTTTCACTTCAGTTCAGTACCTTTGTGTAACAAAGGCATCCAAACAACTTTACTATTTAACTATAATAGGTATAGTTTAGGAGTATACTACTCACTATCTCTAATACTATGAAACATACAAGGAGTCAGTTCATACATGAGTCAATACATACTATAAACAACACATACACTACACTATATAACTAATACATACTATTCATACACACTAAAATCTATACTAAAGAACCCACTATGATGAGGATCAGGAGAGAACATACACAACACTAGTACAAGGAATACATACACACTATAACTTAAATCTGAGGCACTACTTCGGGGCAAGGCAACTCTGTCATGGCTCGACTTGTAACCAGAGTCTTCTGAAGGAAGAGCGTGAATTCGTGTATAGATCTATACTGGACTGACCGTCCTACACCTTGCTGCTAGCTACAGTGGGACCTGCACGTCTTCGGGTGATGAATGTCATACCATCTCGACGTCTTCGAGCGTCGTGTTTTACTAAGGTCGATCAAGTATGGTTACAATTATATCACATTATACCTAAAATTAACAATTGGTTTGAGGTAGTTAATACAGCAGTAGTCACTATGGTATAATACTACAGTACTTCGTTAATTTCCCATTACACTTACTTTGGGATTTTTCTCACATAAACAGTAATACAAGAACTATATTTTATCAAATGATAGTCACATTTGGGAGAAATACTCACTTTTAAAATGAACAAACATACAACATTTGATGCCTTGGTAGAAGGCTACTTTTAGTAGAAAACATAGGGTTTTCTAGGAGATACAAACCTTTTACAAACAATTACTACCAACATGTTTACAAACTTACATATCAAACACGTACAAACATTTTCATGCAAGAGATGACACTAAAATACTTATGAACTCACCAGCTTTATTGCTGATAACCTCTTTCAAAATAACTTGTATTCTCAGGTCATCAGTAGACAGGTACAGAGACTAGCTTTTGAGAAGATAGAGCACTTTTGAAGACCCATCTTATTTTGATTCATATTTTTGGTGTCTTATAAACTGTACAGAACACGCTTGTATCAAAATTATTCTATTAATACAATGGATGTGGTTGCTTGTTTACTATTATGCTTTGTTGTGATACTATACATGACGTCCTCCGCCCCAGAACGTTTCCGCCGTTCCGGTTTTGGGGTGTGACATAGTATTACTCATAAACTTAATGTTGATCCTCCTTTCAGACCAATACACCAAAAGAGAAGGAAGTTCGCACCCGAAAGAAACCAAATCATTCAGGAAGAGGTAGAGAAGCTCCTCAAGACAAGGATGATCAAGGAAGTGAAGTTCCCAAGATGTCTAGCTAATGTGGTTGTCCTACAAAAGAAAAACGGAAAATAGAGGGTGTACGTAGATTACACAGATCTTAACAAGGCTTGTCCTAAGGATCCTTCCCCCTACCACATATTGACTCTATGATTGACGCCACGGCTGGCCATGAACTCCTAACCTTCATGGATGCTTCAGCAGGATTCCAACAAATCCAAATGGAACCATCAGATGAAGAAGATATTGCATTCATAACACCAACAAGTATATATTGTTACACCGTAATGCCTTTTGGTCTTAAAAATGCAGGTGATACATATCAAAGATTGTTAAATCGGATGTTCAAAGACAAACTGGGGGACACCATGGAAGTTTATATTGAAGACATGGTATTGAAGTCAATAAAAGCCGAAGATTACCTTAGAGACCTGAAGGAATCGTTTGACATCCTGGACGAGTACAATATGAAGCTGAACCCACTCAAATGTCACTTTGGAATGAAGTCAGGCAAGTTCCTTGGATACATGGTTTCCAAGAGAGGGATAGAAGCAAGCCCCAAAAAAAAATCAATCATGGAACTAAGATCCCCATCTTCAACAAAGGAAATCCAAAGGCTAACCGGAAGAGTAGCAGCACTCAACAGGTTCATTTCAAGAACCTTAGAAAGGTGCAAGCCCTTTTCGATATCTTGAAAAAGAACAAGAGATTTGAATGGAAGGAGGAACATGAGAAAGGCTTCCAGGAACTGAAAAAAATATCTAAGCTGTGCCCGGCTACTGGTAAAACCTATAGACGGAGAACCACTTATTCTCTACCTCTCGGTATCCTCAAATACGGTAAGTGTCGTTATGGTAAAGGATCTTAACGGAGACCAACATCCTATCTACTATGTAAGTAAAAGTCTCCTGGATCCTAAAACCATGTACTCTCACCTCGAAAAGTTAATTCTTGCCTTAGTGACTGCTTCTTCCAAATTAAGACACTAGTTCGAAACACACACTATACATGTAAAAACTAACTATCCTATTAATAATGTCATGAAAAAACCAGAAATGTCAGGAAGGATGGCAAACTGGTCAGTGAAGTTGAGCACATTTAACATCAAATATGAACCAAGATCCGCCATAAAATCACAAGCACTAGCAGATTTTGTGGCTGACGTTAGTGATGATCTACAAAACGAAGTAGACATGGAAACCAAGCGACTCCTAGAAGACGAACACCTAAAAAAATGGACGTTGTTCACAGATGGAGCTTCAAATAAGAAAGGAACAGGCCTAGGGATCATACTAAATTCGCCACAGGGGGACATCATACCCCAGGTAGTTAGTTGCGAATTCAAAACTACCAATAATGAAGCAGAATACGAATCACTCATCATGGGACTGCAATTATCTAAGGATATTCAAATCAAGGATCTTCAGGTATTTGTTGATTCTTTATTACTAACCAATCACTACAATGGATCTTATGCAGTGAAAGGTGAGAAGTTAGCATTTTACCTAGAGATCCTCAAAAATTAGCTTCTGATTTCAAAAAATTTAGTCTAACTCAAGTTCCTAGAGAAGAAAACACAGAAGCAGACGCATTAGCCAATTTAGGATCCTCCCTTAGGGTCCCACCAGATACGAAGATTCCTATAACTCACATAATAACCCCAACCATAGAAACCCTCTCCGACAAATCAGAAGATCCTAAGCGTCTGAAAAGCATAGCAACTATTGAAGATCCTGACCCTAGGATCCTCCCTCAAAGGGATCCCGACGAACAAGATCCTCAAAGAAGTCCGCGATCATGGACCCAACCAATTATGGAGTATCTACAAAATGGCACAATCCCGACGGGAGAAAAAAGTGAAAGAGCATTCAGGACGAGTGTCTCGAGATTCGTGATAATCCAAGGTAAACTTTACAAAAAATCCATGGCAGGACCGTACCTAAGATGCTTGGAAGATCCCGAAGCTGCAGAAGTCTTAAAGGATATACAAGAAGGTGATTGTGGTAATCATACCGGGGGCAGATCCTTATGCTCCAAAATACTAAGAACAGGATACTACTGGCCAACCATGAGGAAAGACTCCTTTCTACATGCTCAAAAGTGTGATGCTTGCCAAAGACACAACAACATCATACATCAACCGGTAGAACCTCTACATCCAATTATCTCCTCATGGCCATTTATGAAATGGGGGATGGATATCATAGGAAAATTGCCAGTAGCCCCAGGAGGAAAAATCTTCATGTTGGTGATGACTTATTACTTCTCCAAATGGATCGAAGTTGAAGCTTTAGCATAGGTAAGAGATAAATAGGTAATATCATTTATTAAATGTAATATCCTGACCAGGTTTGGGATCCCGGCTGAAATCATATGCGACAATGGATCCCAATTTATTAGTAAAAGAATAAGAGACTTTTGCACAAGTTGGGGGATCAAAATGATAATGTCCACTCCTTTTCATCCCAAAGCTAATGGTCAAGCAGAGTCCAACAACAAAATCATATTTAATAATTTGAAGAAAAGGCTGGAAAAAAAGAAAGGAAGATGGGCAGAAGAACTTCCTTTCGTTTTGTGGGCAGATAGAACCACTTCCAAAGTAGCCACAGGTCAGACCCCCTATTCCTTGGTGTTTGGGACAGAAGCAGTAATCCCTACTGACGTAGTGATCCCGACGGCAAGATACTTGCTGAAGCAGGAAAAGGATCATACTGGCTAGCAACACTCGAAGGAAATGTTCTACCAAGATCCTGGAATGCCATAAACCTCAAAGCATACTACATGTAAGTAGGATAAAATGATCCACAACAAAACCAAGGTACACATGTTCTTTACCATAAAAATTTTATTATTACTGATTCTCTCCTCGAATACATTACTAACTTAAGCATCAGAGGAGCGTTAGCTAGACTAACGCCCACCCTTAGGTAACGTTTTCTATGCAGAGAAACATATAGTTAAGGATCCTCAAAAGTGAAGATCCTAAAACATCGGGATCCTCACAATCGAAGATCCTGGAACGTCTGGATCCTCAAGTTTGAACACCCTGAAGCACAAGGATCTTGACACATAAAGATCTTAATACTTTGTAAACTCCATTATATTTAACGTAATCCCTAAACTATCATGTACACAAGATAGAGACTGATCATCTCTCCCACGCCTAAGGCTACTTAATCCCCTATAAGGTTTAAAGAGCTAATTCCCTCTTTCACACGAAATAAGGTTTATACACCTCGCTTGGACGCATGATATCTAACTGTGGGATACGGGTAAGGGGATCATTTCACGATTTAGTGGCTCGACAACCCTCTTATCTTTGAACACAAGTTGAGATCCTTACGGTTTATAACATTTTCATGTTATCCATAAATTGGGATCCTACCCCAGTGATTACTCCACGAATATAACATTTTCATGTTATCAGGATTTTACCCCAGTGACTACTTAAGGTTTATAACATTCTCATGTTATCAAAGATTGGGATTTTGCCCTAGAAACTACATAAGGTCTACAACATTTTCATATTGTCACACGTTGGGAATGTCCCCCAGAGAACATGGTTAAATTATAACATTTTCATGTTACCTACCCAATAAATTATATATCAAGTAGGGATCCTCCCTAGAATATAACATTAACATGTTATCTATTTTGTCTAAGTCTATAATCTAAACAGGTTATCCTAAGGAGAAATTTCCCTTACAATATCCAAGATCTTTATTTTATAGAATCTTTGATGGTAAGGATCCTCGCCCTTAAGGATCCTCATCGACCTTCGTTAGTTAGGGACCTCATTCCCAACATTGAACCAAAGTTCTCTAATAAGTTGGAATTTATCCTCAGTAAATTCTAAAATTCAAAGTCTCATGGAGCTTAAAGAGAAACTCGAAGACAATTAGGTTCCATCTTTCCTTAACTTTAAAGTTTTGAAATTAAGGATCCTAAGATTTCTAGGATCCTAAACCAATCGCTGACATATAAACTATCTCACTTCGGAGTAATTCGCTATTATGGTATCTTCACAAAAGTTTTAAAAGCGTATTAAGAAACTCTTATGAGTTGCGAGTTAATCACTAAACTTCTAAAAGAAACTTTTAGATTGCTTAAAAAGTCAGTTATTGTTATTTTTTAACTAATCATTATCAGTTCATTTTGTTTTAAGAATCATTCACTTTTTTCAGGATCTTAACCGTGCAAAGACCTTAGTATTGTATTATGCAGGAAACGGAGAAAGACGAAAAAAAATCGACCATTATATTAAAAAAAGGCCTATAGCCTTACAAAAGTCATGCATCAAAAGATTATGCTACCCTAATCACCTAAAAGGCCTAGACCTTATCCTGGTCATCATTGGCCTTCTTCTCTTCCCCCCAGTCAGCCGCAACACATGATCCTGACTGGTGGTAGCAGGCTTGCCAGTTAATTTGGCTAATGCCTCGTGCCAACAAACCACGCCCCAGGATCCTGTATTTTTAAGATCCTCAGCCAGACGGATCTTGACCTCCCAAACGGCCACTGCAGCACTGACCTTTACGTTGGAGATCACCTCCTCCATCTCGCGTACGAGCTCCTCCTCCCTCTTAGCCTTTTCCCTGATAAGCAGCTCCACCTTCCTCAAAAGATACTCGTTGGTCGTCTTCCATATCTTCTCCTGTCCCTGAAGGGCTTATTCAGCCCTTTCCGCCCGAATCTTTAGATTAGCGGAAACATGATCAGAGACCTATGATGAAAATATGGTAAGTCAATAATAAACAAAATGAAAAATGGAGCAAAAATGAAATCAACACTTACAGCCTGAGAGAAAGAGACCAACTTCTGGAGCGCCTCCTCGGCCCCAAGGATCTCCAAAGATAAACCTGTGGATTCAACAGTTTTCCTCTTCCGGGATCCCGAAGTTTTCACTGTCAAATCCACGGTCGAACTTTTAGGAGGAAGAGAGGACGAACTCTTTTCCTTCTTCACTACCAGCTGATCCCCTGACATAGTCGTATCAAGATCAGCAAGAGTGAAGCGAGTACTGGAGCGAGTGACCTTGGATCCTGTATACAACAAAAGATTATTAAAGATCCTCGTTACAAACAAGAAATAACTAAGGATCCTTACCCGTCGACATGAGGTCAGTAGCGAAGGAGCTTTCTTGTGGGAGGTCTTGATCGATTCAGAAGGATCTCTCAACTTCTGATAAGGCCAAGAACTTCTCAATCTTCTCCTTTGAATCCTCAGTAGCGGGAATAAGTTCCTTGAACTTGAAGGCTGCAAAGGAACAAACAAAATAAGAATAAAATCTCAGGATCACAAGGTAAAGAGATCCCCATTGGGAACAGAGTCGAGCCTCACAAAGAGGTATCTCCCTTTCCAAGCTCTATCATTGTGCTTGGTTTTCAAGATTAGAGAAGATCTAGGGGTTTTGACGTTAAGAAGGAAACGAGAATTCCTAAAGGTTGTGAGATCGTATACACATGCCAACTCAGAAAGGCCTATGTCAAGACCCTTTGATTGGTTTATCTGGTCGACCCAATAAAGGATCTGTCACACCCCAAAACCGGAACGGCGGAATCGTTCGGGGGTGGAGGACGTCATGTACAGTATCACAACAATGAATAGTAGTAAACAAGCAACAACATCATCCATTGCATTAATAATATAATTTTAATACAAGTGTGTTCTGTCAAGTTTATAGACACCAAAAATATAAATCAAAATGAAAGATGAGTCTTGAACGAGCTCCATCTTCTCAAAACCTGGCTCCGGTACCTGTCTACTAGTGACCTGAGGATACAAGTTATTTTGAAAGAGAGTATCAACTTTAAAGCTGGTGAGATCATAAGTATTTTAGTGTCTGTATTTGTATGAAAGTGTTTGTAGGTATGTGATGTGTAAGTTTGTAAAAGTTTGTGAATGTTTGTAAAAGGTTTGAATCTCCTAGAAAACCATATGTTTCCTACTAACAGTAGCCTTCTACCAAGGCATATAGTGGTCGTGTGTGTGTCTCTTGTAAGAGTATGTATTTTCCCAAATCTGACTATCATTTACCAAAAATATAGTTTTTACATTACTGTGTATTGTGTGAAGATCACAAAGTGAATGTAATGGGAAAATGAAATAGCACTGTAGTATTGTAATAAGTAACTACTGCTGTACTAACTAGTTTAAACCATTTGTCATTTAAAGTATTTATGTGATCGGCCTGTACCATACTACCGACTGATAACACGACGATGTAAGACGTCGGAAGGAATGACGTTTGGCACCCGCAGAGTTGCAAGTCCCACTGTAGCGAGTAGCAAGGTGTAGGATAGTCAATCCAGTATAGATTTATACACAAACTCAACGCTCTCCATTTAAGGAGATTCTGGATACAAAACGAGCCATGACAGGTGATGCCATGCCCCGTTACGTGGCTCACATAACTGTATTAGTGCACTTGTGAATGTATTGTATGTACTAGCTGTATTGTATGTTCTCTTTCTGTCTAGTATGTATGTATGTTCTCTCTGTATGGTATTGTTTGTTCTCTCTCTGTCTAGCATGTATGTTTTCTTGTAAAATGTATAGTATGTACTAGCTGTATTGTATTGTATAGTATGTACTAGCTGTATTGACTCATGTATGAACTGACTCATTGTATGTTTTATTGTTCTAGTAATAGTATTAGTATCTTCCTAAACTACACCTATTATAGTTTACTAGCAATATGGTTTGTATGTATGAACATGTTTGTATACCCTTGCTACCCAAAGGTATTGAATAGAAAGAAGGAACTTTTATATCTATATACATATACATAATATATAACTAGGATTCAAACGACCTTCGGACAAATAACCGATACCCTAAGTCCACAACCAAACGAGGAACAGGAGGTTAAGGTGAGTTATCAGTCCTAAGTCCTTTCAATCCTACTTATATAACTATATCTATAAAGATATACATTTAACAAAATATACGTTTAAAAGAGTTTAAGTAAAAGTATTTGACCTGTAAAAGAGTTTGATAAAAGCATTTGGTATGTAAAAGAGTTTGTAATATAGTTTAAAGTAGTTTGTTTGAAAACATAGTTTGAAAAGTAAGAAATCCACTAGGCTGGTAGTTATTAATCACATGTGATTGATATAATAACTATAATAGATCAACTTGTATCCCCCCCCCCTAAAAGCATTTAAAAACATTTAAAAGGTTAATTAAGGGGTATGAACTTACCTGTAGTGAGTGGTTTGGATGAACGGATGGTATAGGATGCTAAGTGTCAAGTGAAGACTTGAGCACACACAAGGATCCTAGTTAACATATAATAACACATATATGTATCCAATTAGTCACTAAACAACTAATTAACCAAGTTAGTGTTGGATTAATGTCTAAGTCCATAACTATAATTGGTAAGACTTGACCCGACCCGGCATGGTCCATTTGGGTTGAATGGCATCATGCATTTGGATAGACTATAATGAGAGAAATAACACTTAAGGTTGGTTAATATATTATAAGTTCTAATATATTAATAAGGTTATTTAATTAGTATTGATCAAGAATTAATTTGGAATTAATTAAGTGATCAAAAGGAGACTAGTTAAATATATGGGTTAATTGTGTAAATCATTCATTCTTATATATGTGGGCTTGTGATCCAAGATTCCTTATGTTGGACTAAGTCCATGGGGTGACCCATGGATACTCCATGGAGGTTAAAATCCATGGAGCATAAGGAATGGGTAAAGTTATGAGTTACATGGTGTAACCCTAATAGCCACCATATAAAAGAATCCCATGGCTCAAGAAATCGTGCACTAATGTGTGAATATGAGGGATATACGATTTCAAGGAGTGTTCCATTTCTCTCAAGTCATTCCATGTGCATTTGGTGTTGTGTGAACCATTTGAGGTGTCACACTTGGGGCACTAGGCACTCAAGCTTCATGGAGACAAGCTACATCAAACAAAGGTATGTATTCTATCCATTTGATTACCCAAGTATCAAGTATTGTATGTTAGATAGGGTAATACCTTGGAAAGTTCATAATTGCATGTATAATAGAGAAAACATAGATCCAAGGTATTTAGGGTTGCATGTACACTTAGGAGTGTTAGAATGCTCAAAACCCATTAGTGGTATCAGATCCAAGGCTTGTTTTCTTGTTATACTTGCAAAATTAGCTGAAAAATCGAATTTTGGAACCCCTGACAGCATATATTCGACTGTTTTGGCTAGAAATGGACTAGGAATATTACCCTTAGATGTTTTTGGACTTATAAACTTGTTTTTGATGTGGTAATGTTCATGCTAATCCAATTTCAAATATAATTGTCAATAGATTCATGTTTTGTATTAGTTTAAAAGTTATGCTAATTACTTGAAAAAACATTTGATGTGAATTATCTTTGTTCATATGAGTTTATTAGATTAATAGAAAAGTTAATTGATTATGTGTTTTCAATCCATTTTAATCTAAGAGTTGATTCTAAAATGTGTTTTTGTAACTTGTCCTCAAGTTATATGAAAAGTCACATTTAAGTTTCATAAAACTCATAAAAAGTTGGCAATGGTTACAAAAATGAAGAGTCTTGTCCTCATTAAATGGTTTTATGACTCCATAACTTGTCCTCAAGTTATGGAGGTTCAAGAGTCACTTCATTAAATGATAAAATGTGTAACCTTAATTAGTTCCATAAGATACAAAAATAAAGAAAAGTTACATTCTTTTATTAGTTTAAAGTCTTCCATAACTTGTCCTCAAGTTATGGAACTTGAAGAGTTTTTTTAATTAAAACTACTTTAAACACATAAGTTATGGAATTAATTAGTTTTGAATATTTTCAAAACTTGCCCTCAAGTTTTGGAATTTGTAAAGTTTTCCCCATGAATACTTTAATTCCAAGTTAGCCCTTAGAATTTTAAAAGTTAAAATTCAACCCTTATACTTTATAGTATTATAAGTTAATAATAAATATATGTATAAGAGCAAGTCGGTCTTACCGTTAGTAGGCCTCATTCACGAAGCCGGTCTATAAGGGGGGTATAAGGTTACTGCCTATAAAATGGCAGTTTAATGGGTGTCCACTCTCACCCACCGCTTCCTTGACTGGTGGAGGGTCGTTAGCTGAACGGGTAGGACAAGGACTATAATTCTCCCTTCTTTAAAAGTATTAATGATAAATACTAAGTAACTAAACACTTATAAATTCCCAATCTTAGTTACTTAGGAAAATGTGAATAAGGTGCTAATCCATGAAATTACACTTTGCACTTTGTTTAAACCGTTAGTGGAGCGTGTGTGGTTAACCGGCACACTAACCTGGATTTAACAAAGTAGGCAAAGGGTAACTTAATATTTATCATAGTATCGGTGGAGCTCGTGTGGTTAACCGGCACATCGATTGAGGGGTAAATATTAAGGGTACCAAGTATATTTGCATGGTTACTTCACACCTTGTTTTGTGATCCTCGGCATCCCAGTCACAAAACCTGAAGAGCACACTCGAGATTGAAACATGCCATTGAAAAGTTCAATGAATCTCAAAAGATCTAGGAGTTTCAAATCCAATTAAAAACCTAATTACATTATTTCGTTTTTCATGGTGGAAATTGGTAAATCGTCATTTACCTACCTTCAACTATTTTATAACTCGGATTACGGCATCCCTCTTCCAGTTATAAATAGGTTGTTGGATCCTAGCCTTAATATTTCATATTGGGTGTTATATTAAGGACTTTAGATCAACTATCTTGAATATCTCCCAAAAGATGTCTAGTTCAGACATCTATGATCTTCCCAAATCTCTTGGAACTTTACTTCCTCCACCTCCTCCAATTATTCTCCCTAACCCACAAGTTCAAGGTCACTCAAGCCCTAATGGCAAGCAAGGTCTATGTGTGATCACATCTTAGAGATGAAGTCACATATTGACAAGCTGGGAGAGTTGGGTGTCAAAGTCTTGAGAAAGTTGGATGTTCAATCACTTTCTAAGTCACATAGTGAGTTCCTTTGGGACTACTATGAAATAGACTATGACATGAACCTTAATGGTCATATCTATTTGCTTGGTGCTGCTGAATCAGCAATGATTTGGAACGATAGTAAAGCAAATTTGATTAGAAGATCAACTTCCCAAAAACTTTATGGACAGTGACAATGGTGACACTGGAAATCCAGAAAAAGCATTCTCTTCCCAATGGAAAGGGATTGGCCATAGTCAACCCGGTTGACCAAATGGTAAAGAGAAAGGCTAAGTCTGAGATAGTCCCATTACCAAAGGGTCCATATGTTTATTTTGCCAAAGGAAGGGGCGTTGATTGCAAAGCTGCCAAATTTACCTAAGGATGTTAAAGTCAATAAGTTTGACTCTACATCAGGTAGAGCCCATTATCTAACTCTGTTAAGTTCTATTCTGAGATCCTCATTACATGATGTGACTGGGTCACATGTTGATGTTTTAAGAATCAAAGAATAGAGAGAAATCTTAAAGGAAGTATATGTTGATTCTGATCGCGAAGGTGGATTTCGATCACATCAAAATTTTGAGCAAGGAATAGATAACAACAATTTTCCATGTGGATTGTAAGGATAAGTTTTTCCGCAAAGTTTTAAAATAAAAGAAAATTGTTTAATTTTATTTATTTGAAGTATCCTTACAATGGCATTTGTGGAAAATTGTTGCTTATATGATTCCACTGACAGCAATATTGGAAAATGGATTTGATTCTTTCATTTGTGGTAGTGTCTAAATTTACCAAATCAGGAAAGTTCCTCATCGCCCAAGTTTCAATTGGACCGAAACTTGGAATCATGCAAGTTGAATAGTATGATGAATGAGAACTTTCAAGCATTGGTAAATCAAGACTAATTACTTGTTCACATGGATGTGTGAGTCAAGTGCAGGACTAAAGGGATCGAGTACACATTCTTGTGCACTGGTCATGTCCACCACAAAGCTCGTTAAGACTATTTGATTTACTAAAGTTTAGTAAATATGGTTATACTTACAAGTTTAAGTATAATTCTGAAACATTGGAAAAGTCTCAATGTATGGCAGAACGAATGAGAAGAATCAAATTAGGCAGAAAGATAAAAGTTTTCTCAAATCTGAAAAGATGGGAGAGTACTTTAGTATCATGTTTTGTGATCATATTAATGATTTAAGAACCACATCACAATTGGTCTTCTAAGGACATCTTAGTGCATTCTTATGACTAAGAAGAGGAGTCATGAATTGTTGAAATGGTTAAATCAAGAAGATGAGTCATACTTCGTTTCAAAACAAGTCTTAGAGTCATACTCCAAGACTATAAGTTGAGTGGCATATCTTCAAGAAAGGTTTATAACACTTGACAAATGTAAGAGTAAAAGTGTCCTACTCTTGTACATTTGAAGTTAGTAAGTTGTGATGTTTTGGATTAAACAAAGACCAACTAAGGCCAATTGTGTGAAGTGTTTGTCTTAATAAAGAATCCGCACTATCTCTTGAATATTTGGCAAGATAGTCTTATATGTCAAGAGGACAATAGGAGTCTTAAAGATCCTAAAAAGAATTTCAAGAACTAATCAAGAATAAAACCTGAGGTTCTTCACTAGCACACGACTTGAGGTTTATAACCTATCATGTTGACATATTCTGTGCCCATTCCAGTTAAAGTTGGCTTTGCATAGGAGTTCTGAAAGTTCTCAATTGGTTGCATAACAACTTGGAAGCAATGGCAGGCCCTGTACTGCCAGGTGGCAAGAAGTTAAGATTGCATAAGTTCAGTCCATATGAGTTTGGATTTGTCATTATCCTTGTCTTGTGACTATGGTTTTGACGATTCACATGGATAAGAACACATACACCATAAAATCTAAGGGTCATAAGGTTTCTCTCCGATTCATGAAAATGATGGTGAGGAAACACTTCCACCAAGTAGATTTGAAGCAGATGGCAAAAGGTCTAAACAATTGAGACTATGATTACGGCATCCCTTTTCATAGTTCTGAAATTGTTTAGACACACATGCATGCTATCTATGGAAAGGTGTATGATTTTGATAAGGTTTTATCAAAGCATCTCGTATCAGAAATCTGAACTTTGGTAAGGAAGTCAATAAAGTATTGATTTCTAGAAGTCCAGCTGATTTCTGAGTACATGTCAAAGCTAGTGGGAGCATAAGTGTTATGCTAATAATCATCATGTTAGTGGGAGCATGATAATTATTGTTAGTGTTGCAAGTTAGCAATGTTAATTATAGAAAACAAAAGTTTCAATTCGTGAGGCTGCAGGGATTGAAAAAGTTGTTTTGCTATAATTAAGGGAGATGATATACTTCATTTCAGTTCTAAAGGCTTAGATTGAGACCTTAATCATCTTTAGTCAAGAATATATATATGAATTTCATGTTGGATTGGTTCAACTTAAGGAAATTCTATATATTGCGTTCTCAAAATTCGATTATGATTACGACATCCCTCTTCATAGTCAAATTTTGAAAACATGGCAAATAAAAATATTGTAGCAAAAGACTGGTCTAGAATCATGTCTCTATGTGAGACATCATGAATCGTGTACCATTTGCTTTGGGTACAGGATCGATTGCATGTGCTATAATATTTGTCATTTCTAAATTTTTCCAAATGCCCAGAGGCATTAAGAAGGGAAAAGGTCTAGAATTGGATATGACTAAAATGATTAAGCAATTGTCGAGGACAATCTGAGGTTTGCCAAAGATTGGTTGCTCAGGGACAGTTGGAAGTATAGTGCTAATTTTTGGAAGGACCATATTGACATATTCTGAAAAGAGGCATCTCTTATTCAGAAGTGATAGTCAAAATGAGAATATGGAGTTGTCTCCATAGGTGGAAGTTATCTGTGTAAGATTAGAAAACTTAATGCAAGAAGCATGTCCAAAGCAATGTACTTTGAATATGAGACTTAGTTTCCATGGAGTTGATCTCCATTGGAATACCTTATAATGACTGTTGACAAGTCTTTGTGACTTTGTACATATTCATTACAGGAGGGTCAGTGCATATAAGTTTAAAATCTAAACAGATTTCGATAAATGATAGGAATTTGAAATTCTCACATTTTTCGATAAGCATTTGGGAGTGTGAAATTAGAATCATTGAAATTATGTTCAATTGGTTTATTTCACAAAGTAAGGATCATAGACAAACATAGAGTGCATACTTGGTGTATGGCAAAGCTATTGTTTAAGAAAAACATAGTGTACATGCTTGGAGCATGGGACAACTAGTGTTTTTAATTCAAGTATAAAGTTGATAAAACCGAAACAATGAATAATGAGTAATCAGTATGGTGATAAATAAAAGTGTTTATTTATATTCATAGGGTTTGATACCATATTTGATTCATTTATTCTTGTGTTTCACTTTGCATGTTTTGACTTCCAGAATAACTAAGTCGCTCTTCCTGAATGATTAAGTTATTCAAACCATCCACAGTCGGTCATATGTTGGAAGTAGATATGAATCAAGACTGTCATGGGTTGGTTTGTAGAGGTCCAAGTTGGTGGACAAAGTGGTGCTACAACACTCATGAGTGCTTATAAGTTCTGAGTATTGGATTCAACCCGCGCTCATTTGAATCACTTCATGGATTTTATCACGAGTGATCATGAGACGATAATATCTTATATTCTTCAAACCTAGAGATATGAGTTGTTACTATGAGTTGGTTGTACATTGATTGCACGAAAACGCATTCAGTAACTCGATGTTATAAAACGTGCCTTTGTGTATAATTCAACAAGTAGTAGAACAAGCCATATGAGTCGAAGTTTATCCATTCCTTTTACCTTCGGGATAAAAGCGATATATGTGGGCCCCTCGATGATTTAAAGATGATACATGTGAGTGCTTGGCCAAGCCAGGACTGATTTGATTTGTTCAATCAGTCAGTCATCATGAATCGGAAATCGGGAAACAACAAATGGACAGAGAGAATGATTGATAATCCATGTCTCAGTCCATATGATATCTAGAATGGAGGAATATATGATCCCTTATCTAATGGACAAGTCATTGACAAAGGTCAGAGTTCATCGACAAGGTCAGAGTTCGACAGAAGCTTTTGAGAGCTACGATTGCTGATCGGTTCCTGAAGTCATACGCAATAATAGTTTTAGACTTATCCAAGTGGGAGACTGTTGGATTAATGTCTAAGTCCATAACTATAATTGGTAAGACTTGACCCGACCCGGCATGGTCCATTTGGGTTGCATGGCATCATGCATTTGGATAGACTATAATGAGAGAAATAACACTTAAGGTTGGTTAATATATTATAAGTTCTAATATATTAATAAGGTTATTTAATTAGTATTGATCAAGAATTAATTTGGAATTAATTAAGTGATCAAAAGGAGACTAATTAAATATATGGGTTGATTGTGTAAATCATTCATTCTTATATATGTGGGCTTGTGATCCAAGATTTCTTATGTTGGACTAAGTCCATGGGGTGACCCATGGATACTCCATGGAGGTTAAAATCCATGGAGCATAAGGAATGGGTAAAGTTATGAGTTACATGGTGTAACCCTAATAGCCACCATATAAAAGAATCCCATGGCTCAAGAAATCGTGCACTAATGTGTGAATATGAGGGCTAGACGATTTCAAGGAGTGTTCCATTTCTCTCAAGTCATTCCATGTGCATTTGGTGTTGTGTGAACCATTTGAGGTGTCACACTTGGGGCACTAGGCACTCAAGCTTCATGGAGACAAGCTACATCAAACAAAGGTATGTATTCTATCCATTTGATTACCCAAGTATCAAGTATTGTATGTTAGATAGGGTAATACCTTGGAAAGTTCATAATTGCATGTATAATAGAGAAAACATAGATCCAAGGTATTTAGGGTTGCATGTACACTTAGGAGTGTTAGAATGCTCAAAACCCATCAGTTAAGACATCCTAGGACATGTAAAACACTTGATTCAAGTGCTATAAGTACTAAGGATTGCATCTAAGGGTTCTAGGGCTTGGCTATTGAGTTTAGGGTCCAAGGGTAAACTCTTTATGAGTTTACAGTTTTGGGACCAACTCCCTTGGAGTTTATGGTCGTAAACCCATGATTTTACGGCCGTGAACTCATGGTACTTCTACCATTATGTGTTTTGAAGCTTTATAAGTCATAAAGAAGCATCCTACTTCAATTCTAAGCCTTAGGAAAGTGATTGTGGTATCATTTCACTCCTTTGTGGAGTTTACGGCCCATGGACCATTTTTCCATGAGTTTACGGCCGTAAACTCTAATGGTTCATGGTCTTTTTGATGTCTAAGGTCCTAAGCATATTTTAGTTCATCTGATCCTCTCGCCCCGTTAGAATGAACTTCGTCCCGAAATTAGAGTTTAAGCAAATAACTAAGTAAAAAGGCGAGCATATTTTAGTTCATCTGATCCTCTCGCTCCCAAGTGAATTCAGGTCCTCGCTTGGCGTTCCAACGAACCTTCACTATCGGGATACGGCTTTGTTTTGTTTGCTTGACCTCCCGGTCCATGACCTCTACAGGTTCTTCCATGAAGTTGAGGCTCCCGTTGATCTTGATCTCGTCGAGTGGGATTACAAGAGTCTCGTCGGACATACACTTTTTCAAGTTCGAGACGTGGAAAGTAGAATGTACGTTACTGAGTTCGCGTGGTAAGTTAAGTTTGTAAGCTACAGGGGCGATTCTAGCGAGAATCTCGAAAGGCCCTATGTATCTTGGATTTAGCTTTCCACGCTTTCCAAAGCATATTAAGCCCTTCCAGGGTGAGACCTTCAATAGAACACGGTTGCCCACCTGGAATTCCAACGGTTTCCTTCATTTATCAGCGTAGCTTTTCTGTCGGTCTCTAGAGGCTTTCAATCGTTCACGAATCTGAACGATCTTCTCTGTCGTTTCCCGAATGATCTCCGGACCCGTGAGAGTGCTTTCAGGAACTCGTCCTTTAGCTAACTGGGTATCACCCACCTCAGCCCAGCACCGAGGGGATCTGCACTTTCGGCCATAGAGGACCTCGAATGGAGCAGCCTTTATGCTCGTGTGATAACCGTTGTTGTAGGAAAATTCGACAAGGGGTAGATGAGTATCCCATGCTTTCCTAAAGTCCATCACACAGGCTCGCAACATATCTTCCAAGGTTTGGATAGTCCTCTCACTTTGTCCGTCGGTCTGTGGCTGGTAGGCTGCACTCATGTCCAGCCTAGTTCCTAGGGAACTTTGTAGCGACTGCCAGAACCTCGAAGTGAATCTACTATCTCTGTCCGAGATAATAGATATGGGAACACCGTGCAGTCGTACAATCTCCCGTATGTAAGTTCTTGTAAGTTTCTCCATCTTGTCTCTTCCTTGATAGGCAAGAAGTGTGCGGACTTGGTCAATCTATCGACGATAACCCATATGGTATCAAGTCCACCCGTCGTCTTGGGCAAATTGGTTATGAAGTCCATAGTGATCCGCTCCCACTTCCATTCCGGTATCTCCGGCTGTTGTAGTAGACCTGAGGGTTTCTGGTATTCGACCTTGACCTTGGCGCAAGTAAGGCATTTACTCACGAAGGTAGCAATCTCTGCTTTCATGTTAGTCCACCAGTATAGCTTTTTAAGATCCAGATATATCTTATCTGAACCTGACGTAGATGTTTACTATGCTCTTCCCTACTACGAGAGTAGATAAGTATGTCATCTAAGAAGACGATGACGAACTGATCCAAGTAAGGACGGCATACCCTATTCATTAAGTCCATGAATACTGCGGGCGCATTAGTCAATCTGAACGGTATTACTACAAACCCGTAGTGTCCGTAACGAGCTCGGAAGGCTGTCTTCGGAACATCCTCCACTTGGACTCGCAACTGGCGATACCCGGATCTCAGATCTACATTCGAAAAGTAATTCGCCCCTAGCAGGTTGTCGAACAAATCGTCTATACGAGGCAGAGGATAACGATTTTTGATGGTCAGTTTGTTGAGCTCCCTGTAGTCGATGCACATACGAAACGATCCGTCTTTCTTCTTGACGAACAAGACTGCAGCTCCCCAGGGTGAGAAGCTTGGTCTTATAAAGCCCTTGCTGAGCAGTTCGTTAAGTTGACAGGACAGTCCTTGCATCTCTACAGGTGTTAGACGATAGGGCGATTTGGCTACTGGGGTAGCCCCTGGAACTAAGTCGATTCTGAACTCGACTTGACGTTGCGGAGGTAAATCCTAGGAGTTTTCTGCTCTCTCTGAATCTATTGTCTCGATCAGTGAGAAGGAATTTGATTGGATTCTAAGTTTATACGCATGGCAGTACGATCACTCGTAGTCTTGGGCAGTCTCCGTCCTGAAGTTCATATCAGAAGTCATATTTGATTCATCTATCACAACTTCGTGTATACGAGTCGTATATAATTAAGACTGAAAAGGCAGTCGAATAAATGATTCTTCTTTAAGCTCACATCCAAACAAGGAAAAAAAGTTAAAGAGGAATCATCAATTCTAAGCCTGTAGAACCTTGAGTATATACCACCCTTGCGTATACCTTCTCCAGCGATAGATCAACCGTATGGGTCTTCGGGTTGGACTTGACGTACTGTACGAGTGGTACTCCGGGGAGGTTTGCTGAGGTGACTACGGGAAGGATACGAAACATAAGGTACTCTTTGCATGAGTACCTCGGAGTTCTGGAATGACGGATTCGCTAGAAAGGCGACTTCGGAGAAAAGAATTTACGCATGAAACTAGCATTGTGAGGATCGAATTGACTCTTGTTACATGATACTGTCGGACTACTCGGAATAAAAGGCGTTAGACTAGATCATAAAAGTGTTACAAAAACATAAAGGTGCAACTTTTACAGAGTTTCAGTACTTTAGTTTTACCTATAAGACTACTGCTGCGAACAAGGTATACTACAAAAGCAAGTACACGCAGCACGTGAGTCCCTTGACTGACGGGGTCTCGCAAAAAGATAAGACTCAAGTTGCACTAGTTTTTAACAGTTTATAAGTCTACTAAAATGAAACGCCCTAATATTTCAATGTGGGTCCGGGGTAGCCTCTCCTGCAGCAGTGATCCTTAGAATCTTCCCGTCTGTGCCAGAGTTCTTTGCTATTGGACAATCCTTCTTGAGATGTCCTATCTCACCACATAAATGACATATCTGGCTTGCACCAGCATCAATGGTGGAAGTGAAGTGTCGAGTCGGAGTTATGTGGACACGGTTGCTTTCGTTGATCTTTCCTTTTGGACAATTTCTATAATAGTGTCCTGCCTCACCACAACTATAGCAAACTTGGCTGGCTCCAGTGGTGGAGGTGGTTCTACAGAAACGAGCAATGTGCCTTATTTTGTTGCAATTGATGCATTGCAATACCCGGCAAGCTCCATTATGATGATAGTTACACGTGTTACACTTCGGGAGTGTTCCCTCATATCGCTTGACCGGTGCTGAGGTGGCAGGGGTCGCCACTGGTTGTTGTTGCCTGGCAAGCCTTTGAAATCGCTTGCGTTCCACTTGGGCTTGACGCTTTCATTTCTTAAACTCTGAGTTGTGGATTTGGGTGTTCGTAACCGTTACTATTTGTTGATTTCCCGGCCGGTTACCACAATTCGAACTGTCAACACCTTTTTCAGCCTTGCTTTCGTTACTAGAGTTGAGGTGTGCAAGGAAAGCTGTCACAGCAGCTGATACCGCTGCTTGGAAAGTGGCAGCGTCTATATGAAGGATTGGGGTTGTGTCGTTCAGCGGATTACCTCTTGGTGACGACATGATTATGCTATTTGACAAGAAAAGGAGTTTGTGAGCGATTATTGTCGGTCCTAGATGTATTCTTCTCAATCATGTAAAGATAAAGTTTTTAATTTGTTAAACTGTTCTCGATGGCTTGACCTACATCCCTATGATGCAGAACTGGAAAAGATTTGAAGTAAGTTCGTAGAATGTTTACTAGACCATTGCTATTTTGCACTAGACTATCATTGGTTGGTGGATAACTGGATCCAACCTTTGACAAGAATTGGAAGAAATCCTTGAGCTAATTCATCATAGCTCAATTATTTGACGAAGTGGGTGTTTCGATAGGATTCTAACGATAGCAAAACGAAAGTATTTGAACAAGGATTGGCACAGAAATTAGCCGACTATCAAGATCATTGATATTTAAGACGTAATATGTTTGGGAAAAATGACCTTGGAGTAGGTCTTACATCACATCCGAAGTAGAAAAAGTCTTGACAGCATACTGGCCTAACTAGAAAGTACTTACAGTATAGAGTTAGTTACATAGAAAAGTGCTACTTGGATCATAGATAGGAAGACTATTCTTTCAACCCCTGAAGGAAAGGTAGAATATATCCTACTGGTGACGGTCATCCCTTGGGTGAACCCTCAGTTCAGCCAGCTGACACTCCATATCAAGTAGGTATCTTTCGTACACCCTTTGGCGTACTCTGAGCTCTATGACTTCAGCTAGCTCTTGCTGCAGGGTCTCATGGTCTACTCTAGATCTCTCTCGAGCATCTTCCAGACGAATGGTGCGGATGGTATGCATTCTCGCATTGGCGTCAACTTCCGTGATTCGATGGAGAGCTGTCCTGCCCTGAATCTCGTTTCGGGCCACTCTACGGACCAGGATTGGCAAGACTCTGTCTGCTGAGCCCCCTTCGCTCAGGTCATAAAAGCTTCGGTCTCCATTGAATGGCATGGGCTGATCCTGCCCTTGGCTCCATGTTTCCAAGCTTTCCACCCACGGAGGCGTCGGGCCTTGAAAAGCCGGACGGGGGTTAGGATTTGGGACAGGAGCCACCAGGGGGTAGGTTCTCAACTTCAGGCTCAGAGTCAGAACCATCTGCAAAGCCTTCAGCCTGGTGATCATCCACAGGGATTGGGTGATCATTTTCTGGCTCTGCTTCAAACCCTCCTCCATTACCTTGATTAAGGAAGTACAAGTTGCCGTGGGGATGGAATCCAACCATATTATCTACGCGAGAAAAGGGATATAAGAAATAAGCACGTAAGTAATTTATAGTAACACAAAATACCCCTATAGTATTTTAGGTTTATGTTCTGTTCTAAGGTTTTCGTTGTGGTAGTGTTGGTAAGTTTTTAGACTTGTTGCAACCTCACAACCACACTTAGGCACATGCTAGTCAATCCTCGGATAATATAGTTGATCAGGCTATATCTTCCCAGATTTGACTATATGTCTCTAAGTCTACTTGTACTGCCCAACAATCGTAATACTTTTGTTCTCTCCTAGTGACACTGATTTTAGTATGAATGCAGGCATGTATACTTAATTAAATATTTTATTATTTAAAAGTATTAACTCCTTATCAGAGTATTTTTAAATCCCGCTGTGTTTATAGTTCGTATATCTTTTATGGGTTGATACACTCGCTTCACTATAAACAATGCTCTGATACCAATCTGTCACACCCCAACACCGGAACGGTGGAATCGTTCGGGGGTGGAGGACGTCATGTACAGTATCACAACAATGAATAGTAGTAAACAAGCAACAACATCATCCATTGCATTAATAATATAATTTTAATACAAGTGTGTTCTGTCAAGTTTATAGACACCAAAAATATAAATCAAAATGAAAGATGAGTCTTGAACGAGCTCCATCTTCTCAAAACCTGGCTCCGGTACCTGTCTACTAGTGACCTGAGGATACAAGTTATTTTGAAAGAGAGTATCAGCTTTAAAGCTGGTGAGATCATAAGTATTTTAGTGTCTGTATTTATATGAAAGTGTTTGTAAGTATGTGATGTGTAAGTTTGTAAAAGTTTGTGAATGTTTGTAAAAGGTTTGAATCTCCTAGAAAACCATATGTTTCCTACTAACAGTAGCCTTCTACCAAGGCATATAGTGGTCGTGTGTGTGTCTCTTGTAAGAGTATGTATTTTCCCAAATCTGACTATCATTTACCAAAAATATAGTTTTTACATTACTGTGTATTGTGTGAAGATCACAAAGTGAATGTAATGGGAAAATGAAATAGTACTGTAGTATTGTAATAAGTAACTACTGCTGTACTAACTACTTTAAACCATTTGTCATTTAAAGTATTTATGTGATCGGCCTGTACCACACTACCGACTGATAACACGACGATGTAAGACGTCGGAAGGAATGACGTTTGGCACCCGCAGAGTTGCAAGTCCCACTGTAGCGAGCAGCAAGGTGTAGGATAGTCAATCCAGTATAGATTTATACACAAACTCAACACTCTCCATTTAAGGAGATTATGGATACAAAACGAGCCATGACAGGTGATGTCATGCCCCGTTACGTGGCTCACATAACTGTATTAGTGCACTTGTGAATGTATTGTATGTACTAGCTGTATTGTATGTTCTCTCTCTGTCTAGTATGTATGTATGTTCTCTCTGTATGGTATTGTTTGTTCTCTCTCTGTCTAGCATGTATGTTTTCTTGTAAAATGTATAGTATGTACTAGCTGTATTGTATTGTATAGTATGTACTAGCTGTATTGACTCATGTATGAACTGACTCATTGTATGTTTTATTGTTCTAGTAATAGTATTAGTATCTTACTAAACTACACCTATTATAGTTTACTAGCAATATGGTTTGTATGTATGAACATGTTTGTATACCCTTGCTACCCAAAGGTATTGAATAGAAAGAAGGAACTTTTATATCTATATACATATACATAATATATAACTAGGATTCAAACGACCTTCGGACAAATAACCGATACCCTAAGTCCATAACCAAACGAGGAACAGGAGGTTAAGGTGAGTTATCAGTCCTAAGTCCTTTCAATCCTACTTATATAACTATATCTATAAAGATATACATTTAACAAAATATAAGTTTAAAAGAGTTTAAGTAAAAGTATTTGACCTGTAAAAGAGTTTGATAAAAGCATTTGGTATGTAAAAGAGTTTGTAATATAGTTTAAAGTAGTTTGTTTGAAAACACAGTTTGAAAAGTAAGAAATCCACTAGGTTGGTAGTTATTAATCACATGTGATTGATATAATAACTATAATAGATCAACTTGTATCCCCCCCCATAAAAGCATTTAAAAACATTTAAAAGGTTAATTAAGGGGTATGAACTTACCTGTAGTGAATGGTTTGGATGAACGGATGGTATAGGATGTTAAGTGTCAAGTGAAGACTTGAGCACACATAAGGATCCTAGTTAACATATAATAACACATATATGTATCCAATTAGCCACTAAATAACTAATTAACCAAGTTAAGACATCCTAGTACATGTAAAGCACTTGATTCAAGTGCTATAAGTACTAAGGATTGCATCTAAGGGTTGTAGGGCTTGGCTATTGAGTTTAGGGTCCAAGGGTAAACTCTTTATGGGTTTACAGTTTTGGGACCAACTCCCTTGGAGTTTACGGTCGTAAACCCATGATTTTACGGCCGTAAACTCATGGTACTTCTACCATTTTGTGTTTTGAAGCTTTATAAGTCATAAAGAAGCATCCTACTTCAAGTCTAAGCCTTAGGAAAGTGATTGTGGCATCATTTCACTCCTTTGTGGAGTTTACGGCCCATGGACCATTTCTCCATGAGTTTACGGCCGTAAACTCTAATGGTTCATGGTCTTTTTGATGTTTAAGGTCCTAAGCACATCAAGGATGGGATCTAGACTAGTATCCAAGGCTTGGTAAGGGACTAGGGCACACAATGGCCCTTTCATTAGGGTTTACGGTCCAAGAACATGTTTGGACCATAAACACCTTTGATCTTGTGATTCTTTGTGTTTTCTAGATGATTAAGAAGTGTAACAAGCCTTATAACAAGCCAAGGTAAGAGTACTTACTATGTAGAAGCTTGAAAGGGTGTTACAAGTCCAAGAACACTAGTGTGTGTTCTTGGTGTTCTTGGTGAAACTAAGAACACTTGAAGATCTACACAAATGGAATGATTTCACGGATGGAATCATGTAAGATCACTAGATTAAGTAAGATATCAACTAATTAGGGAAAGAAACACTTACAAAGTTGAAGATCAAGAAGGAAAATCGGATGATACTTGAGAGGATTTGAGTTCTAGTTCTTGAAAGTGTGAAAAAGTGGTAAAAATGGCTAAGTGCCATATTTATACCCCTTAGGGTTTACGGCCGTAAACACCATGTTTAGGCCGTAAACTCCAAACTCTTGGAGTTTTGAGACTTTATTGTTGCACAATAAACCCTAGGGTATCCTCTCTCCTGTTATCTCTTGAAGTACTAACTTTAAAACACTCAATATGACACCAAAAAGCTGGAAAGTTAGCAGAAACAGTTCTGACTCCTATTGAAGTGACTGGTCGTACAGAATAGAAATTTCGGGTTGTCACAGGATCCTCCAGACAATTGGCATAGCCATGATATACGCAATTCCATTCACCCTAAAAAATTCGGAGACGATCCCGGGGAAAGGATATCTCAAGCCTAAGGAGAAAGAATACTCAGGAAAGTACACCCAAGTAGGGGAGACAAAATTAGGCTGAATCCGAGGATCGAAGGGCCTAAAAACAGCACTGGGAGGAAAGGCCCCATTGAGTTTTAGAGACTCGATGTCGTCATCGCCAAAAGAGCATATCTCCTCATTAGTGAGGATCCCCTGGTCGATAAAATCATCGTCGGGAAGGGCCAAGATACTTTTACGAGAGACAACCATTTTTCGACCCATGGTAGAAAGAATAAAAGCCTCGAAGAAAATTACCTTCTAATCACAAGATGGCACAAGAAAAGCAAAGAAGAACGGATAGGAGAATATGAAACTGATCCCTCATATTTATACTGGGTCGGTGAATATGATTTGATTGCTAATGGCTAGTAAACTATCCGTTGGAATTTAAATCACCTAGCCGTTATGGGTTAAAACTGAAAATTACTATTCCCTATTTACTTTAAGTTATTCTTTTAATATTTATGGAACTAACCTCTATATTTTCAGGAATAACTTGGGGGAAATTGTTGGGAACAGGATCCTTACTATATCCAAGATCCTCAAATATCTAGGATCCTCAGCAACATCAGGATCCCGACTAATTACCGTTATTATTTTTATTATTAATAATACTTATAACGGTCATATTTTGTCTATAACTAACACGTGTGCAGAAGTAGTCAAGGGAAGACCAATTCTCAATGAAGAATCATCTCAATTATGCTAAAGACCCGGAATATATGGTCAAATAACGTTCAAAAGCTGGTCATAGAGGATCCCAGAAATATAGGACATCTTGTTGGCTAGATTAGACTATAAATTGACACTTGTAATCTGCACACAAGACATTAATTCTTAGTCTAAGCTCACTCTACGAATTTTTACATTCATTCTTACTAAGAACTCACTGTAATCTTTACTTTATATCAATAAAATCATCAAGGCAGGTGATCATTATCACCTCCCAAGGTTTTATGTCGGAGATCCTAGCATGGATCAAGGCTTTCCTTGTAAACCATCGTGTCACTTTTCTTTTATTACTTGCTATTACACAATCTGAACATCAAAGCCTCTCATTCAATTTGGTTGATTAGTACTTGTGTAATTTTTGACCAAAACACTTTGTATATATGTCATGTGTGATTCGCATGGATGTTTCTATCACATCGAAAATATGCTGAACTTTAAACCTATTCACACCCCAGTTGATACGTTTGCCAAGCTTGACGATTCCAGTCAGCTAGTTTCCGACCCCACTACTAATCGTAGTCTTGAAGGGGCTCTTTAATATCTTACATTCATGAGACTTGATTTAACATGTGATGTGTGGAAAATTTGTCTTTTCATGCATGACTGGTGTGAGCCACATTTTACAACTCTCAAACAGATCTTACGGTACGTCCGTGGCACCATTGACTATGGATTACAATTATAATCTACCCTCACAAAGGTCTCATTTCTTGTTTTGAAGGTGATTGGGTTGGATGCCCTAAAACGCGCCGATCTACATCAGGATATTGTGTCTTTCTTGGACAAAATTTATTATCTTAGTCTTCTAAATGACATGGCACTGTTTCTCGCTCAAGTGTCAAGGCTGAGTATAGGGGCATTGCTAATGTTGTGGCAGAGATCTTATGTATTCGAAACTTGCTCTTAGAGTTGCATTGTCGTATATCTAACACAATTGTTGTGTATTGTGATAATGTTAGCATCGTCTACTTATCCAATAATTTGGTTCAACATCAACACCTCAAGCATATTGAGATCGACATCCATTTCACTCGAAACAAAGTTGCACTTGGGCATATTTGTGTGTTACATGTTCCCTCATCTTCTCAGGATGTGATTATTTTTACCACGGTCCTTCCAAACTCTTTAGTTTTGGACTTTAGATCCAGTTTGAATGTTCGACCCTTGGCTCCCATTCAAACTCCGAGGGTTGTTAATGTAGATATTGTGTATAGTATTATATCCGACTGTTTACGTATGCGGCCCATATCTCTTGTATTTTGTACTATATACTGTTTAATGACAAGGGTTATAGTTATGGGAAAATATACCAAATAACATAGAAAACCATGACAATTTTTCGGGTTTGTACTACCGAATGGATTCTTATTCCACCAATGTGTCCATGTAATGGTCCCATTTACACACATGGAGGCCACATCATCGAGTTAACCGATTGTTGGGTCGATTTAGAACTAGGAAAATTAACCCTATATAGAAATTAAACCTATCCGATTTTAGGTCTTATTTTGTTTAAAACAAAAATTGGTTTTTGTAAACAAAATCAAAATACAAGGATTTTGACAATAACTCTTTTCGATAATGTTGAATCCATACTAGATTAGTCAATAACTTTTCAAGCATATCAATATCTCAAATAATTAGTAACTCTTCATTAAGCATTTTTGAAACATACTAATCATTTTTAAATCATATTGTGATGAATTTAGAAGCAAGAGAACCGCAAGAGTTTTCTAGTAAACTGGTAGATTTTTGGAGAAAACCTGTGATAGTGAGCATTGGTGGTGATAGGGAAAGTTTTGGTGGTGGTTGTTGACACTCAGTCTTAATAGTCGGTGGTCAGGGTTGATCATTGCAGCAAGAAAACCGTTAGAGTTTTCTATTAAACTGATGGATATTTGGAGAAAACCAGTGGTGATGATCAGGAATGTTGCAGTGGTGGTTGTCGTCAGTACTTGGGTATAATAGACTTTGATCGTCGGTGGCATTTTGTGAATCTCAATAACATGAGGGAATAGATCTATTGGGAGAGAGCTTACTAAAGGAGCAAGGTATTAGCGGTGAAGCATTTAGAGGCAAGTACTCATTTTAGCGGTGAGTCTAGGGGTGAGCGGGGGCAGTTTGGTTCGGTTTTAACCTAAAACTGACCCAAAGCCGATATTAGTTATCAAATAATAAAAATCGAACCCAAGCAAAACCCATCGGTTTTGTTTCTCGGTTTTTTGTTTCTTCTTGGTTCAGTTTTGGGTTTAAACTAGCACCCAATCATAATCACTACAAGAAATGTTAGCAATAGCGGTGACACCTTTAGCGGCGACGCCAAGCAATAGCGACGACATGTTGTCGCCGCTATTGCTTGGCGTCGCCGCTATTGATGACACTGTGGCGATCCACGTGAAACAATCCCTGTCCGTTCGATTTGTATTCAATCCGACGGTCGTGAATTCCAAAAAAACGTGCTGCCTTTTACCTCCAGGTGTGTCGCCGCTAAAACCCTCGTGTCGCCGCTATTGAGTTGCGTCAGATATCCCCCCCAGTCGACCCTTCTTTCCTTCTATCGCTGTATCTCTCAAAGAACTCCAACTACCTTCACCATCTGCACCCCATTACGATTCCGACCACCGGGAGCCACTTTACCGGCGACGAGCCTTGTTTATCGGCGGCCATCGAGTTTATTGAGGGCAATTCCGACCACAGCAACATTTCAGTGAAATTGAGCAATCTAAGGTCGAATTTCTTTCCCTAATTTCTATTCTTCTTGTGTTTTGATGTTAGTTTTATCATTCAAACCTGATTGTATCATTGATTTCTATGTTTTGTAAGATTTTTTTGGTTAGTGATTTTGAGTGTCGACCAAGCCTCTTGTTTGGCTGTAAATTGTTGATTTTTAAGTTATTATGTATGTTTTATCATATTTTATGCAACTTATTGTATAATTGATTTGTGTTTATGCTCATTGTGGTGTATTGGCATGAAAATGGAATAAACATGGTTTGTGTGATTTTGTATTTAGGTGTATATTTTTCTATGAAATTGGTATTGGATGTCTAAAATGGTAGGATTGTATGAAATTAGATGTATTGCTTAATTGTTTGAAATTGGAATTTGAATTGGATGTATTGTATGAAATTGGATGTATTGTTTAATTGTATGAAATTGGAATATGAAAGTTGTATTGTATGTCTAAAATGAAATGAAAATTGGAATTGAATCTATTGTATATATGTATGATTATGTGATATTTAGGTTTAATAGTTTGGTGTATATAAGATGAAGTGATAAAGTTCTTAATTGATAAGTTATAGTTTTTGTATTAATTTTAATTTGTGCATGGAAATGTATTTAGATGAATTTGTATGATTTTGTATTTAGAAGTATATTTTAGTTAATTATATTTGTAGCATGAAGAAAATGATTTTGTATTTAGAAGTATATTTTGGTTAATTATATTAGTTGGGCGATACTCTTCTACGTGATGGCGGATGTTATGGGCTTAGGACATGGAGGTGATGGAGCCGGGGATCCACCACCTCCAGTAGGCTTTGGTCGTGGACAACACGAATAGGATGGTAAGTCTTATTATGATATATTTGTTAGCTATTTTTATCCATTTATTATAAGCTATCGTGACTAATATTTTTAATTATATTTTTCAGCTGAGCTCCCTAAAAAAAGAAGAGGCCTAGCAAAAAACATCCAACTATCAAAGTTGATACGGGCAAACAAGGCAAAGCCTATAGATTTGGATTTCGATAGGGAGCTGACGTATTCCCCTGTCGGGAACCATGGTAATTGGTTTACCCGTGAGATTGGGAGGTATATATGGATGAACATCCCTTTGAACGTATCTGGTTGGGACAATGTTTCCCCTGCTTTAAGGAATGCCACAGTGGTTCATCTAAAGGTAACTTGGACAATATTTTAAGTTTAGTTCTGATTGGTATTTAACTAACTAACTTTTTTGTATTTGTAGAATAAGTTTGATTTAGATAAGGTTAACTTGGATCCTGAGCGTGCTCAGTTGTTGCATAGCATTGATGCAACTTTGCAAAGAATTTATAGAGGTCGGAAAAATAAAGCGCACACTTATTTTGAGAATGTCGGGGGGCTTACAGATATCCCAAGGGCATTAGCCAACCCCCCTGATGGTATGTCACGTGAAAATTGGGCGCAAGCAGTCGAACATTTTCAAACTCCTGAATTTCTAAAGCGTTCAGCGTCAAACAAAGGAGTCTGTGCACAACAACAAGTTGTAAACAGAGGGGGATCGTGCTCGTATAGCAATGCATGTTTCAAGGAAGTAAGCTATGATATATTTAACTGTTTATTTAAATTATAATTAATCTAATTTTTAATGTTAAATAGGACATCGCTCGAATCGAAGCATTTCGTAAGGCCAATACTAATCGCCAAGGGGTATTTAGTAGTCCTGCAGTCGAGCAACAATACGTAAGTGGTTAATTCGTATTTTCATATAAGTGCTTATATCGTCAAGGGGTAGTTAGTAATCTAATTTTTATGATGTTTATTATTTTTTGAAAACACAGAATGCTTTACTCCTTGAGATCAGCCAACAAACTCAAGCTTCTTCTGAAGCCAACGATCTAACACCAAAGGATACACAAAATTGTTTTGAAAAAATATTGGGTGTTCGACGTGGCCATATCAGAGGCATCGGGCGTAAACATTCTACGGTTGTGTCGATGTATGATCAGGAACAACCACTGACACAACCACAACCACACTCACAGGTGACAAAACTATTTAATTTTGGTAATTGTTTAAAATGTTGGTAATTGTTGGTTTAGTAATAGCTTCAAATTTTGGTAATTGTTAGTTTGATAATAGTTTATATATTGGTAATTGTTAGTTTGGTTATAGTTTGATATATTGGTATTTTATAGCTTGGTAATTGTCAGTTTATAAAAGTACAATGCTGTAATGGTATTTTGTAGATTGGTAATTGTTAGTTATAGTACAATGCTATAATGTTTTATATGCAATATGTGGAATGTATATTTTGTATATAGAATGTTATAATGCTAGTTTAACTTATAAGACTATGTTGTTTTATTTGTAGTTGGAAATGCTTCAAATAATGTTAAAAGATACGACATGTAGTGCTGCACTTGAAGATTGGTTTCGTTCGTTGCCACAACGAAATGAAACTGGAGGAAACGAGGAGAGCGATGATGACGAGTAGATAGTTGTAGGATTTTTTTATGTTTTGTTTGTGCAAGTATTTTAGACTAGTATTTTCGATATTTTGTTATATGTCAAATCAGACGAGTATTTTAAACGGATGTTGTATTAATATTTTGGAATAGAATGATGTAGGATTAGATTAATTAATATCGTACCAGTTTTTTTTTCAATTTTAATGTGAAATATATATATATATATATATATATATATATATATATATATATATATATATATATATATAGTCAAGATCAAATAAGAAGGAAATTTTTGGTAGGAAGGTAAGAAGTTTTTTTTCTACATATTTTTTTCGCGAACAAACAAAATGAATCATTAGATGATTCATTTGTAAGATGATTCACAAGAAAAAATTCTCAAAAAAAAATCTCGATGATTTATTTATACAATGATTTTGTTGTTATTCACTAAAATTGTCATAAAAGTGATTTTTTTCTTAATTTACTTAAAAATGAATCATAAAGATGTTTTTTTGAGAATTTTTTCTTGTGAATCATCTTACAAATGAATCATCTAATGATTCATTTATTTTGTTCGTCAAAAAAATATGTAGAAAAAAAACTTCTTACCTTCCTACATATATACGAAGGTAAGAAGTTTTTTTTTCTATATATTTTTTTGACGAACAAAATAAATGAATCATTAGATGATTCATTTGTAAGACGATTCACAAGAAAAAATTCCCAAAAAAACATCTTTATGATTCATTTTTAAGTAATTAAGAAAAAAATCACTTTTAGGACAATTTTAATGAATAACAACAAAATCATTGTATAAATGAATCATCGAGATGTTTTTTTGAGAATTTTTTCTTGTGAATCATCTTACAAATGAATCATCTAATGATTCATTTTGTTTGTTCGCGAAAAAAATATGTAGAAAAAAAACTTCTTACCTTCCTACCAAAAATTTCCTTCTTATTTGATCTTGACTATATATATATATATATATATATATATATATATATATATATATATATATATATATATATATATATATATATATATATATATATATATATATAAGAAAAACACCAATACCGGCAACGCCTTTAGTGGCGACAATAGGTTATTACCGGAGACGAGCCTTTATAGCGGCGATATTAGCTTTTTAGCGGCAACAGGTCTTTAGCGACGACAACACGCATTAGCGGCGACAGACCCCACTTTTAGCGACGACGCCTGTCGCTGGTAATACTCCAATTTCTTGTAGTGAATCCCATGGAACACTTCGAGACATGATAAATCATATTTGTGGATGTTTCCTTACTTGGGACAACAGACTGTCGGCGCTATTCCAGTCTACGAATCATCTGTCGGCCATTGGATCCATCACACGATCAACGAACAATGTTATTGCCGGAACGAAGCACACAGATCGCGGTTTACATACAATAAAAAGCGGCGACGCAATAGCGGTGACGTTAAGCATGTTGATTAAATGTTGCCGCTAGAGGTGGTGTCGCCGCTAAATGTTTCGCATGCGTTTAGGCGATTTCATGTAGTGACGTAGAATTTGATTAAAACAATAGTGGAATTTTGTAACCAACCATTAGTCACGTACAATAAATGTAGGCACCCTATTTCGAAAAACCATGACCATTGTTCGAATCGATTCCTATTCCATCAATGTATCCATGTAATGGTCCCATTTACACACATGGAGGCCACATCGTCGAGGTAACCGGTTGTTGGGTCGATTTGCAACCAAGAAAATTAACCATATATAAAAATTAGTATCCGATGTTAGGTCTTGTTTTGTTTAAAAAGGAATTGTTTTTTCGTAAACTAAATCAAAATACAAGGATTTTCGGGCAATAACTCTTTTCGATAATGTTGTATCCATGACAAGTCAATAACTTCTAGTTGTCTTGTTGATAATGTTGTATCCAGACTAGTCAATAACTTCTAATTATATTTTTGTTTTAGTTAACAATTCAATGTTTTGGTAAAAGTATATATCAACGCTATAAATGCTAAGTGGATGCTCTAGCTTTTTCCATTGGGGTATTATATATATGAGATGTCTAAAAACTCAAATAGATATATCTAAGAAAAAGAGAGAGACAGCGCGCTCCAAGCTCATGGCAACGACGGCTCTACTTTTAATTATTCTCTTCAATCTTCTCTTCAAAGGTGATTACATGATTTCTTGCTCATCCGTCGTATGTCGGAATTCAAGCTTTAGTGATAGAAAAACTCCACACAAATTTTCCGTTTCTTTTTTTTTTTTTTTTTTTTTAAACATACAAACAATAACGTAGGTCTCATTAATTTTCATGTGCTTAAAGATTTTTTTATGTGTTAATCCGATATTTCGTAATATAAATCAAGGCAATAATTGATTAAATGTCTCATAGCTAGGCAATTCCCATTTGATTTGTTTATATGTTTACACATCGATATCGATGTAACATGTCCCTAACCACTTGCCTTTTAGGTTTCTGTCAATGCGAATTGAAAGATATAACAGTGGGGACAGAAAGAACTTCTGCACTGATAGAAGGTAAACAAGAATGGAAAGTCAGTTTTATAAACACATGCAAATGCCCGCAGCAAGCCCTTACAGTCTCTTGTGATGGTTTCAAGACGGTCGAGAAAGTTGATCCGGATGTGTTTGCGCCCGTCGGGAATAATTGCACTGTCAACGGAGGCCGCCCAATAGCTCCTTTTGCGACTGTCCAGTTTCTTTATGCTTGGGACCCTCCTTTCATTTTCGTGCCAGTTTCCTCTCAAGTTAACTGTGAAGGGGCGTTTAAGTAATTTGCCAGTCTATTTGATCATTCGTAATCAAAGAAGTAGTTTCTGGTTGTATTTATCTTTTTGTTTATTGATTTTTTATAGAACTAAAAAGACGTGTACATCTTTTTTGTGATGTAAAGTAATGCTTTCTGTTAATAGAATGTGACATACTTTTGTTTTTGTTTGTCTTATAATATTAGATGATATTGATTTTGATAGATACCCTTTTTTTTTTTTTTT